>NW_025927615.1:331073-662146 GCF_022837055.1 Prionailurus viverrinus
TGCAGTGAACCCAGTTCCCGCTTCTATGCAGCCTGCAGTGAACACAGTGCCCGCAGCACTGCAGCCTCCAATGAACCCAGATCCCATGGCACTGGAGCCTCCAGTGAACCCACTTCCCACAGCACTGCACCCGCCATTGAATGCAGTGCATGCTGCACTGTAGCCTCCTGTGTACCCAGTGCCCGTGGCACTGCAGCATGCAGTGAAACCAGTTCCAGCTTGTATGCAGCCTCCAGTGAACACATTGCCCATAGCACGGCAGCCTCCAGTGAACCCAGATGCGGTGGTACTGCTCCCTCCAGGGCCCCCAATGCCTGTGACACTGCCCCCTCCAGTGAACCCAGTGCCCATAGCACTGCACCCTGGAGTGAACCCAGTTCCGACTACACTGCAGGTTCCAAGGATCCCAGTGCCCATGGCACTTCAGCCTCCAGTGAACAACGTGCCCGGGGCAATGCACCCTCCAGTAAACCCAGTGCCCGCGGCACTGCAGCCTGCAGTGAACCCAGGGCCTGTAGGTCTCTACACTCCAGTAAAGTCAGTGTCCCTGGCACTGCACCCTCCAGTTAACCCAGTGCCCACGGCACTACACCATCCCGGGAACAAAGTGCCTGCAACACTGCAGCCTGCTATGAACCCAGTTCCCGTGGCTCTGCAGCCTCCATTGATGCCAGTGCGCCCATACTGCACTCTGTAGTGAACCTTGGGTACGCGGCACTGGAGCCGTGAGTAAAGCCCGTGCCCGCGGCATTGCAGCCTCCAGTCAAACACGTGCCAAATGCACTTCAGCCTCCTGTGATCCCAGTGATCCGTGTACTGCAGTCTGCAGTGAACCCAGTGCCCACAGCCCCGCACCCTGCAGTGAACCCTGTTCTGACTGCACTGCAGGTTCCAGGGATCCCAGTGCATATGGCACTGCAGCCTCCAGTGAACAAAGTGCCCGCAGAAATGCACCCTCCAGTGAACCCAGTTCCCGCGGCAGTGAAGCCTGCAGTGAACCCAGGACCTGCGTGTCTCTACCCTCCAGTGAAGCCAGTGTCCCTGGCACTCCACCGTCCAGTGAAGCCAGTGCCGCGGCACTGAACCCTCCATTGAACACAGTGTCCGCGGCACTGCACCCTGCAGTGAACCCAGTGGCAGAGCACTGCAGCCTGCAGTGAACCCAGTGCCTGAGGGTCTCTACCCTCCAGTGAAGCCAGTGTCCCCGGCACTGCACGCTCCAACGAAGCCAGTGCCCTCGGAACTGCACCTTCCAGTGAACCGTGTCTGTGACAATGCAGGCTCAAGTGAGGCCTGTGCCCGCGGCACTGCACCCTCCAGTGAACCAAGTGTCCATGCCACTGCAGCCTCAAGTGAAGCCAGTGCCCGCGGCATTGCACACTCTAGTAAAGCCAGTGTCCGTGGTGCAACACCTTCCAGTGAAGCCAGTTCCCGCGGCACTGGAGCCTCCAGTGAACCCAGTGATCACTGCAGTGGAGCCTCCAGTGAACCAGGTGCCCGCAGCACTGCAGGCACCAGGGAAACCATTTCCCGTGGCACTGTAACCTGCAGTGAACCCATTGCCCGCGGCACTGCAACCTCCAGTGAACCCAGTGCCCAGGGCACTACACCATCCACTGAACAAAGTGCCTGTGACACTGCAGCCTTCTATGAACCCAGTGCCCGTGGCTCTGCAGCCTTCATTGAAGCCAGTGCCCGTCGTACTCCACTCTCGAGTGAACCTAGGTTCGGCGGCACTGCAGCCCCCAGTAAAGCCAGTGCCCGTGGCATTCCAGCGTCCAGTGAAACCCGTGCACACTGAACTGGAGCCTCCAGTGATCCCAGTGATCCATGCACTACAGTCTTCAGTGAACCCAGTGCCCACAACACTGCACCCTGCAGTGAACCCAGTTCCGAGTGCATTACAGGTTCCAGGGATCCCAGTGCACATGGCACTGCAGCCTCTGGGGAACAAAGTGTCCGTGGCAATGCACCCTGCAAGGAACCCATTGACCGCGGCACTGCAGCCTGCAGTGAACCCAGGGCCTGCGGGTCTCTACCCTCCAGTGAGGTCAGTGAGCCTGGCACTGCAACCTCCAGTGAAGCCAGTGCTGGCGACACGGCACCATCCAGTGCAGCCATAGCCCACGGCACTACACCATCCCGGGAACAAAGTGCCTGCGACACTGCAGCCTGCGATAAACCCAGTGCCCGTGGCTCTGCAGCCTCCATTGATTCCAGGGCCCACCGTACTGCACTCTGTAGTGAACCTTGGGTCCACAGCACTGCAGCCACCAGTAAAGCCAGTGCCCGCGGCATTGCAGCCTCCAGTGAAACACGTGCCCACTGCATTGGAACCTCCTGTTAGACCAGTGATCCGTGTACTGCAGTAGGCATTGAACACAGTGCCCACAACACTGCACCCTGCAGTGAACCCAGTTCTGAGTGCACTACAGGTTCCAGGGATCCCAGTGTGCATGACACTGCAGCCTCCGGTGAACAAAGTGCCCGCGGCAATGAACTCCAGGGAACACATTGACCGCGGCACTGCAACCTGCAGTGAACCCAGGGCCTGCGGGTCTCTACCCTCCAGTGAAGCCAGTGAGCCTGGCACTGCACACTCCAGTGAACCCAGTGCCCACGGCACTGCACCAGCCCGTGAACAAAGTGCCTGCAACACTGCAGGCTGCAATGAAACCAGTGCCCGTGGCTCTGCAGCCTCCATTGAAGCCAGCACCCGCCGTACTGCACTCTCAAGTGATCCTAGGGTCCACGGCACTGCAGCCGCCAGTAAAGCCAGTGCCCACGGCATTGCAGCCTCAAGTGAAACTCGTGCCCACAGCACTGCAGCCTCCAGTTTTCTCAGTGATCTGTGCAATGAAGTCTGCAGTAAACCCAGTGCCCACAGCACTGCACCCTGCAGTGAACCTAGTTTTGAATGCACCCAGGTTCCAACTATCCCAGGGCCCATGGCACTTTGGCCTCCAGTGAACAAAGTGCCTGCGGCAATGCACCCTCCAGTGAACCTAGTGCCCGCTGCACTGCAGCCTCCAGTGAACCCAGGGCCTGCGGGATTCTACCCTCCAGCGAAGCCAGTGTCCCTGCCACTGCACCCTCCAGTGAACACAGTGCCCACGGCACTACACCATCCAGTGAACAAAGTGCCTGCAGCACTGCACCGTGCAGTGAACCCAGTTCCCGCTTCTATGCAGCCTGCAGTGAACACAGTGCCTGCAGCACTGCAGCCTCCAGTGAACCCAGATCCCACGGCCCTGGAGCCTCCAGTGAACCCACTTCCCGCAGCACTGCACCCGCCAGTGAATGCAGTGCATGGCGCACTGTAGCCTCCTGTATACCCTCTGACCACGGCACTGCACCATGCAGTGAAACCAGTTCCAGCTTGTATGCAGCCTCCAGTGAACACATGCCCATAGCACTGCAACCTCCAGTGAACCCAGTTCCGGCGGCACTGCCCCCTCCAATGAAACCAATGCCTGCGACACAGCCCCTCCAGTGAACACAGTGTCCGTGGCACTGCACCCTCCAGTGAAGCCAGTGTCCGCGACACTGCACCCTCCCGGGAACCCAGCGCCCAGGGCACTACAGCATCCAGTGAACTAAGTGCATGCGGCACTGCAGCCTGCTATGAACCCAGTGCCCAAGGCTCTACAGCCTCCAGTGAAGCCAGGGCCTGCCGTATAGGAATCTCCACTGAACCATGGGTCGGCGGCACTGCAGCCCCCAGTAAAGCCAGTGCCCACGGAATTGAGGCCTCAAGGGAAACCCGTGCCCACAGCACAGCAGCCTCCAGTTATCCCAGTGATCCGTGCACTTCAGTCTGCAGTGAACCCAGTGTCCACAGCCCTGCACCCTGCAGTGAACCCCGTTCCCACTGCACTGCAGGTTCCAAGGATCCCAGTGCCCATGGCACTTCAGCCTCCAGTGAACAAAGTGCCTGGGGCAATGCACCCTCCAGTGAACCCAATGCCCGAGGCACTGCAACCTGCAGTGAACCCAGGGCCTGCGGGTCTCTACCCTCCAGTAAAGCCAGTGTCCCTGGCACGGCACCCTCCAGTTAACCCAGTGCCCAGGGCACTACACCATCCAGTGAACAAAGGGCCGGCGGCTCTGCAGGCTCCATTGAAGCCAGTGCCCGCCGTAATGCACTCTCCATTGAACCTTGGGTCCGCGGCACGGCAGCCACCAGTAAAACCAGTGCCCGCAGCATTGCAGCCTCCAGTGAAACACGTGCCAACTGCACTGCAGCCTCCAGTTATCCCAGTGATCCTTGCACTGCAGTCTGGAGTGAACCCAGTGCTCACAGCCCTGCACCCTGCAGTAAACCCAGTTCTGACTGCACTGCAGGTTCCAGGGATCCCAATGCATATGGCACTGCAGCCTCCAGTGAACAACGTGCCTGCGGTAATGCACCCTCCAGGGAACCCAGTTCCCGCGGCAGTGAAGCCTGCAGTGAACCCAGGGCCTGCGTGTCTCTACCCTCCAGTGAAGCCAATATCCCTGGCACTCCACCGTCCAGTGAAGCCAGTGCCCGCGATCGTGCACCTTCCAGTGAACCCAGTTCCCACAGCACTGCCCCCTGCAGTGAATCCAGTGGCACAACACTGCACCCTGCAGTGAACCCAGTGCCTACGGATCTCTACCCTCCAGTGAAGCCAGTATCCCAGGCAGTGCATGCTCCAGTGAAGCCAGTTTTCGCGGAACTGCACCTTCCAGTGAACCAAGTGTCCATGCCAATGCAAACTCAAGTGAAGCATGTGCCCGCAGCACTGCACCTTCCAGTGAACCAAGTGTCCGTGCCACTGCAGGTCAAGTGAAGCCAGTGCCCGCGGCACAGCACACTCTAGTAATGCCAGTGTCCGCGGCACTGCAACTTCCAGTGAAGCCAGTTCCCGCTGCACTGGAGCCTCCAGTGAACCCAGTGACCGCTGCAGTGGAGCCCCCAATGAACCCAGTGACCGCGGCACTGCAGGCAACACTGAAACGAGTTCAGGCGGCAAGCAGCCTGCAGTGAACCCAGTGCCCACGGCACTGCAGCCTCCAGCGAATCCAGTTCCCAGGGCACTACACCATCCAGTGAACAAAGTGCCCGTGGCACTGCAGCCTGCTATGGACCCTGTGCCCGCGGATCTGCAGCCTCCACTAAAGCCAGTGTCCACCGTACCACACTCTCGAGTGAACCTAGGGTCGGCGACACTGCGGCCCCCAGTAAAGCCAGGGTCTGCGGCATTGCAGCGTCCAGTGAAACCCGTGCTCACTGCACTGGAGCCTCAAGTTATCCCAGTGATCCGTGCACTGCAGTCTGCAGTGAACGCAGTGCCCACAACACTGTACCCTGCAGTGAACCCAGTTCCGAGTGCACTACAGGTTCCAGGGATCCCAGTGCGCAGGGCACTTCAGCCTCCGGTGAACAAAGTGCCCGCAGCAATGCACCCTCCAGGAAACCCTTTGACCCAGGCACTGCAGCCTGCAGTGAACCCAGGGCCTGCGGGTCTCTACCCTCCAGTGAAGCCAGTGAGACTGGCACTGCACCCTCCAGTGAAGCCAGTGCCGGCGGCACTGCACCCTCCAGTGAACCCAGTGCCCACGGCACTACACCATCCGTGAACACAGTGCCTGCGACACTGCAGCCTGCAATGAACACAGTGCCCACGGCTCTGCAGCCTCCAGTGAAGCCAGTGACTGCCATAATGCATTCTCCATTTAACCTTGGGTCCGTGGCACTGCAGCCACCAGTAAAGCCAGTGCCCGTGGCATTGCGGCCTCAAGTGAAACCCGTGCCCACAGCATTGCAGCCTCCATTTATCCCAGTGATCCATGCACTGCAGTCTGCAATGAACCCAGTGCCCACAGCACTGCACCCTGCAGTGAACCCAGTTCCCACTGCACTGCAGATTCCAAGGATCCCAGGGCCCATGGCACTTCATCCTCCAGTGAACAAAGTGCCTGGGGCAATGCACCCTCCAGTGAACCCAGTGCCGGCAGCAGTGCAGCATGTAGTGAACCCAGGGCCTGCGGGTCTCTACCCTCCAGTAAAGCCAGTGTCCCCGGCACTGCACCATCCAGTGAATCCAGTGCCCAAGGCACTACACCATCCCAGGAACAAAGTGCCTGCAACACTGCAGCTTGCTATGAACTCAGTGCCCAAGGATCTGCAGCCTCCATTAATGCCAGTGCCTGCCATACTGCACTCTGTAGTAAACGTTGTGTCCGAGGCACGCAGCCGCCAGTAAAGCCAGTGCCCGCAGAATTGCAGCCTGTAGTGGAACACATTCCAACTGCACAGCACTCCAGTTATCCCAGTGATCGGTGCACTGCAGTCTGCAGTGAACGCAGTGCCCACAGCCCTGCACCCTGCAGTGAACCCAGTTCTGACTGCAGTGAAGGTTCCAGGGATCCCAGCGCATATGTCACTGCAGCCTCCAGTGAACAAAGTGCCCACGGCAATGCACCCTCCAGTGAACCCAGTTCCCGTGGCAGGGAAGCCTGCAGTGAACCCTGGGCCTGCGTGTCTCTACCATCCAGTAAGCCAGTGTCCCTGGCACTGCCCCGTCCAATGAAGCCAGTGCCACGGCACTGCACCCTCCAGTGAACACAGTGCCCGCGGCACTGCACCCTGCAGTGAACCCAGTGGCACAGCACTGCAGCCTGCAGTGAACCCAGTGCCTACGGATCTCTACCCTCCAGTGAAGCCAATGTCCCTGGCACTGCACGCTCCAGTGAAGCCAATGCCCACAGAACTGCACCTTCCAGTGAACCAAGTGTCCGCGCCAATGCAGGCTCAAGTGAAGCCTGTGCCCGCAGCACTGCACCCTCCTGTGAACCAAGTGTCCGTGCCACTGCACCTTCCAGTGAACCCGGTGCCCACGGCACTACACCATCCAGTGAACAAAGTGCCAGCAGCACTACACCATGCAATGAACCCAGTTCCCGCTTCTATGCAGCCTCAAGTAAACCAATTGCCTGCAGCACTGCAGCCTCCAGTGAACACACTGAACGTGGCACTAAACCCTACATTGAAACAGTGCCTCCTTGGGGCGCCTGGGTGGTGCAGTCGGTTAAGCGTCCACTTCAACCAGGTCACGATCTCGCGGTCTGTGAGTTCGAGTCCCGCGTCAGGCTCTGGGCTGATGGCTCAGAGCCTGGAGCCTGTTTCTGATTCTGTGTCTCCCTCTCTTTCTGCCCCTCCCCTCTTCATGCTCTGTCTCTGTCCCAAAAATAAATAAACGTTGAGAAAAAAGTTAAAAAAAAAAACAGTGGCTCCGCCCTGCACACTCCAGTGAAACCATTGCCCGTGGAACTGAACCATGCAGTGAACCCAGTTCCCACTTCTATGCAGCCTGCAGTGAACACAGTGCCTGCAGCACTGCAGCCTCCAGTGAACCCAGATACCACGGCACTGGAGCCTCCAGTGAACCCACTTCCCGCAGCACTGCACCCGCCAGTGAATGCAGTGCATGCCGCACTGTAGCCTCCTGTATACCCAGTGCCCGCGGCACTGCACCATGCAGTGAACCCAGTCCCAGCTTCTATGCAGCCTCCAGTGAACACACTGCCCTTAGCACTGCAGACTCCAGTGAACCCAGATCCGGCGGCACTGCCCCCTCCAGGGAACCCAATGCCTGCGACACTGCCCCCTCCAGTGAACACAATGTCCACAGCCCTGCACCCTTGAGGGAACCCAGTGCTCAGGGCACTACAGCATCCAGTGAACAAAGTGCCAGCAGCACTGCAGCCTGCTATGAACCCAGTGCCCACGACACCGAAGCTTCCAGTGAAGCCAGTGCCTGCCATACTGCATTCTCCATTGAACCTTCGGTCCGCAGCACTGTGGCGGCCAGTAAAGCCAGTGCCCATGGCATTGCAGCGTCCAGGGAAACCCCTGCCCACTGAACTGGAGCCTCCAGTTATCCCAGTGATCCGTTCACTGCAGTCTGCAGTGAACCCAGTGCCCAAAGCACTGCTCCCTGCAGTGAACCCAGTTCCGACTGTACTGCAGGTTCCAGGGATCCCTGTCCCCATGACACAGCAGCCTCCAGTGAACAAAGTGCCCGCGGGAATGCACCCTCCAGTGAACCGAGTGAATGCGGCACTGCAGCCTGCAGTGAAACCTGGGCCTGTGGGTCTCAACCCTCCAGTGAAGCCAGTGCCCGCGGCACTGCACCCTCCAGTGAAGCCAGTGCCCGCGGCACTGCACCCTCCAGTGAAGCCAGTGCCCTTGGCACTGCACCCTGCAGTGAAGCCAGTGCACACAGCACTACACCATCCCATGGACAAAGTTCCTGCCACGCTGCAGCCTGCTATGAACACAGTGCCCGCTGCTCTGCAGCCTCCATTGAAGTCAGTGCCCGCCGTACTGCACTCTCCATTGAACCTTGGGTCCCCGGCACTGCAGCCGCCACTAAAGCCAGTACCTGCGGCATTGCAGCCTCACGTGAAACACGTGCCAGAGCAATGCAGCCTCCAGTTTCCCAGTGATCCGTGCACTGCAGTTGCAGTGAACCCAGTGCCCACAGCACTGCACCCTGCAGTGAACCTCGTTCTGACTGCACTGCAGGTTCCCAAGATCGCAGTTCCCATGGCACTTCAACCTCCAGTGAATAAAGTGCCTCCGGCAATGCACCCTCCAGTGACCCCAGTGCCCGTGGCACTGCAGTGTGCAGTGAATCCAGGGCCTGCGGGTCTCTACCCTCCAGTGAACCCAGTGCCCACGGCACTACACCATCCAGTGAACAGGGTGCCCGCAGCACTGCACCATGCAGTGAACCCAATTCCCACTTCTATGCAGCCTCAAGTAAACCAATTGCCCGCCACACTGCAGCCTCCAGTGAACCCACTGACCGCAACACTGCACCCTCCATTGGAGGCAGTGCCTGCCGCACAGCACCCTCCAATAAACCCAGTGCCCTCGTAACTGCACCATGCAGTGAACATAGTTCCCGCTTCTCTGCAGCATGCAGTGAACACAGTGCCTGCAGCACTGCAGCCTCCAGTGAAGCCAGATCCCGCAGCACTGGAGACTCCAGTGAACCCACGTCCCGCAGCACTGCACCCGCCAGTGAAGGCAGTGTCTACTGCACTGTAGCCTCCTGTGAACCCAGTGCCCGGGCACTGCAGCATGCAGTGGAACCAGTTCCAGTTTTTATGCAGCCTCCAATGAACACACTGCCCGCAGCACTGCAGCCTCCAGTGAACCCAGATCTGGCGGCACTGCCCCATCCAGTGAACCCACTGCCTGTGGCATTGCAACCTCCAGGGACCAACTGCCTGAGACACTGCCCTTCCACTGAACCCAGTTCCACGGCACTGCACCATCCAGTGAACCCAGTACCCGTTGTACTGGAGCCTACTGTGAACCCACTGCCTGCGGCACATCAGCCTCCAGTGAACCCAGTGCCCGCGGCACTGCACCCTCCATTGAACCCAGTGCGCGTGTCACTACATCCTGCATTGAACACACTGCCCAGGGTACTGCAGCCTGCAGTAAACCCATTGCTCGCATCACTGCATCCTGCATGGAACCTAGTGCCCAGGGTATTGCAGCCTGCGGTGAACCCAGTTCCCGCAGCACTGCACCATGCCGTGAACCCAGGACCCATGGTACTGGAGCCTGCTGTGAACCCACTGCCGCGGCACTGCAGCCTCCAGTGAACCCAGTGCGGGAGGCACGGAACCCTCCATTGAACCCAGTGCACGCATCACTGCATCCTGCATGGAACCCACTGCGCAGGGTACTGCAGCCTCCGGTGAACCCAGTTCCCGTGGCACTGCACCATCCAGTGAACTCAATACCTGTGGCACTGGAGCATGCTGTGAACCCACTGCCCACACACTGCATCCTCCAGTGACCCACTGCCTGCGACACTGCCCCCTCCAGTGAACACACTGTCCGTGACACTGCACCCTCCAGTCAACCCAGTGCCCGCGGCCATGCACCCTCCAGTGAACCCAGTGCCCAAGGCACTACACCATCCAGGGAACAATGTGCCCCGGCACTGCAGCCTCCTATGAACCCAGTGCCCGCGGCTCTGCAGCCTCCATTGAAGCCAGGGTCCACCGTACTGCACTCTCCATTGAACCTTGAGTCCGTCGCACTGCAGTTGCCAGTAAAGCCAGTGCCCAGGGCATTGAAGACTCCAGTGAAACACGTGCCCACTGCACTGCAGCCTCCAGTTATTCCAGTGTTCCATGCACTGCAGTCTGCAGTGAACCCAGTGACCATAGCAATGCACCCTGCAGTGAACCCATTTCCGACTCCACTGCAGGTTCCTGGGATCCCAGTGCCCATGGCACTGCATCCCTCAGTGAACAAACTGCCTGCGGCAATGCACCCTCCAGTGAACCCAGTGACCACGGCACTGCAGCATGCAGTGAACCCAGGGCCTGCGGGTCTCTACCTCCAGTGAGGCTGTGTCCCTGGCACTTCACCCTCCAGTGAAGCCAGTGCCCGTGGCACTACACCCTCCAGTGAACCAAGTGTCCACGCCACTGCAGCCTCAAGTGAACCAGTGCCCATGGCACTGCACACTCTAGTAAAGCCAGTGTCCGCGGCACTGCAGCTTCCAGTGAAGCCAGTTCCTGCAGCACTGGAGCCTCCAGTGAATCCAGTAACCGCTGCACTGCAGCCTCCAGTGAACCCAGTGCCCGCGGCACTGCAGGAACCAGTGAAACCAGTTCTCGCAGCACTGCAGCCTGCAGTGAACTCAGTACACAAGACACTGCAGCCTCCTGTGAACCCAGTGCCCGCTCTACTGCATTGTCCAGTGAACCCAGTCCTGGGGCAATGCAGCCTCCAGTGAACGCACTGCCCGACACAGTGAAGCCTCCAGTGAACCCGCTGCCAGTGTCACTGCAGCCTCCAGTAAATTTTCCACCCGAAGCACTGCTGACACCTGTGAACACACTGTCCGAAGCACTGCTGCCTACAGTGAACCCACTGTCCGAGGCAATGCAGCCTCCATGAACCCAGTGCCTGCCATCATGGAGTTACTTACGTTAAGGCCTCATGTCACTAACCCTAAATTTACTCCTGTAGGAATGTAACCTTTAACAGGTCAACAGTGAAATTCCTATTCATTGCCAGAAATTTGACTGATAGACGGCTGCCATTCCCTCAGGGAGGAAATCTCGCCTAAATAAGGTATTCCATGCCACTAAATTTGTTTTAAGTTTATTTTGAGAGAGAGACAGAGAAAGAGAGCACAAGCAAGGCAGGGGCAGGAATAGAGGGAGAGAGAGAAGCCCATTACCACGAGGTCATGATCTGAGCCAGGATCAAGACTCGGACACTTAACCAAGCGATCCAGACCCCGAGAATGTGGAGTTTCAAAGGTCAGAAGGCTTGGCTGGGATACATCCCTGAGGGCACTGGCCTAATCCTTCAGAGAAGGCAGCAATCTACATACAGGCAGACGGTATGGAAACAGTGACCTGTACATCGCCTGGTGTACACAGTGGAGCGATTATACACTCTCATAGAGCACCCCTGAGAGGCAGTGTTCACAAGGGGACAAAGGAGCCAGGACAGAGGAAGTGTGTGGGACCATTTTCCTCCTCTTCCCCACAGCATAGACACAGAGCCATCTGCTGGAAACAATGTCATCCCCACACTGGCTGCCTAAGATGCTAACACCAACCCCACATTCCTGTGCTCTGGTGAGACTGGCCTTCTAGGTCAATCAGGCTTGCCTCAGTCCCAATGGAGGTGTCCCCTTCCGCAGGTGACCAGCGGAAGCCCATGACCACACCACCTCTCTTGACCAGACAGTTCTGCAGAACTTCGCTTCGAGTGGCAGTCATTTCAAGTCTCATTTAAGAGGCAGATCGGAGCTGACCTAGACAAAACTCAGCACATTCTGGCCAAGGACCATACATTGTCCATACAACTGGCCTGAAGGACAGTGCAGCCAGAACACAAAACAATGTATGCAACACACACCACAGACACTCCCTGATGTGTCAGCCCCTGGACACTAGATGACCTCCTTTTATTAAAGCCATTCATCTCACAGGCAGCTAACATAATGAGCGTTTGTAACACAGAGAAGGCAAAAACTCAGCCAAAATGCCAAGACAAGAGGAATGCATCCCAAATGAAAGAACAAGATAAGGTCATGGCCAGAGACATGGAAGGAACACTTCCAAACTCATTCTATGAGGCCAGCTTGGCCTTGATACCAAACTGGACAAAGACCCCACCAGAAAGGAAAACTACAGACCAATTTCCCTGATGAACCTGGATGCAAAAATTCTCAACAAAAGTAGCAAGCCGGATCCAACAATACATACAAATAATTATTCACCACAATGAATTAGATTTATTCCTGGGATGCACCACCAATTCAATATCTGCAAATCAACTGATGTGATACATCACATTGAGAAAAGAAAGGATAACAACCATATGATCCTCTCAATAGATGCAGAAAGAGCATTTGACACAATGCAGCATCCTTTCTTGATGGAAAAAAAGCACACATGAAAGGAAGGATAGAAAGATCTTGTCTGAATATCAGTATGTCCAGATATGAAAGTCCCACAACTAATATCATCTTCAATGATGAAAAACTGAGAGCTTTCCCCCTAAGGTCAGGAACACGACTGGGATGTCCACTCTCACCACTGTTATTCCACAAACTGTTGGAAGTCCTAACCTCAGCAAGAAGACAACAAAAAGAAATACAAGGCGTTCAAATTGGCAAGGAGGGTCAAACTTTCCCTCTTCGCAGACATGATACTTTTCAAGGAAATCCCAAAGACTCCATGGAAAAACTGTTAGGACTGATACTGGAATTCAGGAAAGTCTCAGGATATAAAATCAATATACAGAAGTTGATTGCATTTCTATACACCAATAATGAGTCAGCAGAGAGAAATCAAGGATTGATGTACTTTACAACTGCACTGAAAACCATCAAACACCCAGGGGTAAACATAACCAAAGAGGTAAAAGATCAGTACACTTAAAACAATAGAGGGGCGCCTGGGTGGCTCCGTCGGTTAAGTGCCGACTTCAATTCAGGACATGATCCCGCATTTGTGGGTCTGAGTCCCGTGATGGGCACTGTCCTGACAGCTCGGAGCCTGGAGCCTGCTTCAGAGTCTGTGTCTCCCTCTCTCCCTCTTTCTGCCCTTCCCCTGCTCATGTGCTCTCTCTTTCTCTCTCTCTCTCTCAAAAATAAACAAAGATCAAAAACATAAAGGCACAAACCATACAACATCTATGAAAGAAATGGAAGAAACACAAAGAAACGGAAAAACATTCCATGCTCATGGATGAGAAGAACAAACATTATTAAAATGTCAATACTACCCTAAGCAATCGACACATTCAATGCAATTCCTATCAAAACAACACCAGCATTCCTCACAGAACTAGAACAACCCTAAAATTTGTAGGGAGCCAGAAAAGACCCCAAATCGCCAAAGTCATGTTGAAAAAGAAAACAAAGCTGGAGACATTAAAATCTGGAATTTATGGTGCATTAGAAAACCGCAATCATCAAGACAGTATGGTACGGGCACATAAACAGACACAGACATCAATGGAACGGAATAGGGAACCCATAAATGGATGCTCAAACATATGGCCGAGTAATCTTTGATAACACTGGAAAGAATATCCAATGGAAAAACAAAAGTCTCTTCAGCAAATGGTACTGGGAAAACTGAACAATGAGAAGATTGGACCTGGACTATGTTCTTAAACCACACACACACACACACACACACACACACACACACACACACACACCTCAAAATGGATGAAAGATATAAATGTAAGAAAGGGACCATCAAAATCCTAGAGGAGAAAACACGCAATCTACCTCCTTGATCCTGGCCACAACAACCTCTTGCTTGTCATGTCTCCAAAGCAAGGGCAATGAAAACCAAAGTGAACAATTGGGACTTGGAGATAAAAAGCATCTGCACAGAAGAGGACATAATCAGCGAAACTGAAAGGGCACTGAATGAAGTGGGAGAAGATATTTGCAGGTGACATATCAGATAAAGGGTTAGTATCCAAAATCTATAAACATTTATCACACTCAACACCCAAAAACCAAATAATCTGGTGAAGAAATGGGCAAAAGACATGAACAGACACTTTAAGAAAGATGACATCCAGATTGGTCACACATGAAAAGATGCTCAATCTCACTTGTCATCACTGAAATACAAATCAAAACCACAGTGAGATATCCCCACACACCTATCAGAATGGCTAAAATTAACATCTCCGAAAAAGACAGATGTTAGCAAGGATGCAGAGAAAGGGAACGCTTTTGAAATGCTGGTGGGCATGCAAAGTGGTGTAGCCACTCTGGAAATAGTATGGAGATTTGTCAGAAAAACTAAAAATAGAACTACACTAGACCCCAGCAATTGCACTACTACGTATTTATCCAAAGGATACACTAACGTTGAGTCCAAGTGGAACATGCACTGCAATGTTTATAGCAACATTATCAACAATAACTAAATTATGCAAAGAGCGCAAATGACCATTGACAGATGAATGGATAAAGAAGATGTGGTATATTCATACAATGGAATTTTACTCGGCGGTCAAAAAGAATGAAATCTTGCTATTTGAAACAACATGGATGGAACCGGACTTGATTATGCTAAGCAAAATATGTCAGAGAAAGACAAACATCATATGATATCTCTCATCTGTGGAATTTAATACAACTGATGAACGTAGTGAAAGGAAAGCAAAAATAAGATACAAACAGAGAGGGAGTCAAACGATAAGAGACTCTGAAATACAGAGAAGAAACTCAGGGTTCCAGGAGGGTTACTGAATAGGGGTATGGGCTAAATGGGTATGGGCATTACGGGTGCACTTGGGATGAGTATCGGGTATATTTTGTACTTGATGGATCACTAAATTCTACTGCTGAAACTGTATTCCACTATAAAGTAACTAACTTGGGCTTAAATTAAAAAAAAAGAAATATGAAAAAGAAGTAAAGAAATGTACTACCAGTCAAAAGAAAAGAATATTTAAATCGGGCTCTTTGAGTGGAAATCTAGGACTAAAAGTGTTACAGACAAGAAAGGATCAGAGAAAACATCAAAAAACAAAGGCATAACAACTAGTAGAATGGCACTAAATATATACCTATCAATAATCACCCGGAATATAAATGGACTAAATGCTCCAATCAAAAGACATTGGATAGGGCGTCAGAATGGACAAAACAAACAAACAAACAAGCAAACAAACAAAAAACAATGTCTATCTAGAAGCTGCCTACAAAGCCTTATTTGGACTTAAGTCTCCTGCAGATTTGAAGTGAGGGAATGAAGAAATATTTATTATGCCAATAATGTTAAAAGAAAGCCAGTAGCAATACTTATATCAGGCAAAATAACCTTTAAAACCGAGACTCTTTTTTGGTACACTTTGGGTAAATACCTAATAGTGACATTTCATGAACCCAGTATTTATAGCAGCATTATCAAGAGTAGCAAAACTATAGAGAAAGCCCAAGTATCCATCAACTGATGAAGGTATAAAGAAGTTGTGGTGTGTGTGCGTGTGTATGTATGTATACGCATATATACAGATGTACATATGTGTACGTTCATATATACAAACATATGTATACACAAAGAAATATAACTCAACTTCAAGAAGAATGAAATCTTGCCATTTCCAATGATGTGGATGGAGCTATAATGTATTATGCTAAGTGAGATATGTCAATCAGTGAAAGACAAATATATGATTTCACTCATGTGGAATTGAAGAAACAAAACAGATGAAAACATGGGAAGGGGGCAGGAAACGAGAAGAGTGGTAACAAACCACATGAGTCTCTTAATGTTAGAGAAAAAAACCGAAGGTTGATGGAGGGAAATGGGTCAGGGCTGGGCTAGATGTGGGATGAGTATTAAGGAGAGCACTTGTTGGGATGAGCACTGGGTATTGTATGTAAGGGATGAATCACCAAATTCTACTCCCGAATCCGAGAGTGCACTATGTCAACTATGACTTAAATTAATATAAATAAATAAGTAAGTAAGTAAGTAAATAAATAAATAAAGGTATAACAAGAGATGAAGACAGACGCTATCTCATACTAAAGGGGACAATGAAACAAGAAGATCCAATGATTATAAATTTTGATGCACGCAACATGCGATCACCAAGTATATAAAATATTTAACAACAACCATAAAGGAACTCATTTTTTATAATATAACGATAGTAGAGGACTTTAACCCATTGCTCACTTCAATGGACAGAAGCTGTAAAC
This sequence comes from Prionailurus viverrinus, assembly GCF_022837055.1. Lineage (NCBI taxonomy): Eukaryota > Metazoa > Chordata > Mammalia > Carnivora > Felidae > Prionailurus > Prionailurus viverrinus. The sequence goes on from NW_025927615.1 coordinate 347,339, forward strand.
AGAAAATCAACAAGGAAACAATGGCTTTGATTGACACAGTGGACCAGATGGGTTTAACAGATATATTCAGAACACTCCATACTAAAATGGCAGAGTACATATTCTTTTCAAGCGCACATGGGACATTCTCCAGAGTTGATCATATTCTAGGTCACATATCAGAAGAACAAGAGCAGAAGGAAGGAAGGAATAGAGATTCAGACAGAAATAAGGGATACTCAAACCAAAAAGACACTAGACCAAATCAATGAAACCAGGGGCTGGTTCTTTGAAAACAGAAATCAACATGAAAACTTCTAGGCAGACTTTTGAGTAAGAAGAGAGAAAGGACTCCAATAAATAAAATCACAAATAAGAAAGGAGAAATAACAGTCCACACCACAAAAATACAGTTAGAAGTTAATATTATGAACAACTATATGCAACAAATTGCACACTGAGAAAAATGGACAAATTCCTAGAAACACACAAACTACCAAAACTGAAACAGGAAGATACATATATTCTGAAAAGAGAAAGAAATCAAATCAGTAATAACAAAAATCTCCCCCCAACACAAAAGTTCTGGGCCAGATGGTTTAACTGATGAATTCTACCATCCATTTAAGAAAGAGCTAATATGTATTCTCCTTGAATTATTATGAAAAATAAAAAAGAAGGAAAACTTACAAATTCATCTTATGAGGCCATCATTACCCTGATACCAAGACCAGATAAAGCCTCCACTAAAACCGAAAACTGGTGGGGCGCCTGTGTGGCTTGGGCTGTTTACTGTCCAACTCTTAATTTTGGACTAGGACATTATCTTGCAGTGCGTGGGTTCGAGTCCCATGTTGGACCCTGCCATGACAGTGTGGAGCATGGCCAGGATTCTCTCTCTCCCTATCTCTGAGCCCCTCCCTCACTTTTATGTACTCAAAGGAAAGAAATAGACATTTAAAAAATGTTTAAAATTTTTTAAAATAAAACTGCAGCCCAATAGCCTGATGACTATGTATGCAGAAATTCTTATTAAAATACCTTCAAATTAAAGTCAACAATACATTAATAGAATCATTTACCATAATCAAGTGGGATATATTCTTGGGCTGCAAGGGTGGTTCCACATTCACAGATCAATCAACATGATGCACCACAGTAATAGAAGAAAGGATAAGAACAATACGATGCTTTCAACAGATGCAGGAAAACTATTTGAAAAAATGTCACATCCATTCATGATAAAACCCCTCAGCAAAGTACATTGAGAGTCAACCTACCTGCACATAATAAAGGTCATCTAGGAAAAACCCACAGCTCATCTCATCCTCAATGGGGAAAAATTGAAAAAATTTCCTCCAAGGTCAGGGACAAAACAAGGATGACCCCTCTCACCACTGTTATTGCGCATAGTACAGGAACCCTAACCACAGCACTCAGACAACAAAAAGAAATAAGAGGCATCCAAATCGGCAAGGAAGAAGTAGCACTTTCGCTATTTGGAACTGACGTGATGTGTTCTCTAAAAAGCATGAAATATTCCCTTAAAAACGGCTAGAATTGATATATGAATTCCACAAGTCACAATATACAGAAATCAAGGAACATAGATGTATTGAATTTCTAACACAAATCATGAATTAACACAGAGAGAAAGTAAGGGATCATTCCCATTGACAGGCTCACAAATACCACAAGAAACCAGGAATAAACCTAACCAAAGAATTGAAAGACCTGTACTCTAAAGTCTATGAAACACTGATGAAAGAAATGGAAGAGGACACAAAGAAATGGAATACATTTCATGTTCATGGATGGGAGGCACAAAATACTGTTAAAATGTCTACACTCCTCAAAACAATCTACACATATAATGAAATCCCTATCACACTAACAAAAACATTTGTGACAGAACAAGAACAAATAATCTCAAAATTTGTATGGAATAACAAAAGTCCCCAAACAGCCAAAACAAACTTGAAGAAGAAAAGCAAAGTTGGAGACATCACAATTCCAGACTTTAGGTTATATTACAAAGCTATACTGATCAAAACAGTGGAACTGGCAAAAGAACAACCACCACCACCACCACCACCACCACCACAACAACAACACACAGAGGAATAGATCAATAGAAAAGAAATGCAGAAATGAACTCACACCTATATGGTCAATTAATTCTCAACAAAGCAGGAAAGAACATCCAATGGAAAAAAAGATAGTCTTGGGACACAGGGGTGGCTCAGTCAACAAAGCATGTGATTGTGAATTCAGCTCAGGTTATGATCTCAGGGCAGTGCAGAGCATGCGTGGGATTCTCTGTCTCCATTTCTCTCTGCCCCTCTTCTGCATGCTCTCTCTCTCTCTTTCGAAAATAAGTAAATAAACTTAAAAAAAAGGCTCCTCAACAAATGGTTTTGGAAAAAATGGACAGCATCCTGCAAAACAAAACAAAAACAACAATGGACCACTTTCTTACAACATACACAAAAATAAATCCAACACTGATAAAGAACTATATGTGAAACCTGAAACCATAAAAATCCCAGAGGATAACACGGGTAGTATCTTATTTAACATTGCCTGTACAAACGTCTTTGCAGATATATCTCTACCGGTAAGGGAAACACAAGCAAAAACAATGAGACTTCATAAAAATTAAAACCTTCAATCACCAAGGAAATAATCAACAAAACTAAAACACCTACAGAATGATATTTGCAAACGACATCAGATAAAGAGTTAGTGCCCAAAATATATACAGTTATACAGCACCCAAAAAATGAAAAATCTGATTAAAAATGGGCAGAAGACAAAAATGGACATTTCCTGAAGGAAGACATATACCTGGCCAAGAGACACATGAAAAAATACTCAACAATACTGATCTTCAGGCAAATACAATTCAAAAGTACAATGAGATAACACATCACTTCTGTCACAATGACTAAAATCAATGAAGGATGACACAGCAGGTGTTGCCAAGGATGTGGGGAAAGAATAACCCTCTTGCACTGTGGGTAAGAATGCAAACTGGTGCAGCCAGTCTGGAAAACATTATGGAGATTTCTAAAAAAAAAAAAAACAACTGGAAATGGAAGTAACTTATGATCCAGCAATTTCACTACAAGGTATTTCCACAAAGAATACAAAATCTTCAAAGGGATACATGCACCATGATGTTTCCAGCAGCATTTTCTACAACAGCCAAATTACAGAAACTATCCAAGCATCCATCAACTGATGAATAAATTGAGATGTGGTCTATGGAATGTAATATTATTAGGCCGTAAAAACATGAAATCTTGTAATTTGCCATGAGCTGGATGGAGCAAGAGAATGTTATCCTGGGTGAAATAAGCCTTTCAGACAAAGACAAATAGCAGATGATTTCACTAACACATGGATATAAAACAAAACAAAGTGGGGGGGGGGCGGGGAGGAGACAGTGACAAACAGACTTTTAACTAGGAAACAAACTGAGGGCTTCCAGAGCAAGGTGGGGAATGGGTGAAACAGCTGCTGGGGATTAAGAAGTGCACCTGGGATGAGCACCGGATGACGTGTGGAAGGGTTGCTCTATATTTTACACCTGAAACTAATACTACACTGTATCTTTACTCACTGCAATTTAAATTCAAGATAACGTACGTTAATGACAGGTACCTACCAGGTTTTCTGTAGTTTGCAATCACTTAATTAAGTTGGAAAAATCACCATGAAACTTTTTAAAAGGCATGTATGATGTGGGGGACAGTTTGTGCCCTTACCTCGGTCACTGGTTCCAGCAGGACTTGGAAAGTGGGTCCCAGCTCATTCTTCTAGGAGTTCCTAAGACGAGCATTTCATGTATTCATGTCCTAATGGAATGCACCTCCCGTTCTTCTGAATTTCTGTCAGGGTTTCTTCCCGGAAACAAGCCTGAATCTGGAACAACAAACCATCGACTGCATCGATGAGGTGATGTCGTGGGACTCCACAATCCACGAGACCTTTAGTAAAATATGTCTTGTTCAAATACTGTCCGGGAAGGGGAGGAATGAAACACGGGAACAGCCCAGAAAGCGCAAGGGCCTGTGCAGCTCAGCAACCAGCTTGCCCAGGGAAGCCACCCAGAGCCCACTCCTCAGCACTCAGTACAATAAGACAAATTCTCTCTGGCGACTCAGGAGATGCCAAGTTGCTACAAAGCTCCCAAGATCTCCCCTGGGGCGGGCAGCACAACCTGCTGGAAATGCAGCTCTGCTCTCTGTACTCAGGCAGCTGAAAAGGCCCTGAGTACTCTGGGAGCAATCAAAGCCCTTCCTGCTCTCAGGTGCCCTGGGTCAGAAAAGCCGATGGTACGCCCTCTGGTGGCCATCACTGCCTGGGCAGAGGACTCCGCCTCTCCGGGTCTGTGGTGCTTGAGCTCTCTCTGTTGGCCATCATGGGTACTTTTGCAATGTGGAAGGCCCTGGTTGCTCAGCTGAGACACTGAAGTTCCCTGGGCAACTAAACCTGTTCTCCACAGTGGGAAAGGTTTTAATGACAGGGCCTGGGACACAGAGAAATCTTTTCCTTCTCCTTTCTTGTGAGTGAAGAATGAAACCGACTTTATTAACGTAATGACATCATTTGTAATGGTTTAAGCAATGTTCACAGAAAAATAGACCACCAATTTACACTTGCTGAGCAAGTGGTAATTGTGTTTACCACCAAAATACTTAGGTTAGATAAAGAATGAACACCTTTGAGAGAGATACTGGCGTCAGCTATGGAATGAATGAGTCCTAGGAATACAAGGGACAGCCAATGTAATGGAGTCAATTTTGTAATACTGTTGCATGCTTTCACAGGATAGCTACACTTGTGCTTAAGTACAATATAATTCATAGACATATGGAATGACTACAATGTATGCTGAAAACTCATACAACAAATGTGTGAACAATATTTCAATTAAAAATAGACATCCTTTACACTATTTTTAATTTCTCCTTGTTTGCCAATAAACTATCATTCCTGGGGCGCTTGGGTGGCTTAGTCGGTTAAGCGTCCGACTTTGACGCAAGTCGTGATCTTGCAGTCCATGAGTTTGAGCCCCGCGTCAGGCTCTGTCCTGAGAGCTCAGAGCCTCGAGCCTGCCTCAGATTCGGTATCTCCCACTCTCTCCCCCCTCCCCAGCTCGGGCTATCTCAAAAAAAGAAAAAAGAAACATTAAAAATGAAAAATAATTCCTAATTTGGAACCTGTGAATTTCCATTTATACCAGATTCTCTAACATCACCATCTTGATGTGGGGAGCGTATCTGAAAAGTCACTAATAATATCTTTGATGATACATATGTGACAAGGTCAGAATGAAACTTACAGGGAGCTGTGAATCAGTTGTGAATTTACAGTATGTATCCTTGGCTAATATTTCCAATGAAACGTGCTTTAGGGACACGGATGGATGAAATAATGTCCACCAGTCATATAGGTAAATATCCTGTAGGACCATTATGCCTTCAATTACTAATTGCAATCTCTTCAGCATTAAAAGAAAGCTGGGGCAAGAAAATGTCTTTGAATTTGATGTAAGAGAAGACTAGAGTGTTTTACAGTGTTCACCTACCTTCTGGAATCCTCAGATTACTTACTGCCCCCTCCAGTGAACCCAGTGCCCGCGCACTGCACCATGCAGTGAACCCAGTTCTGACTGTACTGCAGTTTCCAGGGATCCCAGTTGCGACCTCGGTAAGACTCACCACATTCTAGCCAAGGACCCTACCTTTCCCATACAACTGACCTGAAGGATAGTGCAGCCAGAACACAAAAAATAGTGCATGCGACACACACCACAGACACTCCGTGATGTGCCAGGCCCTGGACATTGGATGACCTCCTCTTCATAAAACCATTCAACTCATAGGCAGGTAACACAATGAGCTTTGGTAACACAGAGATGGCAAATACTCAACCAAAATTCCAACACAAGAGGGAGGCATCCCAAATGAAAGAACAAGATAAGGTCATGGGCAGAAAAATGGAGGGAACACTTCCAAACTCATTCTATGAGGCCAGCATGGCCTTGAGTCCGAACTGAACAAAGACCCCACTTTAAAGGAAAACTAGAGACAAATTTCCCTGATGACCATGGATGCAAAAAATCTCAACAAAAAGTGGCAAACTGGATTCAAAAATACATTAAAAGAATTATTCAGCACAATGAAGTGGATTTTATTCCTGGGATGCACAACCGACTCAATATCTGCAAATCAACTGATGTGATATATCACGTTGATAAAAGAAAGGATAACAACCACATGATCCTCTCAATAGTTGCAGAATAAACATTTGACAAAACGCAGCAGCATCCTTTCTTGATGGAAAAAAACACCTCATGAAAGGAGGGATGGAAGGGTCGTGGCTCAATGTGAGAATGTCCAGATATGAAAGTCCCACAGCTAATAATATCTTCAATGGGGAAAACTGAGAGCTTTCCCCCTAAGGTCAGGAACACGACAGGGATGTCCATTCTCAACACTGTTATTCACCATTCTCAACGTTTATTTTTTTTTTTATTTTTGGGACAGAGAGAGACAGAGCATGAACGGGGGAGGGGCAGAGAGAGAGGGAGACACAGAATCGGAAACAGGCTCCAGGCTCTGAGCCATCAGCCCAGAGCCCGACACAGGGCTCGAACTCACGGGCCGCGAGATCGTGACCTGGCTGAAGTCGGACGCTTAACCGACTGTGCCACCCAGGCGCCCCCACCATTCTTTTGAAAGTCCTAGCCTCAGCAATCAGACAACAAAAAGAATTACAAGGTGTCCAAGTTGGCAAGGAGGGGTCAAAATTTCCCTCCTCACAGATATGATACTCTCCGTGGAAAATCCAAACGACTCTACCAAAAAACTTCTAGGACTGATACAGGAATTCAGGAAAGTCTCAGAATATAAAATCAATATACAGAAGTTGATTGCATTTCTATACCCCAATAATGAATCAACAGAAAGAAAGTTAAGGAATTGATCTAATTTACAACTGCACAGAAATGCATAAAATACCCAGGGGTAAATCTAACCAAAGAGGTAAAAGATCAGTACATTCAAACAATAGAGGGGTGCCTGGGTGGCTCAGTCGGTTAAGTGCCGACCTCAGTTCAGGACATGATCCCACGTTTGTGGGTTTGAGTCCTGTGACAGGCTCTGTGCTGACAGCTTGGAGCTTGGAGCCTGCTTCAGATTCTGTGTCTCCCTATCTCTGCCTTTCCCCTGCTCATGGGCTCTTGCTCACTCGCTCACTCTCTTAAAAATAAATAAAAATTAAAAAAATAAAAGAACAAACCATACAACATCTATGAAAGAAGTTGAAGAAGACACAAAGAAATGGAAAAACATCCCATCTCATGGATTGGAAGAACAAATATTGTTAAAATATCAATACTACCCAAAACAATGGACAAATTCAATGTAATTCCTATCAAAATAACATCAGCATTCTTCCATATCTAGAATATATCACACTCAACACCCAGAAACCAAATAACCCAGTGAAGAAATGGGCAAAAGACATGAAGAGACACTTTAACAAGATCACATCCAGATTGGTCATACCATGAAAAGATGCTCAACCTCATTCATCATAAGTGAAATACAAATCAAAACCACAATGAGATATCCCCTCACACCTATCAGAATGGCTAAAATTAACATCTCAGGAAACGACAGATGTTGGCAAGAATGCAGAGAAAGGGAATGCTTTTGCAATGCTGGTGGGAATGCAAAGTGGTGTAGCCGTTCTGGAAAATAGTATGGAGATTCGTTACAAGAAACAATAAGAGAACTACACTACAACCCAGCAATTGCACTAATAGGCATTTATCCAAAGGACACACTAACGCTGACTCGAAGAGGCACATGCACTCCAATGTTTATAGCAGGATTATCAACAATAGCTAAATTATGCAAAGAGCCCAAATGACCATTGAGAGATGAATGGATAACGAAGATGTGGTATATTCATACAGTGGAATATTACTCGGCAATCAAAAAGAGTGGAATCTTGCTATTTGCAACAAGGTGGATGGAACCAGACTTTATTATGCTAACCATAATATGTCAGAGAAAGACACACATCATATGATTTTTCTCATCTGTGGCATTTAATACACTGATGAACATAGTGAAAGGAAAGCAAAAATAAGATACAGAGAAGGAATCAAACGATAAGAAACTGTTAAATAGAGGGAAGAAGCTCAGGACTCCAGGAAGGTTTCTGAATAGGGGTGTGGGCTAAATAGGTGATGGGAACCCGGGGGGCACTTGGAATGAGTACTGGATATATTTTGTAACTGATGGATCACTAAATTCTAATCCTGAAACTGTATTCCACTATAAGGTAACTAACTGGGGCTTAAATTTTAACGAAGAAGAAATATAAAAATAAGTAAAGAAATGTACTACCAGTCAAAAGAAAAGAATATTTAAATCAGACTCTTGGAGTGGAAATGAAAGACCAAAAGTGTTACAGACAAGAAAGGATCAGAGAAAACATCAAGAAACAATGGAAAACAACTAGTAGAATGTCACTAAATATATACCTGTCAATAATTACTCTGAATGTAAATCGACTACATGCTCCAATCAAAAGACAAGGATAGGGTGTCAGAATGGACAGAAAAAAAAGAAAGAAACAAAAACAAAAACAAAACAAGGCCTATCTAGATGCTGCTTACAAAGCGTTATTTGGACATATGTCACCTGCAGATTTAAAAGGAGGGAATGAAAAACGTTTATCATGACAATAATGTAAAAGAAAGCCAGTAGCAATACTTATATTAGGCAAAATAAACTTCAAAACCGAGAGTGTAGTTTGGTACCCTTTGGGTCAATACCTAGTAGTAAAATGCATACACCCAATATTTATAGCAGCATTATCAACAGTAGCCATACTATGGAGAAAGCCCAAGTATCCATCAACGGATGAAGGTATAAACTTGTGTGTGTGTGTGTGTGCATGTATTTGCATATGTACTCACGTGTATGTTCATATATACATACAAATATACATACATATATACAATGAAATGAAACTCAGCTTCATAAAGAACGAAACCCTGCCACTTGCAACGATATGGATGGACCTAGAATGTATTATGCTAAGTGAAATATATCAATCAGTGAAAGACACATATATGATTTCACTCATGTGGAATTTAAGAAACAAAACATATGAAAATATGGGAAGGGGGCAGGAAAAGAGAAGAGTGGTAACAAACCACATGAGTCTCTTAGCCATAGCGGAAAAAAAGTGAGGGTTGATAGAGGGAGATGTGTCGGCGCTGGGCTAGATGGCGGACGAGTATTAAGGAGAGCAATTGTTGTCATGAGTACTGGGTGTTGCATGTAAGGGATGAATCACTGGATTCTATTCCTGAAACAGAGAATGCACTATATGTCAACTAAGACTTACATTAAAAAAATAAATAAAGCTGTAACAAGAGACGAAGATAGACACTATCTCATACTAAAGGGGACAACCAAACAAAAAGACCCAATGATTGTAAATTTTGATGCACCCAATATGCAATCACCAATATCAAAAACATTCAACAAAACCATAAAAGAATTTATAATAATATAATGATAATAGAGGACTTTAACACATCTGTCACATCAATGGACAGAACCTCTAAACAGAAAATCAACAAGGAAACAATGGCTTTGAATGACACACTGGACCAGATGCGTTTAACAGATATATTCAGAACACTCCATACTAAAATGGCAGAGTACACATTCTTTTCAAGTGCACATGGGGCATTCTCCAGAAATGATCACATTCTAGGTAACAAATCAGGCCTCAACAGGTACCTAAAGACAGAGATCAGACCAAGCATCTTTTCTGACCACACGCTAGGAAACTTGAAGTTAACCACAATCATACACACACACACACACACACACACACACACACACACACAGGGGGAAAGGCCACAAATAAAGGGAGGTTAAATAACATGTTACGAAATGAATGGGTCAAACAGGAAATCAATAAGAAAATACACTGAAAGTAATGAAAATGAAAATACACTGGTAAAAACTTTTGGAATGCAGCAAAAGCAATCTAAGATGGAAGTATATAGCAATACAAGCCTACCTTAAAGAGCAAGAAAAATCTCAAACCCTCCTAACTTACAACTAAAGGAATGAGAAGAACAGCAGAAGGAAGGAAATAATAGAGATTAAGGCAGAAATGAGGGATATACAAACCAAAAAGACACTAAACCAAATCAATGAAACAAGGGGCTGGTTCCTTGAAAACAGTAATCAACATGAAAACCTCCTAGGCAGAGTTTTCACAAAGAAGAGAGAAAGGACTCAAATACATAAAATCACAAATAAGAAAGGAGAAACAACAGTCAACACTACAAAAATACAGTTAGAAGATAATATTATGAAAAACTATATGCAACAAATTGGACACTCTGAGAAAAATGGACAAATTCCTAGAAACACAAAAACTACCAAAACTGAAACAGGAAGATACATAAAATCTGAAAACAGAAAGAAATCAAATCAATAAGAAAAAAAAACTCCCCCCAATACAAGAGTTCAGGGCAGAGGGCTTCACTGATTAATTCTACCATCCATTTAAGGAAGAGGTAATATGTATTCTCCTCGAATGATTACAAAAAATAAAAAAGAAGAAAAACTTACAAATTCTTATGAGGCCATCATTGCCCTGATACCAAACCCAGATAAAGCCTCCACTAAAACCGAAAACTGCCGGGGCGCCTGTGTGGCTCAGTCGGTTTATTGTCCAGGTCTTAATTTTGGATTAGGACATTATCTTGCGGGGCGTGGGTTCCAGTCCCACATTGGACAGTGCATTGACAGTGTGGAGCATGGCCAGGATTCTCTCTCTCTGTCTCTCTGCCCCTCCCTCACTTTTATGTACTCTATCTAAGGAAAGAAATAAACATTTTAAAAAAATGTTTAAAAATTTAAAATAAAACTGCAGACCAATAGCCTGAGAGTATGTATGCAGAAATTCTCATTAAAATACCTTCAAATTAAAGTCAACAATACATTAATAGAATCATTTACCATAATCAAGTGGGATATATTCTTGGGCTGCAAGGGTGGCTCCACATTCGCCGATCAATCAACATGATGCACCACAGTATTAGAAGAAATGATAAGAACAATATGATGCTTTCCTCAGATGCGGTAAAACCATTTGACAAAATGTCACATCCATTCATGATAAAAACCCTCAGCAAAGTAGACTTGGACTAAACCTACCTACACATATAAAGGTCACCTAGGAAAAAGCCACAGCTCAGCTCATCCTCAATGGGGAAAAATTGAAAGTGTTTCCTCCAAGGTCAGGGACAAGACAGGGATGACCCGTCACCACTATTATTCCACATAGTACAAGAAGTCCTAGCTACAGCAATCAGACAAAAAAAGAAATGAGGCATCCAAATTGGCAAGGAAGAAGTAGAACTTTCGCTGTTTGGAACTGACATGATGCTCTCTATAAAAACCATGAAATACTCCAATGAAAATTTCTAGGATTTATATATGAATTCCACAAATCACAATATACAGAAATCAATGTACAGAAATCTATTGCATTTCTATAGACGAGTAATGAATTAACAGAAAGAGAAAGTAAGGGATCAATCCTATTGACAGGTGCACCAAATACCCCAAGATACCTAGAATGAACCTAACCAAAGAGGTGAAAGACCTGTACTCTAAAGGCTATGAAACACTGATGAAAGAAATGGAAGAGGACGAAAAGAAAAGGAAATATATTTCACCCTCATGGATGGGAAGCAAAAATACTGTTAAAATGTCTACACTCCTCAAAACAATCTACACATGTAATGAAATCCCTATCACATTAACAAAAACATTTGTTACAGAACTACAACATATAATTCCAAGATTTGTATGGAACGACAAAGACTCCAAACAGCAAAAACAAAATTGAAGAAGAAAACTAAAGCTGGAGGCATCACAATTACAGACATCAGGTTATATTAAAAAGCTGTACTGAACAGAACAGTATGGTACTGGCAAAAAACAACAACATCAACAACAACAACAACAACAACAACAACAACACAGACGCAGAGATCAATAGAACGGAAACCCAGAAATGAACTCAAACCTATATGGTCAATTAATTCTCAATAAAGCAGGAAAGTATATCCAATGGAAAAAAAAGATAGTCTTGGGACACATGGGAGGCTGCAAAGCGTGTGATTGGGGATTCAGCTCAGGTCATGATCTCAGGGCAGTGCAGAGCATGTGTGGGATTCTCAATCCCCATTTCTCTCTGCCCCCTTCTGCATTATCTCTGTCTCTAAAAAATAAATACATACACTTAAAAAGAATCTCCTCAACATATGGTTTTGGAAAAAACTAGACAGCAACCTGCAAAACCAAACAAGACCAACAATGGACCACCTTCTTACAATATACACAAAAATAAATCCAACATGGATAAAGACCTATGTGTGAAACCTGAAACCATAAAAATCCCAGAGGATAATGAACACAGACAGTATCTTATTTGACATTGGCTGTACAAACATCTTTGCAGATATATCTCCTGAGTTAAGGGAAACACAAGCAAAAATAATGGGACTTCGTAAAAATAAAAAGCTCTGTCACCAAGGAAATAATCAACAAAACTAAAACACCTACAGAATACTATTTGCACACGACATCTGATTAAGGCTTAGTGTCCAAAACAAATAAAGTCATACAGCACCCAAAAAAAGGAGAAATTCCGATTAAAACTGGGCAGAAGACACGAATGGACATTTTCCCAAGGCAGACATACACATGGCCAAGAGACATATGAAAAGATGCTCAACAATACTGATCTTCAGGAAAACACAACTCAAAAGTACAATGAGATAACACATCATATCTTTCAGAATGACTAAAATCAATGAATGATGAAATAGCAGGTGTTGCCAAGGATGTGAGGAAAGAGAAACCCTCTTGCACTGTGGGTAGGAATGCAAACTGGTGCAGCCACACTGGAAAACATCATGGAGATTCATAAAAAAAAAATGGAAATGGAACTACCATAAGATCCAGCAATTTCACTAAGAGGTATTTACTCAAAGAATACAAAAATAATTCTTCAAAGGGATACATGCACCATGATGTTTACAGCAGCATTTTCTACAACAACCAAATTACAGAAACTTCCCAAGCATCCATCAACTGATGAATAAATTGAGATGTAGTATATGGAATGTAATATTATTTAGCCATAAAAACATGAAATCTTGTCATTTGCCACGAGCTGGAGGAGCGACAGAATGTTATGCTGGGTGAAAAAAGCCTGTCAGAGAAAGACAAATACCAGATGATTTCACTAACACATGGAAATAAGACAAATTTAAGGGGGGGGGGGGCGGTGAAGGACACAATGACAAACAAACAGACTCTTAACTAGGAAACAAACTGAGGGCTTCCACAGTGAGGTGACGGAATGGGTGAAACAGCTGCTGGGGATTAAGAAGCTGTTGCTGGTGCTCACCTGGGATGAGCACCGGGTGACGTGTGGAAGTGTTGCTCTATATTGGACACCTGAAACTAACATTACACTGTGTCTTCACTCACTGGTATTTAAATTAAAAGATAACATAAGGTTAATGACACCTACCTACCAGGTTTTCTGTAGTTTTCAATCACTTCACTAAGTTGGGAAAATAACCATGAACATTTTTAAAAAGCATGTATGATGTGTGGGACAGTTTGTGCCCTTACCTTGGTCTCTGGTTCCAGCAGGACTCGGAACATGGGTCCCAGCTCATTCTTCTAGAAGGTCGTGAGACGAGCATTTCATGTATCCACGTCCTAATTGAATGCAGCTCCCGTGCTTCTGAATTTCTGTTAGGGTTCCTTGTCGGAAACAAGCCTGGATCTGGAACAAACCATCGACTGCATCTATGAGGTGATGTCGTGGGACCCCTCAATCCACAAGTCCTTTGGTAAAATACGTCTTGTTCAAAAACTGTCTGGGAAGGGGTGGAATGAAACATGGGAACAGCCCAGAAAATGCAAAGGCCTGTGCAGCTCAGCGACCAGCTTGACCAGGGAAGCCACCCGGCGCCCCCTCCTCAGCACTCAGTACAACAAGGCAGCTTCTCTCTGGCGACTCAGGAGATGCCAAGTTTCTGCTAAGCTCCCAAGGTCTCCCCTGGGGCGGGTGGCAGAACCTGCTGGAAATGCAGCTCTGCTCTCTGTACTGAGGCACCAGCAGAGGCCTGAGTCCTCTGAGAGCAGTCTAAGCCCTTCCTGCTCTGAGGTGCCCTGGGTCAGAAAAGCCGATGCTGCGCCCTCTACTGGCCATCACTGCCCAGGCAGAGGAACCCGCCCGTCTGGGTCTGTGGTGCTCGAGCTCTCTCTGCTGGCCACCATGGGAATTCCTGCAATGTTGAAGACCCTGGTGGCTCAGCTGAGGGACCGAAGGTGCTCTGGGCCACTAAGCCTGTTCTCTACACTGGGAAGGGTCTTAGTGACAGGACCTAGGGCACAAAGAAATCTTTTCCTTCTCCGTTCTTGTGAGTGAAGAATGAAACCAAATTTATTAAGGTAATGGCATCATTTGTAATGCTTTAAGCAATGTTCCCAGAAAAATAGACCACCAAATTACACATGATGAACAAGAGGTTATTGTGTTTACCACCTAAGTGTTTAGGTTAGATAAAGAATGGACACCTTTGAGAGAGAGATACTGGCTTCCAGCTACGGAATGAATGAGTCCTAGGGATACAAGGGACAGCCAATGGAAGAGAGTCAATCCTGTAATAATACTGTTGCATACTTTCACAGGATAGCTACACTTGTGCTTAAGTACAACATAATTTATAGACATATGGAAGGACTACAATGTATGTCTAAAACTAATACAACAAATGTGTGAAGAATATTTCAATTAAAAGTCGACATCCTTTACGCTATCTTTAATTTCTCTTTCTTTGCCAATAAACTATCATTCCTGGGGCGCTTGGGTGGCTTACTTGGTTAAGCGTCCGACTTCCACTCAGGTCATGATCTTGCAGTCCATCAGTTTGAGCCCCACGTCACGCTGTGTCCTGACAGCTCAGAGTCTGGCGCCTGCCTCAGATTCAGTATCTCCCACTCTCTCCCCCATCCCCAGCTCGGGCTCTTTCACAAAAGGAAAAAAATAGGAACATTAAAAATGAAAAATCATTCCTAATTTAGAATCTGTGAAATTCCATATATACCAGATTCTCTAACATGACCATCTTGATGTTTAGAGCTTATCTGAAAAGTCACTAATAATATCTGATGACACATATGTGACAAGGTCAGAATGCAACTTACAGGAGCTACACATCTGTTATGAATTTATGACATGTATCCATGGCTTATATTTCCAATGAAATGTGCTTTAGGGATACGGATGGATGAAATAATGCCCATCACTCATGTAGGTCAATTTCCTACAGGACCATTATGCTTTCAATTAGGAATTGCCATCTCTTCAAAATTAAAAGAAACTGGGAAAGAAATTGTCTTTGAATGAGGTAAGAGAAGACTATGGTGTTTTAAAAGGTTCACCTACCTTCTGGAATCCTCAGATTGGTTGTGGACAGGAGGATAGCAACCCACGATTTGGATGCACACCGCTCGTTCCAGAGGGAGAATATGGACCTTATTGTCAAATATTTTTTTTAATCAATATCAACAGTCCACCTCTGCCAGGTCCAGACTGCAGAACCTGGGGGCAACACAATGTCTCATGCCTGGGTTCAGAACATGAGGAACGCCAGCTGGTTGGGGGGGGGGAGGGGGGAAATCCAACAGGGCCTGGGGCAGTGAGGGAGATGACCCCGGGACACCTCCTCACAGGGCGGGCTCTGGAGTTTAGCTGCCAAAGAGCAGCACATTCTCCCTGAAGACATCTGTCTCCATGACAGAACATAACGCTGAGCCCCACAATTCCAGTAGAAATGACGGATGCCCATCTTTTCGATTGCAATGGCCTCTGCAGAGCTTGACCCCAGGGATGTTGGAGTCTTAGAGTTATGAAACTATGATGCCCATGATACCAGCCCTTTCGGCCCCAGCACTCAGAGCCACTTCACACATCCCCTCTCCCCTGGCTCATCTCACCCCGTTCACATACCCGGACCAGGGCTCCACTTTTCTCCTTGTACTTCCTCTTTGTCTCTGTTTCTCTCTAACCACACCTCTCTGTGTTTCTTTCTTTCACTCTCTAGGTCTTGCCCAATTCCCCTATCACTCATCCAGTTTCTCTCTCCTTACCTCTTTGTCCACCTCTCCCCAGGCTTCAGGCTATCTGCTCTGTGCTTGCAGCCCTGTCCAGGAGCACAGGGAACTCCTGTCTCTCTCTCTCTCGTCATGTTTTGTCCCAGGCCCTGATCAAAATGGAGGAGAATCCCCCATACAGCAGCTGCTCATATTGACATTTGCTAAAGCAATGCTGGCAGAATGTGGACAGCCAGACATTTACCGTTGGTGGCCCAGCCATGACCCAAAAGCTGCTGGAGGGCTGGCTGCTTCCCTAAGCTGGAAGGAAAAAAAAGCTCACAGGGTTCAGGGTCCCTGATGTAGATTGGATTGGCTGATGTAGAAGGAGCCGTATGCTTACACCCAACTCTCCCTGGATTGTGTTGAAGGAACCTTTCTCAGACCATGGTCCTCTGCCCTCCCCATGCCTCAATATGGCTTCAGGGGGAGCTTTATGGGACACCATGTGACTCGCCACAAAAATTGTGCCATTTGCCCCCTTGGAGGCCACCTGGATTGGTGCTATTGGTAGCAGCTGGTAAGGTGCACAAGGGCGCAAAAGCTGAATTAATGCAGGGCCTCCTTACTGGTCTCCTGAATCCATTCCTCACCATCAGAAGAGACCCTTTCCTGGAGACAGACACCTGCCCTGCTCATCAGCACAAACCACATCAACTAGCACATGTGCCATGTGCTCATGAGCATCAATCTATACATGAACAACCACCACCATATCTCCCTAAAGGATGTATCCAACCCCTCAGATGGAACTATTGGTCCCTTCCAGGCAATACAACCCCAAACAATGATCTGTCTTCGTACACCAATACTATACATTCTACCTGTTTGTTAACTGCATATACAAGAACGCCAAAGTGTACACTTGATGGGGAATGAGTGTCGATTTTCCTGGAGGCAGACGCTGACATAGAAACACAACTATGACAAGTGTATTAGGGGATATTAGGAAGGACAATGTGGAGGGGACGGGGTGGACAGGGAAAGCATTCAGACCAAGGGGTAGATTAGACCCCATCTCTAAATATATAATAACCACAGCTGGTTTGTAATGGTTCAGTGTGCTCTTCAAATTTCAAACTGATTGCCCTCTATGTCAAAGTGATTGAGTTATTGCAAAGGGATCTTCTGTTCTTCTATATGCGTTTTTTCTTCTTCGATACATCTGTGGCCTTGGATGAGCACATATTTGTCAGGGTGCATTTGTGTGTCTACCTGTAATGGAAGAGGATTATCTTCAGATCCCTGAACATCCATATTCTCATACTTATCTTTTCCTTCCTTGTAAAGTAGGACCTGAATTTTAATAGAAAACACACAGGAATCTTTGTTGCATCCTTTGAAACTAGAATTGCCAATCTCTCAGCCTCAGGCATTATACCCTTAGTTTCATGAAATTGAATGAACATCTGTTGATGATCTTCTCTGTGCAGATACATTCGTTTCCACGCTGAAAAGGGTGAGTGCTCACTCATCCCATATATTTTACAAATTCCTCATGTGCTTAACCACCTCTTCATCGCGCTGACCTCAGAGATCAACATTATCCCTGCTTCTCAGATCACAAAGCTGATGCTCTGAGTTGAGGCTCTCCCCACTGAGAGCTGGCATTAGGTCTGAGACAAGAGGAACACACGCAAAGCCTCAGGAAATTGTGAGGGAAGTGTCGGAGATGCAAACCTTCAGGCAGGGTGGTGAAAGTAGGTTCAGGGTTGCGGTGACAGGAGTCCAGCAGGGGCATTTCCTGGTCAACCCTGAATTCCCCGCTAAGAGTGTGACTCAGGCTGAAGCCAAGGAAGCCACACAGCTAATCTACAACCTTTCGTCGCATTTAGTCTCACAGAGATACACACACTTAGGCACAGCCCAACATATGTATGGCCTAAGAAACTTGAGGAATCTTAACAGTGTTTCAGTCAGCAGCACCCTTGCATTGAAAAGCCTGTGAGGCCATCTCTACATCTTCTCAGAGACTCAACAAGACAGTAGATGAATATGCTGAACATGTCAACTCATACTGTTCAGATCATCTTACAAATAGTCGAGGTGGAGGTCACTGAGGGCACCAATGAGCTGGTGGTGACTTATAGAGTCCATGAACAGTGATAAAGGGGATCTGTGGGGGAGGGCATGCAGGGTGGACCTGGTAAAAGAGGAGGTCCTCTTGCAACCATAAGGACCTACAGAACAGAAGCGACAGGTATGTTGGTATGACAGACAGAAGTAGAACGCCCACAGGAGCTGAAACACAATGAAGCAGGTGTCAGCACCTGGCCCCTTGTTCATTCACGGGTTCTAGTAGAATGCAGCATCAGTGCCAGAAAACTCTACCCTCCCACGAGATCCCACTTACAACCTGAAGGTCTCACGAGGACCTCCTATGAGGTCCCACCTACAGCCTGAAGGTACCAGATGCACAAGGAGAAACTACTGTCTCCACACATCACTGCACATGGTTACAAATGCAGAAAGCCAAGGAATCCTATTCTTGAAGATTGATGGCAGTAATGCCAGTCTAATAAAGGAACGTATTCCAGAGAGGCAGGCATCTGTGTTCAGGACACCCCTCTTCCACCAGATCTGCAGACTTTTTACTTACACATTGAGAACAGACAAAACATGAAGGAATGAAAGAAAAGCCCAGCACCACACAGAGATTCAGGGCCACCCCAGGGTCAAAGCTCAAATTGCCATCCCATTCATGTCCTTACTCTGCTTCCCTCACTGACAAAGACATCTTCTGTGCAAGGGCACAGAGACCTTTGAGGAGATGGGGATTCCTGGAGTCCTGCAGGGGGCCTAGAAATGTGTTTTCTGAGAGAAACACGTTACCTGTGCACATTCATGGTCTTAAGAGTGTTTACCTTAATTCACAGGTAATTCAGCTTTTAAATACAATATGAATTGCAGAGCTATTTTGTCCCATTGTAAAAGGGAGGTAGAAATTCTACGTAAAAGAATGAACAGAAACATGTCTCAATTTCAGGTGTAAAACTCCCATAAGGCATCATGAGACAAAGTACCAGTTGCAACTGTTCCTGGGACACAATTGAACCTGCTCATATAAATACAACTGAAGAACTCTGTGAGTTACTGGCCCTGCAGGTAATCACTGATTCTCTCCCTTCACGACTGAAGTTCCACGTACATTTTCGATTACACATGCCGCTTCTGAAAATTCAGAGTATTTCCACCTAGGGGACAACTGGAGAAATTCTCGATGAGCAATAATCGCGCCTCGGATAAACCTCATTGGCTATGATACTGCCACTGCGCAAAGCTTGGGAGAACTTCTCTATTGCACATTGACCAACACAGAAGGACCAGTAATGAGTTCTGAAATTTAACTAAGAACCCTCAACACTGCACAAAGCACACAATATAATGTTGGAAAGTGTTGTTATCTTTTCCAGTCACGAGGCTCATAGCAGACATTCTGAACAAATTCATGGCCTACTCTGAAATAGGAAAAAAAATGAAAATAATCAGGATAATCCCATGCAAAGAAAGTGAGAAAGGTGTCCCATGCTCCAGAAGACTTGAGGGTGCAGTGAAGTGTCATTCTCCTCAAGTTATTTCCACAAACACAAAGTGATAGCCACGTGGTCCTCCACCTCCACACACTTGTGGCGTCCAGAGGCACTAGCTAACATGATGATCTTAAACTGGAGAAGTCTGGAGGCTTGTGAGGATGTAAATCAAACAGTAAAAATACCAGAGGGCATAGAAAACCAGACAAGGTCAGATAAATTTTCCAGAAAGCATTGCAACTGAAATAGGCAACAGAATTTACCTTGTCTTTCTCTGCATCCATGGTAGAGACACAACTGATATTCCCCATGGGAGTTGCACCATGTCCTAGGTCTCATAAAAGATGGAGGGGGATGGAAGTTGATTCTGACTTGCATAGACTGTGTGCAAGAAAAACAAACCATCCGCAACAGGTTTCATTATATTCAACTCTTTCACATTCTCATGTCCCGTACTAGGGGCAGAGGGTTTTTCAGGTGCCTCAGGTGACCCTTGAGGACAAGAGGGAGATCTGATCCTGTCCTTTGAGGAAGGTCTACATGGCCCTGGTTCAGGAGTTTTTATAACTAATCAAGCATCTGTGAACAGTTCAGGTCTCAACTAGCTAGAAATAAAGTTAGGGGTGTGTTTCATCCCTCAGAGAGCCCAGCACATGGTCTCTGTACAAGCTACATCCTAGGGAGTCAGCATGTATAAGGCCTCTTTCCTTCTCAGAGACATGTGTTGCCCAGCTCACTGGGTGGAAACGACTGCCCATTTCATTCATTTCCTGAGAAATTGGAAGCACATTACACTGTCCTCACTCAGGCTAACCTGAAAGCCCTGTGGTGCCATCACTGCATCCTCTCCAAACACTCAACAAGTAAAAAGACAAAACGTGTTTTATAAGTCAACTCATACTGTTTCAATCATCTTTCCAGATGGTGGAGGTGGAGGGTGAGGTCCCAGAGGCCACCAGGTTGGAGAAGTTGGTGGTGGCCCAAAGACCCTGGATGGTGATAAAGAGCAGCCCAACGGGGTATGACACGGAGGGCACTTCTGAGAAAGGAGGAACTGTTCTGGAAGCCATTTTGACATGCCGGACAGAAATTAAACTTTTGAGATGTGTTAGAGTAAAAGGTGAAAAATCCAACACCAACACTAATATACCTGAACCCCAGTGAAGCCGGAATGGCACCTCTCTCCTTCCCCTCCACCTGGTTTCAACAGGGCAGCATTACTGCCACAAAACTCCACCCTTCCCAATGGGTCCAACCTAGAGCTTCTAGGCATTTGTGGAGACAAAGCAGTGCATTGCTGGCAGCAAGCATGGTACTAGCTGTGCCTGAAAATGTAGGGAAGGAAGTGGCTACTCTTAAAGGATCAGGGGGATAATTACAGACTACTAAAGAAAGTCTGTTTCACACACACAGGCTTCTATTTCCAGGACTACTCTCTATCCAGCCCTTCACCACTTCAACAGCTACGTCTTGGCATAATAAGAGCTGAAATGGTGAGGAAGAATTTTGTTTTCATATCATTCGTTTACATCTTTAATCCATTTCAAGTTAATTCTTGGAGTGATGTAACATAAGGTGCTAAGCTTTAATCTTATACATGTGACTATCCAATTTTCCCAGCTCCAGTTATTCAAGAGACTACTCTTCTCCACTGAGTATTCTTGACTCCCTTGTCAAATACTAGTTGACTGTGCATGCATGGCTTTAGTTTGGGCTCTCAATTTCCATTCCATTGCTTTGTGTGTGTGTGCCTATGCCAATGACATAACTGATTTCTTTGTGTTAGAATGCAGCTTGAAATCAAGAAGTGTGATGCCACCTGTTTTGTTCTTTCTTGCATTGGCTACTTGGGGTCTTTTTGTGGTTCCAAATACATTTGAAGATATGTGTTTCTAATTGCATAAAACTTACATCCATTGGATGTTCTTTCCTGCTTTGTCAAAGATGAGTTGGCCATACGTTTGTGGGTCTAGTTCTGGGGTTTCTATTCTATTCCATTGGTCTATGTGTCTGTTTTTGTGCCAGCTATACTGTTTTCAAGCCCAGCGATTAATTTTATGACTATTATTCTAAAATTCACTTTCTGTTATATTATTTAAATTCTTTTTGATCAGCTCCTTAGCTGTTGTTATTTCCTGGAGATTCTTCTGAGGGGAATTCTTCCGCTTGGTCATTTTGGATAGTCCCTGGTGTGGTGAGGACCTGCAGGGCACTTCTCCTGTGCTGTGGTGTATAACTGGAGTTGGTGGGCGGAGTCTCCTGTTTCTTTCATACAAATTGAATTTCTTCCATTTCTGCACACAGGTTTTACAGTTTTCTGTAGAGAGGTCTTTCACTTCCTTAGCTAAATTTGTTCCTATAAATTTTATTGGTTTTGATGCTATTGTAAATGGGATTGTTTTCTTTCCCTCTTAGATAATTTGGTTAGTGTATAGGAATGCTACAGAATTTGATCTGTGACTTTCTATTTTGGAACTTTATTGCATTTCTTGATTAGATAGGAACAGGTTCTTTTACATTAAACTTTTTATTTCATTCCTTTACCTTATTTTTAAAAAATCATGTTATTTGGGAATAGCTGACACACTGTGTTACATTAGTTTCAGATGAACAACATAGTGATGGGACAAGTGTATACATGCTGCTACGCTAACACAGGTGTAGCTATCGTCTCTCACCATGCATCACCACTCCAGTACCATTCTCTATTTTCCCTATGCTATGTCTTCTACCTGTGATTTATTCATTCCATAAACAGAAGCCTGCATCAACCAATCCCCTTCACATATCTAGGGCATCCTTGTCTTGTGCCTGATCTTAGAGGAAAATCTTTCACAATCTCACTATTGAGTATGATGTTAGCTGTGGGCTTCACATACATGGCCTTTCTTATGTTGAGATATGTTCCTTCTACACAGAATTCTAAAGAGATTTTTAGCACAAATGGATACCAAATTTTCTCAGAACTTTTTTTTTCTGTGTCTATTGACATCGTCACATGAGTTTTCTTTTTAATTTTTAAAATGTATTTATTTATTTTAGGTTAAATTTATTTATGTATTTCTTTAGAATTTATTTGTTCAAGTGTTTAATTAAATTCCAGTTGGTTAACATACAGTGTAGTGTTAGTTTCAGGTATAGAATGTAGTCATCCATCACTTACATACAACACCAAGTGTTCCTCACTACTAGCGCCCTCCTTAGCCCATCACCCATTAAACCCATCCCCCTGCCCACCTCCCTTCTAGTAACCCTGCCTTTGCTATTTATACTTAAGATTCTGGTTTCTGGTTGATTTTTTTTCATTCAAGTATGTGAGGAGTCACATTTATTGATTTGCATTTCTGAAACATCCTTCCTTTACAGGGAAAAAAGCCCTTCATCACGGTCAATGATCCTTTTAAGGTGATGCTGAATTTGGTTTGCTTGTATATTATTGGGAATTATTCATCTATATTCATCACGGGGATACTGGCCTATAGTTTTCTGTTCAAGTAGTATCCTTTTCTGGCTTCCTACCAGGGTATTCCAGTCTCATGAAATGAGTTTGGAGGTGTTTATCCCTTTTTAATCAGTGAGAGGACTGCTGTTAGTTTCTTCTACAACGGTTGTTCAAATTCACCAGTGAATGCACCTGTTCCTGGGCTTTTCTTCCCTGAGAGAATTTCCATTACTAACTCAATTTACTTGCATTGGTTATCTTCTTGTATTGATGCAGTCTTCCTTTAATGGGTCTGTGCAAACCTTCTATATCTTCCTAATACAGTCTTGGTAGGTTGTGTGTTTCTAAGAACCTATCCATTTCTTCTAGGTAAGTGGTTTGCTGGCATCTAATTTGCACATAGTCGCCTCTTTGTTTCCTTTATATTTCTTTGGTATCAGGTGTAATGTCTTCTCTTTTATTTATAGTTATTTTGAATTGGGTCGTCTCTCTGTCTTAGCATAGTCTATGTATAGTCTTGACAATTTTGTTTCACTCTTTCGAAAACCCACTGTTGGTCTTCTTCCTATTTTCTATTGATTTCATGGTCTCTATTTCATTGGTTTCCACTCTCATATGTATTCCTTTCTCCGTTTTGAGAACATTGGACGTAGATTGTTGTCTTTTTCTAGTTCTTTGAAATTAAAGGTAGGTTGTTCATTTGAGTCCCGAATGTATCCTCCACGCATGCAAATCCAGTGACTCATCAGAGAAGCTTCAATAGGTCTTTCCTGTCCTATTTCTCATTCTGAGAATTCTGACAAATGGAACCAGAAAATTTATTTGAAGACACAATAGATGAAAACTTCCTTCAATCGGGGAAGGAAACAGATTCAGAAGCAGGAGGCACAAAGAACCCCCAAAATATTCAGCAGAAGCAGATCTACACCAAGTCATGTAGTAATTAAAACCCAAAATGTCATGATCAAGAAAAATTTTAACAGCAGGAAAAGAAAAGATGACAGTTACCTACAAGAAAAAACCCCATAAGTTTATCACTGGATGTTTTTCAGAAGAAAGTTTGAAACCGTAAGTGAGCAGCAGGTATGGTAAAGTTGCTGAATGGAAAACATCTGCAGCCAAAGAGAGTCTATCCACAACACTATCATTCAGATGGAAGGACAGATCAAGAGGTTGCCAAATAAATACTAAGCGAGTTCACAAGCCACAAACCACCCCCGCAAGAAATGTTAAAGGAGACTCTTTAAGTGGAAAAGAAACACCTAAAGTGACAGTATTAAAGTGCGAAACGCAAAAGCAATAAAAATGAATATATCTGTAAAACATCAGCCAAGGTATCCACGATATGAAAGGTTTTGAAATATGACACTACATATCTACAACACGGGGAGGAGAGGAGTAAAGAACTGGTTCAAGCTTCAACAACTATCAACTTAATATAGACTTCTATATGCAGAAGTGGTTAGGTACAAACCTAATAATAACCACAAATCAAACACCACTAATACATATGCAGAGTATAAAGACAAGCAATTTCAACTGCACTACTAAATAAACCCAGCAAACCATAGAAAAGAGAAAGAGAAGAAAGGATCAGACAGATTCAGAAACAACCAACATCAAGTAATAAAAGGACAACTGTATGTCTATCAATTACTTTGAACGGAAACAGAATACATGCTCAAATCAAAGGCACTGGGTGACAGATAGGGGCACCTGGATGGCTCCATCGCTTGAGATTTCGACTCTTGATTTGGGCTCAGGCTATGATCCCAGGATCCTGGGATTGAGTCCCAACTGAGCTCTGCACTGAGCTTGAGATTTGCTTAAGATACATCCTCACTCTCATTCTCTCTCGCTCTCCTTCTATCTTCCCCCATTCCCCCACCCTGCCATCCCATGCCTGTGCACTCTCTCTTCATAATAAAAGGCACTGGGTGATAGAATGAATAAAATATAGGACCCATCTATCTTCTACCTACAAGAGGCTAACTATAGAACTAAAGTATCAAAAGAAAACTGCAGTAGCCATACCTATATCAGAAAAAAATAGATTTAAAAAGAAAACTGTAACAAGAGACAATGAAGGACACTATAATAATAAAAGGTACAATCCAAAAAAAGATAGAACAATTGTAAACATATACGCACTCAACCTGAGAGCATCCAAGTACACAAAACAGTCAAAACCTAAAGTATTGATAGTCATACAATCATAGTAGGGCACTTTAACACTCCAATGATACCCATGGAGAGATCATTCCATCAGAAAATCAACAAGGAAGTAGTGACTTTGAATGATAGAGTAGACCAGATGGACTTAACCGATATATTTAGGACATTCCATCCTAAAATAGCACCATACTCATTCTTTTCACATGCACATGGAAAATTCCCCACACTCAATAAAATATTAGGTCATAAAACAAGCCAAAACAAAATCAAACCAATCGACGTCATACCATGTGTCTTTTCAGACCACAATGCTATGAAAGTAGAAGTCTCCAACAAGAAAAAAAAAATCTGCAAAAGGCACAAAAACATGGAAGTTAAACAGCATGCTCCTAAACAATCAATGGGTCAACCAAGAAATCAAAGATGAAATCGAAATAACATGGAAACAAATGAAAATGAAAACACAACAATCCAAACTTCTGTAAAGCAAGAAAACTAGTTCTAACAGGGAAGCTTATAGCAATACAGGTCTGCCTCAGGAAAAAACAAAAAACAAAATACCCTGAAGTAAACTCCATAACCTTATAACTATAAAAGCCAGACAAAGGACAACAAACAAAACCCCCAAACAGCAGCATGAAGAAAATAATTAAAAGCAGAGGAGAAATAAGTGATATAGAAGGTAAAACTACAGTAGAACAAGGTAAGTGAAATTAGGAGCTGCTTCAATGAAAAGAACATTGAAATTGATAAGCCCTAGCCAGACTAATCAGAAAACAGAAATGACACCTATAAATAACAATGACAGAGAACAACCAACACCACAGAAATACAAACAATTGTAAGAGAATATTATGAGAAACTATATGCCAACAAGCTGGACAAACCAGATTATATGGATCAATTCCTAGAAACATGGAACTTACCAAAACTGAAGCAGAATGAAATCAAAAATTTGAACAGATGGTTTACTAGCAAGAAGACAGATTCAGTAATCAAATGTCACCTAAGAGACAACAGTCCAGGACCGGACGTCTTCACAAGCACATTCTATCAAACATCTGAAGAAAAGTTGATGTCTATACTTGTCAAACTATTCCAGAAAATAGAACAGGAAAGAAAATATCCAAATTAATTCAGCATTACCCTGATACCAAAACCAGATAAAGACACCACGAAAAAACAAAACTATGGGTCCGTATCGTTCAAGCACACAGATGCAAATGTCCTCAACCAAGATTTGGCAAACAGAATCTAACAACGTACTCAAAAAAAAGTCCACCAGAATAAAATGGGTGGTGAATGTAAAACTGAGGCAGGTCTACGAATCTCTGAATGAGAAAATGGGCCAAAAAAGAAACATAAAAAAAAGTGGAAATGTATCAGACAGGGGATCTAAGCATCAATTTTCATAGAGATACACTATGCTCAGGCTTTTTCTTCTAAACTTGGCTCACAATGCTTGCTTAGTACAATCTTTCCCACACTGAGAAGGGGCATTGGTAAGTTCTTTGACCAGCAGCAGTCTCAGAGGGATGGCGTGAATCAGCTTTTAGTAAAAACTGCAATCAATTTAAAAGTATTTCAGTTTTTCACGAGTTCATGAGAAATTAAAAAACATGCCAAATCTCACCTGAAAAAGACATAAGGTAACTAGTATGTTTTTAAGATATTATTGATGAGATTCCTTCCAACGAAGACAAGAAAGGATAACTGTAACAAATTCTGACGCAGGAATAATATTGAATATTCAAATAACGGGAGGTTCCTGACACAAAGTACCTGTTAGGTTTTCAGTTGTTTTCAGCGACTACAACATTGTTGGGGGACAGATACCCACTGAAAATTATAAAAGCATGTATGATGTGGAGGGCACATTGTGTTTTTACCTCTGGCTCTGCTTCCAGCAGGACTTGGAAGAGTGGGTCCCAGCTGATTCTTCTAGAAGGTCCTGAGAGTCAACATTTGGTGTCTTTACTTCCAAAGTGAAAGCGACTCCTGTTCCTCCGTATTTGTGACAGGATTTCTCCCCCAAAACAATTTTGAATCTGGAACAACAACAACAAAAAAAAACCCAGCCTCTCTGACGTGGCATCGTGGGACCCCCTGAATCCACACATCCTTGACTGAAATACATCTTGTTCACATACCGGCAGGGGAAATGAGGAAAAAACCACGGACAGCCCTGAGAATGCAAGGGACTGTGCTGCTCACTGACCATCCAGCGCTTCCTGGAAGCTGCCCAGCACCCCTCCCCAGTACTCAGCCCCACCACTGAGGAGACTGCAAGTGGCTGGGAAGCCTCCAGAGTCTCCCCCAGGCCTGGGGGCGGAGCCTGATGGATACCCAGCTCTGGCTCTTTGCCCACACTCTGAGGCACTGGGTCCTCAGGAGCAAGGAAGCCTTTCCAGCTCTGAGGCACCCTGGATCAGAAAAGCCTAATGGGCGCCTTCTCTGGCTATCGCTGAGCCTGCAGAGGACCGGCCCCTCCATGGGCGTGCTGTGTGCGCGCCCTCTGCTGGCCGCCGTGGGAATTCCTGCAATGTTCAAAGCCATGGCCGCTCAGCTGGAGATACTGAGGGTGTAGCTGGTCCAGTTAAGCCTGTCCTCCAGATTGGGAAGGGTCTTAGTGACAGGGCCTGAGACACAAAGAAATGTTTTCCTTCTCCTTTTTACTGAATAAGGAATGAAACCGAATTTATTGATACAATGATGTAATTTGTAATGCTTTAAGCAGCATTCCCAGAAAGACAGACTGCAAATTGACACATGCTGAATGAACGACAGGCAGTGGTATTTACCATGAAAATACATGGGTTGAATAAAAAATTGACACCCTTGAGAAAGAGATACAGGCTTCCAGCTATGAAATGAATATGTCATTGGGATACAATGTACAGGTTATAGAATATAGTCAACCCTGTAAGAAAATATTGCATGCTTTCACACCATAGCTACGCTTGTCTAGGTATATGGAGAGCATATTGTATACACACGGAATCACGGTGATATACGCCTGAAACTAATACAACGTGGTGTGTCTACTATATGTCAATAAAATTTGACAATACTTTAACTTTCTCCTTCACCATTAAAATTTATTTCTAATTGAGAACACATGAAATTCCTTTTACACCATATCCTCTAATGTCACCATCTTGATGTTGAGAGCTTATTTTTCACGGTGTCAATGTGTTTGATGACACAAATGTGACAAGGTCAGAATGCATACCTAGAGGGAGCTACACATCTGTGATGAATTTCCTGCCTCTATATGGGTAATATTTTCTATGAAAAGTGCTTTAGGGATGAAGATGTGTGAAATAAGTTCCATCAGACTCATAGGTAGATAACTGTGCCTTGAAATAATAATTGCCATGTCTTCACAATCACAGGAAGGCTAGGTGAAGACAGAGATTTCTCTTTTCATGTAAGAGAAAGGGGTGGTGTTTTAAACTTCTCACTTACAATCCGCAATCCAGAGATCAGCAGTAGATGTAAGAATAGCAATGCACTATCATGTTGCACATAACTAGTTCTGTTGGAGAAGTGGAGAAGGTACACTAAGGGTGGCTGATTGAACTAAAACAAACTCTGGTCTCTAGCTTAGAGACCCCCTCCTCCGGGTTCTTCTTCCCTTGTTTGCTGCACATTTAACCACCCCCCCCACACACACACACAAACACGGAGGCTGATAACTAAAAATTACCCTTCCTGCTCTCAATCGGGGTTGAGATCTTTGGAGACATACGGTCTCCTCTGAGCCCGCTTGTGTTAAATAAATCTCCAATCCCCCAAGATCTCTGAGTGCCACTTGGTTTTTCCGCCAGTGTTCCAACCTGGTTCCATAACAAATTTGGTTCCCTGAGCAGGAAACCCAACCATGCTGGCTCATTGTTGCCACCAGTTTGGGAGAACAGCGAGGCGGTACCGGAATGAGGGATCATAAGGTAGAGTGAGCAACCTGCCTAAATATCGGCAGTCTCCTTCTCTGTCCCATTCAGGCCAGCACCTCACCGGCATTCCCACCGGACACGAGGAGACTTGGCTGGTGAGGTACTGGGCCCGAGGGTCAGAACCGGTAAGGCTGGGGCCAATCTAGTCAGGGCCGCTCACAAGAGTGGAAGGGGGACCTGTTTACTCCCCAAGACTTCAGAAGCCTCACAGGTAGGGATTCTCTGGTAGGGAATATAATAACATCTGGTGTGTATGTGAATGTGAATGTGCGATTCGGTCTAGCTTGCCTGCTGAGTAAGCTTCTGTGGCTCCACAGACAGGTACCCTTGGGGTCCCTAGGGGCCCATGGAGACTGAGTGGGCCTGTCTGAGATTCCATAATGAATGGCACTGGGTCTGTGGTGATATAAGAATGGCTTCTGATCATGTGTTACAAGGCTGGGACCTCTGGGGCTGAGCGTCACCTGGGTTCCTTCAGAAAATGGCCAGGCAAGCATCTGGCTGGTCTCCTCATTGGAGGGGGCGCCCCTGTCCCTCTGTCTTTGTGACTCCGCCTCACGGGAGAATTGTGGAGTCGGGATGGGGCAAGGAGAGCCAGGCAAAGGTTTTGGCTGCTTTACCCGGAGACTCACCCAGGGAGCCAAAGAAGCGACAGACTGCTCCCCTAATGTTCCCCTCTTCATGACAATTTAGGCTTCCCTCCCCTCCCCTGAGCTTGAAACTCCTCCCCCAGCGGGCTGGCTGCTGCCACTGCTGCCACTGCTGCAGCCTCCCCAGCCAAGGCACTGCCACTGCAGCCACCCATTTTCCTCCCCTCCGTGCCAGACAACCCTCCCCCACAAGGCCCTGTGGCCAGATTGTGCCCTCGGCCAGGTGCAGGTTCTCTCCAGATGCAGGTCCACATAGGTTGATATCAGAGGGTCTCAGGGAGATCACAACAGGGGGCTTATAAGACCATAAATATGCCCAGCAGCAAGGGAGGAGGCCGAGAACCTCCTTAGCAAGGGGTCAATGATCCTACTGCAAGGGGAAAGGACATGAGAAAGAATAAGTGTCCCAACAAGGGAAAGTCCCCAAAACCCAGCAGATATCAGGAGGAACCTCCAGAAGAGGACCTTCCTTATTGGTCTAGCCGAGATAGAACCCAACTAAAAGGAGACACTGACTCTCTCTCCCTGTTCCTCTGCTTAATAGATGTGAGGGATTCTCCCTCATTTCCCAGGTTAACAGCTATAATTCGAGGGTGCCATGGGGCACACTCTGGTCTTTACCTGCTAACAAGCTGCACATGCTGCCTCAAGCCATTTATCTCCATGACTGATACAGAGACAGGACCCCAACACGCCAGGCAAAATGAGGGGCACCCATCTTCTCAAGGGCAATGGCCTGTACAGAGGTTGCCGCAGTGAGGTTGGAGCTTTGCACTCAGGGAACTGTCATGCCCAGGGTTCCTACACATTCTGCCTCCAACACTAAGAGCATCATCACAGAGCCCCTCCTGGATGGCCCATCGCCCTCTCCACACACTGTGACCAGCTCCATCCTTTCTTCCTTGCCTCCTCTTTGTCACTGCTTCTCTCTATCGTCTCCCTCTGTTTCTTCCTCTCACTCCTTCAGACATGCCCAGTTCCCCCATCACTGACTCATTGTCTCTCTCCCTGCCTGTCTCTTTCTCTGCCTCTCCCCAGGCCCTCATCCTTCTGCTCTATGCAGCCCTGTCCATGAAGCATGGCACCACATGTCCTGTGTCCTCCTCTCTCCTGTCATCTTTTAGCCCATGCCCTGATCACAGTGTATGCGACTCCTGTTTACAGAAGCTTCTCATGATGACCTGTACTGCAGCATTGCTGTTCCAACCACTCCTGGGAAGCATGTGGACAGCCAGACCTTGACCCCTTGGTGGCCCAGCCATGAACCCAAAGTTTCTGGAGGGCTGGTTGTGTCCACAACCTAGGAGGAAGGAGGGCCCTGCAGACATCAGTGGCTCAAGGGCAGAATGCATGGACTTTAAGTCCAGGACAGAGCCCTGGAGTGACTCTGCAAAAGCACATTTCCCAGAGATGGGAAAACTGATGAATTATGAAATTTGGAAAAAATTAACCTTTGACTAAGAGCATTCAAAATTGCTAAGCATATCGCAGAAAGTAGGACTTTTCGTGTTTTTCAGTTAGTGAGTTAGACAACCAATGTTCTAACCAGGTTAATGACTAGCTCTGTACAGAAAAGGAGTAAAATAACAACAATTAAACTGTTTCAGTTTTCAGGAATATTCCCATGAAAGGAGGTCTGGAAGAAGTGAGGCAGGCCAGGAGACCTAAGTGTCATGTGAGATGTCATCCTCCTCATGTTATTTCCACAAACACACAGCGGCTTCCCTGTGGTCCTCAGCCTCCAAACACTTATGGCTTCTATAGGCACCACCAAAGATGACAAACAAGCTAAGAACAGAGAGGCCTGTAGGCTCTTGAGAAAGAGTTTTACTCTTTGTACAGTAAATAACGCCATAGATATATGTCAGAACATACAACCTAGAGACAACACCAGGAGAGAGTGCTGTATAAAGAGATAAAAGATTCCAGAGAGAGAGGTACAACTGAAAATTGTTGTATCATTTCCCTTGACCTTCTCTGTGTCCATAGTAGGGACTGAATTCTTGTTTCTCACAGAAGCTGCACCAGGTTCTGCATTTGATAGAGACCAAAGAAGGGATGGAGGTTTTTTCCGGTTTGCATAGACTGCATGGAAATAAAAACATACAAAACAAAACAAAACAAAACAAAACAAAACAAAACAAAACAAAACACCTCCGTGCCTTCCTCCAACATCTTGCACTGCTTTCTACAATCAGGTCCCTTACCAGAAACAGAGGGCTTTCCACATGACAGAGGTGACCCCTTGGGACTCAGGGGAGCCTTGAGGAAGGCACCAGAAGGCTTTGTTTGGATACTTTTTAATCAGCCAACTGTGGACAGGTCAGGGCTCAATTCATTGGAAATCAACACTAAAAGAAGGGTTTCCTAATACACATCATGGGAAACGACAATTCATCACAGATTAAAAATTAAAATATGAATGGCTTAGTTAAGATAATGTCTGTAAATGTCAGCATGAACAGCACACTGTCCTTTTCTACAAGGCATGTGTGGGATTTTTCAAGTGCTGTACTGTATATATCATCTGCCTTATGTATCTGACAAGGGATTATGTAAGTATTCATGAAAAGAAACGACCTTGAGGAGACTAATACTATAGTAATGAGGAAGGGAAATGTTAACGCTATGTGGATTGAGCTGCAAAGTGTCAGAGTTACACTAATAAAATAACATTAGAGGAGTGAAATTTCACAAGGATTTACTTTACTGAGTACTATAGTTCACAATACAAAAAAAAAAAGAATAAAGGGACCTGTAAACAGAGGAAAAAATGTCTGCTTTCTTTCATCAAAGCATATTTAGTCTGAGCATTTATCCAAAAGCCAATTCAAGAAAGTTCATCAGGACATACAGACTCCAATTCATGCTGTTGTTCACGTTATTTATGTGAAACAAAAGAAACAGCCTTCAACATTGTCTCAAGGTGGAAGGGGCGCTGACCCACGATCTTTCTAGCACCCTCTCTCCAGTTAAGTGTAACTGGGAGTTGGAGTAACTGGGAGGCCTGGAGGCCCGGGGCGAGCAGCCGCGGGCCTGGAGGCCCGGGGCGAGCAGCCGCGGGCGTGGAGGCCCGGGACGAGTAGTCCCGGGCCTGGAGGCCCGGGGCGAGCAGCCCCAGGCCTGGAGGCCCGGGGCGAGCGAGGCACTTTCCATTCTGTGTTTCCAATGCTTCGGAACTTTCAGGGGACTTTCTGAGCTGAGACCCCAGTGTCTGGAGGCTGTTTCGGGTTCTGTGACACATTTCTCTCAGGTACAGGGTGACCGCCTTCTCTCAGGCTCCAGCCATGGTGAGCCATCATAATGACTCAGGGCCTGGAGGCCGGGGCTCGTAGCAGGTGTTTGGGATTCTGGGTCTCGAACCCCTCGGTCCTGACCCGGGAGTATCGGAGTGGAGAGGAAGGGATGTTGGCTTTTCAGGATTCAGGCATATGTCTCGTTGGTATTTTAGGCTTGCTGCATAGCCCCTGGAAGGGCTGCTTGGAATTCTGTGTCTCCTACTTCTCCATCCTTCCCCGTAAGTTTCTTAGCTGAGACCACGAGGTCTGGAGTCTGTGTGGGAAACACTGGCCCGTTTCTGTCACTGACAGAGAGACGCTTCAGCCCTGATGAGCCATGGTAAGATAGATCCCCGGGCGTGGAGACCCGGATCGACCAGGAGCACTACCCATTTGGTGTATCCTATCCCTCGGAACTTCCCGGGGAGTTTCTGAGCAGGGAACCCAGGGCCTGGAGGGTATTTGTGTTTGTGTGACCCCTTCTCTCAGGTACAGGAACGGCTTCAGCCATAGTGAGCCATGGCGAGCAGCCCCGGGCGTGGAGGCCCGGGGCGAGCAGCCCCGGGCGTGGAGGCCCGGGGCGAGCAGCCCCGGGCGTGGAGGCCCGGAGGGAGCAGACCCGGGCCTGGAGGCCCGGGGCGAGCAGCCCCGGGCCTGGAGGCCCGGAGGGAGCAGCCCCGGACGTGGAGGCCCGGGTCGACCAGGAGCACTACCCATTTGGTGTATCCGATCCCTCGGAACTTGCCCGGGATTTTCTGAGCAGGGAACCCAGGGCCTGGAGGGTGTTTGTGTTTGTGTGACCCCTTCTCTAAGGTACAGGAACAGCTTCAGTCATAGTGAGCCATGGCGAGCAGCCCCGGGCGTGGAGGCCCGGGGCGAGCAGCCCCGGGCCTGGAGGCCCGGGGCGAGCAGCCCCGGGCGTGGAGGCCCGGGGCGAGCAGCCCCGGGCCTGGAGGCCCGGGGCGAGCAGCCCCGGGCGTGGAGGCCCGGGGCGAGCAGCCCCGGGCCTGGAGGCCCGGGGCGAGCAGCCCCGGGCGTGGAGGCCCGGGGCGAGCAGCCCCGGGCCTGGAGGCCCGGGGCGAGCAGCCCCGGGCCTGGAGGCCCGGGGCGAGCGGGGCACTTCCCATTCTGTGTCTCCAAACCCTCGGAACTTTCCGGGGAGTTTCTGAGCTGAGACCCCAGTGTCTGGAGGCTGTTTCGGGTTCTGTGACCTCTTTCTCTCAGGTACAGGGTGACTGCCTTCTCTCAGGCTCCAGCCATGGTGAGCCATCGTAATGACTCAGGGCCTGGAGGCCGGGGCTCGTACTAGGTGTTTGGGATTCTGGGTCTCGCATCCCTCGGTCCTGACCCGGGAGTACCGGAGTGGAGAGGAAGGGTTGTTGGCTTTTCAGGATTCAGGCATATGTCTCCTTGGGATTTTAGGCTTGTAGTATAGTCCCTGGTATGGCTGCTTGGAATTCTGTGTCTCCCTCTTCTCCATCCTTCCCCGTAAGCTTCTGAGCTGAGACCCCAAGGTCTGGACTCTGTGTGGGAAACACTGGCCCGTTTCTGTCACTGACAGGGAGAGTCTTCAGCCCTGATGCGCCATGGAAAGTTAGAGCCCCGGGCGTGGAGGCCCGGGTCGACCAGGAGCACTACCCATTTGGCGAATCCGATCCCTCGGAACTTGCCCGGGATTTTCTGAGCAGGGAACCCAGGGCCGGGAGGGTGTTTGTGTTTGTGTGACCCCTTCTCTAAGGTACAGGAACGGCTTCAGTCATAGTGAGCCATGGCGAGCAGCCCCGGACGTGGAGGCCCGGGGCGAGCAGCCCCGGGCGTGGAGGCCCGGGGCGAGCAGCCCCGGGCGTGGAGGCCCGGGGCGAGCAGCCCCGGGCGTGGAGGCCCGGGGCGAGCAGCCCCGGGCGTGGAGGCCCGGGGCGAGCAGCCCCGGGCGTGGAGGCCCCGGGCGAGCAGCCCCGGGCGTGGAGGCCCGGGGCGAGCAGCCCCGGGCGTGGAGGCCCGGGGCGAGCAGCCCCGGGCCGGGAGGCTCCGGCCTGGAGGCCCCGGGCCTGGAGGCCCGGGGCGAGCAGCCCCGGGCCTGGAGGCCCCGGGCCTGGAGGCCCCGGGGCGAGCAGCCCCGGGCCTGGATGCCCCGGGTCGAGCGGGGCACTTCCCATTCTGTGTCTCCAAACCCTCGGAACTTTCCGGGGAGTTTTTGAGCTGAGACCCCAGTGTCTGGAGGCTGTTTCGGGTTCTGTGTCCCCTTTCTCTCAGGTACAGTGTGACCGCCTTCTCTTAGGCTCCAGCCATGGTGAGCCATCGTAAAGACTCAGGGCCTGGTGGCCCGGGCTCATACCAGGTGTTTGGAATTCTGGGTCTCGCATCCTTCCCGGGGAGATTCTGAGCAGGGAACCCAGGGCCTGGAGGGTCTTTGTGTTTGTGTGACCCCTTCTCTCAGGTACAGGAACAGCTTCAGGCATAGTGAGCCATAGCGAGGAGCCCCGGGCGTGGGGGCCCGGGGTGAGCAGCCCCGGGCCTGGGGGCCCGTGGCGAGCCGGGCACTTCCCATTCTATGTCTCCAATCCCTCGGAACATTCTGGGGAGTTTCTGAGCTGAGCCCCCAATGTCTGGAGGCTGTTTTGGGTTCTGTGACCCCTTTCTCTCAGGTACAGGGTGACCGCCTTCTCTCAGGCTGCAGCCACGGTGAGCCATCGTAATGACTCAGGGCCTGGAGGCCGGGGATCGTATCAGGTGTTTGGGATTCTGGGTCTCGCATCCCTTGGTCCTGACCCGGGAGTACCGGAGTGGAGAGGAAGGGTTGTTGGCTTTTCAGGATTCAGGCATATGTCTCCTTGGGATTTTAGGCTTGTAGTATAGTCCCTGGTAGGGCTGCTTGGAATTCTGTGTCTCCCTCTTCTCCATCCTTCCCCGTAAGTTTCTTAGCTGAGACCCCAAGGTCTGGACTCTGTGTGGGAAACACTGGCCCGTTTCTGTCACTGATAGGGAGAGGCTTCAGCCCTGATGCGCCATGGAAAGATAGAGCCCCGGGCGTGGAGGCCCGGGTCGACCAGGAGCACTACCCATTTGGCGAATCCGATCCCTCGGAACTTGCCCGGGATTTTCTGAGCAGGGAACCCAGGGCCTGGAGGGTGTTTGTGTTTGTGTGACCCCTTCTCTCAGGTACAGGGATGGCTTCAGTCCTCGTGAGCCATGGCGAGTAGCCCCGGGCGTGGAGGCCCGGGGCGAGCGGGGCACTTCCCATTCTGTGTCTCCAATCCCTCGGAACTTTCCGGGGAGTTTCTGAGCTGAGACCCCAGTGTCTGGAGGCTGTTTCGGGTTCTGTGACCACTTTCTCTCAGGTACAGGGTGACTGCCTTCTCTCAGGCTCCAGCCATGGTGAGCCATCGCAATGACTCAGGGCCTGGAGGCCGGGGCTCCTAGCAGGTGATTGGGATTCTGGGTCTCGCATCCCTCGGTCCTGACCCGGGAGTACCGGAGTGGAGAGGAAGGGTTGTTGGCTTTTCAGGATTCAGGCATATGTCTCCTTGGGATTTTAGGCTTGTAGTATAGTCCCTGGTAGGGCTGCTTGGAATTCTGTGTTTCCCTCTTCTCCATCCTTCCCCGTAAGCTTCTGAGCTGAGACCCCAAGGTCTGGACTCTGTGTGGGAAACACTGGCCCGTTTCTGTCACTGACAGGGAGAGTCTTCAGCCCTGATGCGCCATGGAAAGTTAGAGCCCCGGGCGTGGAGGCCCGGGTCGACCAGGAGCACTACCCATTTGGCGAATCCGATCCCTCGGAACTTGCCCGGGATTTTCTGAGCAGGGAACCCAGGGCCGGGAGGGTGTTTGTGTTTGTGTGACCCCTTCTCTAAGGTACAGGAACGGCTTCAGTCATAGTGAGCCATGGCGAGCAGCCCCGGGCGTGGAGGCCCGGGGCGAGCAGCCCCGGGCGTGGAGGCCCGGGGCGAGCAGCCCCGGGCGTGGAGGCCCGGGGCGAGCAGCCCCGGGCGTGGAGGCCCGGGGCGAGCAGCCCCGGGCGTGGAGGCCCCGGGCGAGCAGCCCCGGGCGTGGAGGCCCGGGGCGAGCAGCCCCGGGCGTGGAGGCCCGGGGCGAGCAGCCCCGGGCCGGGAGGCCCCGGCCTGGAGGCCCCGGGCCTGGAGGCCCGGGGCGAGCAGCCCCGGGCCTGGAGGCCCCGGGCCTGGAGGCCCGGGGCGAGCAGCCCCGGGCCTGGAGGCCCGGGGCGAGCAGCCCCGGGCCTGGAGGCCCGGGGCGAGCAGCCCCGGGCCTGGAGGCCCGGGGCGAGCAGCCCCGGGCCTG
This sequence comes from Prionailurus viverrinus, assembly GCF_022837055.1. NCBI lineage: Eukaryota > Metazoa > Chordata > Mammalia > Carnivora > Felidae > Prionailurus > Prionailurus viverrinus. Next base: position 384,946 of record NW_025927615.1, read on the forward strand.
GAGGCCCGGGGCGAGCAGCCCCGGGCCTGGAGGCCCGGGGCGAGCAGCCCCGGGCCTGGAGGCCCGGGGCGAGCGGGGCACTTCCCATTCTGTGTCTCCAATCTTTCGGAACTTTCCGGGGAGTTTCTGAGCTGAGACCCCAGTGTCTGGAGGCTGTTTCGGGTTCTGTGACCCCTTTCTCTCAGGTAAAGGGTGACTGCCTTCTCTCAGGCTCCAGCCATGGTGAGCCATCGTAATGACTCAGGGCCTGGAGGCCGGGGCTCGTAGCAGGTGTTTGGGATTCTGGGTCTCGCATCCCTCGGTCCTGACCCGGGAGTACCGGAGTGGAGAGGAAGGGTTGTTGGGTTTTCAGGATTCAGGCATATGTCTCCTTGGGATTTTAGGCTTGTAGTATAGTCCCTGGTAGGGCTGCTTGGAATTCTGTGTCTCCCACTTCTCCATCCTTCCCCGTAAGTTTCTTAGCTGAGACCCCAAGTTCTGGACTCTGTGTGGGAAACACTGGCCCGTTTCTGTCACTGACAGGGAGAGGCTTCAGCCCTGATGCGCCATGGAAAGATAGAGCCCCGGGCGTGGAGGCCCGGGTCGACCGGGATCACTACCCATTTGGCGAATCCGATCCCTCGGAACTTGCCCGGGATTTTCTGAGCAGGGAACCCAGGGCCTGGAGGGTGTTTGTGTTTGTGTGACCCCTTTTCTCAGGTACAGGAATGGCTTCAGTCCCCGTGAGCCATGGCGAGTAGCCCCGGGCGTGGAGGCCCGGGGAGAGCAGCCCCGGGCGTGGAGGCCCGGGGCGAGCGTGGCACTTCCCATTCTGTGTCTCCAATCCCTCGGAACTTTCCGGGGAGTTTCTGAGCTGAGACCCCAGTGTCTGGAGGCTGTTTCGGGTTCTGTGACCCCTTTCTCTCAGGTACAGGGTGACTGCCTTCTCTCAGGCTCCATCCATGGTGAGCCATCGTAATGACTCAGGGCCTGGAGGCCGGGGCTCGTAGCAGGTGTTTGGGATTCTGGGTCTCGCATCCCTCGGTCCTGACCCGGGAGTACCGGAGTGGAGAGGAAGGGTTGTTGGCTTTTCAGGATTCAGGCATATGTCTCCTTGGGATTTTAGGCTTGTAGTATAGTCCCTGGTAGGGATGCTTGGAATTCTGTGTCTCCCACTTCTCCATCCTTCCCCGTAAGTTTCTGAGCTGAGACCCCAAGGTCTGGACTCTGTGTGGGAAACACTGGCCCGTTTCTGTCACTGACAGGGAGAGGCTTCAGCACTGATGCGCCATGGAAAGATAGAGCCCCGGGTGTGGAGGCCCGGGTCGACCAGGAGCACTACCCATTTGGCGAATCCGATCCCTCGGAACTTGCCCGGGATTTTCTGAGCAGGGAACCCAGGGCCTGGAGGGTGTTTGTGTTTGTGTGACCCCTTCTCTAAGGTACAGGAACGGCTTCAGTCATAGTGAGCCGTGGCGAGCAGCCCCGGGCGTGGAGGCCCGGGGCGAGCAGCCCCGGGCGTGGAGGCCCGGGGCGAGCAGCCCCGGGCGTGGAGGCCCGGGGCGAGCAGCCCCGGGCGTGGAGGCCCGGGGCGAGCAGCCCCGGGCGTGGAGGCCCGGGGCGAGCAGCCCCGGGCCTGGAGGCCCGGGGCGAGCAGCCCCGGGCGTGGAGGCCCGGGGCGAGCAGCCCCGGGCCTGGAGGCCCGGGGCGAGCAGCCCCGGGCGTGGAGGCCCGGGGCGAGCAGCCCCGGGCGTGGAGGCCCGGGGCGAGCAGCCCCGGGCCTGGAGGCCCGGGGCGAGCAGCCCCGGGCGTGGAGGCCCGGGGCGAGCAGCCCCGGGCCTGGAGGCCCGGGGCGAGCAGCCCCGGGCCTGGAGGCCCGGGGCGAGGAGCCCCGGGCCTGGAGGCCCGGGGCGAGCAGCCCCGGGCCTGGAGGCCCGGGGCGAGCAGCCCCGGGCCTGGAGGCCCGGGGCGAGCAGCCCCGGGCCTGGCGGCCCGGGGCGAGCAGCCCCGGGCCTGGCGGCCCGGGGCGAGCAGCCCCGGGCCTGGCGGCCCGGGGCGAGCAGCCCCGGGCCTGGCGGACCGGGGCGAGCAGCCCCGGGCCTGGAGGTGCGGGGCACTTCCCATTCTGTGTCTCCAATCCCTCGGAACTTTCCGGGGAGTTTCTGAGCTGAGACCCCAGTGTCTGGAGGCTGTTTCTGGTTCTGTGACCCCTTTCTCTCAGGTACAGGGTGACTGCCTTCTCTCAGGCTTCAGCCATGGTGAGCCATCGTAATGACTCAGGGCCTGGAGGCCGGGGCTCGTAGCAGGTGTTTGGGATTCTGGGTTTCGCATCCCTCGGTCCTGACCCGGGAGTACCGGAGTGGAGAGGATGGGTTGTTGGCTTTTCAGGATTCAGGCATATGTCTCCTTGGGATTTTAGGCTTGTAGTATAGTCCCTGGTAGGGCTGCTTGGAATTCTGTGTCTCCCACTTCTCTATCCTTCCCCGTAAGTTTCTGAGCTGAGACCCCAAGGTCTGGACTCTGTGTGGGAAACACTGGCCCGTTTCTGTCACTGACAGGGAGAGGCTTCAGCCCTGATGCGCCATGGAAAGATAGAGCCCCGGGCGTGGAGGCCCGGTTCGACCAGGAGCACTACCCATTTGGCGAATCCGATCCCTCGGAACTTGCCCGGGATTTTCTGAGCAGGGAACCCAGGGCCTGGAGGGTGTTTGTGTTTGTGTGACCCCCTTCTCTAAGGTACAGGAACGGCTTCAGTCATAGTGAGCCATGGCGAGCAGCCCCGGGCGTGGAGGCCCGGGGCGAGCAGCCCCGGGCGTGGAGGCCCGGGGCGAGCAGCCCCGGGCGTGGAGGCCCGGGGCGAGCAGCCCCGGGCGTGGAGGCCCGGGGCGAGCAGCCCCGGGCGTGGAGGCCCGGGGCGAGCAGCCCCGGGCGTGGAGGCCCGGGGCGAGCAGCCCCGGGCCTGGCGGCCCGGGGCGAGCAGCCCCGGGCCTGGAGGTGCGGGGCACTTCCCATTCTGTGTCTCCAATCCCTCGGAACTTTCCGGGGAGTTTCTGAGCTGAGACCCCAGTGTCTGGAGGCTGTTTCGGGTTCTGTGACCCCTTTCTCTCAGGTACAGGGTGACTGCCTTCTCTCAGGCTCCAGCCATGGTGAGCCATCGTAATGACTCAGGGCCTGGAGGCCGGGGCTCGTAGCAGGTGTTTGGGATTCTGGGTCTCGCATCCCTCGGTCCTGACCCGGGAGTACCGGAGTGGAGAGGAAGGGTTGTTGGCTTTTCAGGATTCAGGCATATGTTTCCTTGGGATTTTAGGCTTGTAGTATAGTCCCTGGTAGGGCTGCTTGGAATTCTTTGTCTCCCACTTCTCCATCCTTCCCCGTAAGTTTCTTAGCTGAGACCCCAAGGTCTGGACTCTGTGTGGGAAACACTGGCCCGTTTCTGTCACTGACAGGGAGAGGCTTCCGCCCTGATGCGCCATGGTAAGATACAGCCCCGGGCGTGGAGGCCCGGGTCGACCAGTAGCACTACCCATTTGGCGTATCCGATCCCTCGGAACTTGCCCGGGATTTTCTGAGCAGGGAACCCAGGGCCTGGAGGGTGTTTGTGTTTGTGTGACCCCTTCTCTCAGGTACAGGAACGGCTTCAGTCATATTGAGCCAGGGCGAGCAGCTCCGGGCGTGGAGGCCAGGGGCGAGGAGTCCCGGGCGTTGAGGCCCGGGGCGAGCAGCCCCGGGCGTGGAGGCCCGGGGCGAGCAGCCCCGGGCGTGGAGGCCCGGGGCGAGCAGCCCCGGGCGTGGAGGCCCGGGGCGAGCAGCCCCGGGCGTGGAGGCCCGGGGCGAGCAGCCCCGGGCGTGGAGGCACGGGGCGAGCAGCCCCGGGCGTGGAGGCCCGGGGCGAGCAGCCCCGGGCCTGGAGGCCCGGGGCGAGCAGCCCCGGGCCTGGAGGCCCGCGGCGAGCAGCCCCGGGCCTGGAGGCCCGCGGCGAGCAGCCCCGGGCCTGGAGGCCCGACGGCGAGCAGCCCCGGGCCTGGAGGCCCGCGGCGAGCAGCCCCGGGCCTGGAGGCCCGGGGCGAGCAGCCCCGGGCCTGGAGGCCCGGGGCACTTCCCATTCTGTGTCTCCAATCCCTCGGAACTTTCCGGGGAGTTTCTGAGCTGAGACCCCAGTGTCTGGAGGCTGTTTCGGGTTCTGTGACCCCTTTCTCTCAGGTACAGGGTGACTGCCTTCTCTCAGGCTCCAGCCATGGTGAGCCATCGTAATGACTCAGGGCCTGGAGGCCGGGGCTCGTAGCAGGTGTTTGGGATTCTGGGTTTCGCATCCCTCGGTCCTGACCCGGGTGTACCGGAGTGGAGACGATGGGTTGTTGGCTTTTCAGGATTCAGGCATATGTCTCCTTGGGATTTTAGGCTTGTAGTATAGTCCCTGGTAGGGCTGCTTGGAATTCTGTGTCTCCCACTTCTCCATCCTTCCCCGTAAGTTTCTGAGCTGAGACCCCAAGGTCTGGACTCTGTGTGGGAAACACTGGCCCGTTTCTGTCACTGACAGGGAGAGGCTTCAGCCCTGATGCGCCATGGAAAGATAGAGCCCCGGGCGTGGAGGCCCAGGTCGACCAGGAGCACTACCCATTTGGCGAATCCGTTCCCTCGGAACTTGCCTGGGATTTTCTGAGCAGGGAACCCAGGGCCTGGAGGGTGTTTGTGTTTGTGTGACCCCTTCTCTCAGGTACAGGAACGGCTTCAGTCATTGTGAGCCATGGCGAGTAGCCCCGGGCGTGGAGGCCCGGGGCGAGCGTGGCACTTCTCATTCTGTGTCTCCAATCCCTCGGAACTTTCTGGGGAGTTTCTGAGCTGAGACCCCAGTGTCTGGAGGCTGTTTCGGGTTCTGTGACCTCTTTCTCTCAGGTACAGGGTGACTGCCTTCTCTCAGGCTCCAACCATGGTGAGCCATCGTAATGTCTCAGGGCCTGGAGGCCGGGGCTCGTAGCAGGTGTTTGGGATTCTGGGTCTCGCATCCCTCGGTCCTGACCCGGGAGTACCGGAGTGGAGAGGAAGGGTTGTTGGCTTTTCAGGAATCAGGCATATGTCTCCTTGGGATTTTAGGCTTGTAGTATAGTCCCTGGTAGGGCTGCTTGGAATTCTGTGTCTCCCACTTCTCCATCCTTCCCCGTAAGTTTCTGAGCTGAGACCCCAAGGTCTGGACTCTGTGTGGGAAACACTGGCCCGTTTCTGTCACTGACAGGGAGAGGCTTCAGCCCTGATGCGCCATGTTAAGGTAGAGCCCCGGGCGTGGAGGCCCGGGTCGACCAGGAGCACAACACATTTGGCGTATCCCATCCCTCGGAACTTGCCCGGGATTTTCTGAGCAGGGAACACAGGGCCTGGAGGATGTTTGTGTTTGTGTGACCCCTTCTCTCAGGTACAGGAACGGCTTCAGTCATTGTGAGCCATGGCGAGCAGCCCCGGGCCTGGAGGCCTTGGGCGAGCGGGGCACTTCCCATTCTGTGTCTCCAATCCCTCGGAACTTTCCGGGGAGTTTCTGAGCTGAGACCCCAGTGTCTGGAGGCTGTTTCGGGTTCTGTGACCCCTTTCTCTCAGGTACAGGGTGACTGCCTTCTCTCAGGCTCCAACCATGGTGAGCCATCGTAATGATCAGGGCCTGGAGGCCGGGGATCGTAGCAGGTGTTTGGGATTCTGGGTCTCGCATCCCTCGGTCCTGACCCGGGAGTACCGGAGTGGAGAGGAAGGGTTGTTGGCTTTTCAGGATTCAGGCATATGTCTCCTTGGGATTTTAGGCTTGTAGTATAGTCCCTGGTAGGGCTGCTTGGAATTCTGTGTCTCCCACTTCTCCATCCTTCCCCGTAAGTTTCTGAGCTGAGACCCCAAGGTCTGGACTCTGTCTGGGAAACACTGGCCCGTTTCTGTCACTTACAGGGAGAGGCTTCAGCCCTGATGCGCCATGGAAAGATAGAGCCCCGGGCGTGGAGGCCCAGATCGACCAGGAGCACTACCCATTTGGCGAATCCGATCCCTCGGAACTTGCCCGGGATTTTCTGAGCAGGGAACCCAGGGCCTGGAGGGTGTTTGTGTTTGTGTGACCCCTTCTCTAAGGTACAGGAACGGCTTCAGTCATAGTGAGCCATGGCGAGCAGCCGCGGGCGTGGAGGCCCGGGGCGAGCAGCCGCGGGCGTGGAGGCCCGGGGCGAGCAGCCCCGGGCGTGGAGGCCCGGGGCGAGCAGCCGCGGGCGTGGAGGCCCGGGGCGAGCAGCCCCGGGCGTGGAGGCCCGGGGCGAGCAGCCCCGGGCGTGGAGGCCCGGGGCGAGCAGCCCCGGGCGTGGAGGCCCGGGGCGAGCAGCCCCGGGCGTGGAGGCCCGGGGCGAGCAGCCCCGGGCGTGGAGGCCCGGGGCGAGCAGCCCCGGGCGTGGAGGCCCGGGGCGAGCAGCCCCGGGCGTGGAGGCCCGGGGCGAGCAGCCCCGGGCGTGGAGGCCCGGGGCGAGCAGCCCCGGGCGTGGAGGCCCGGGGCGAGCAGCCCCGGGCCTGGAGGCCCGGGGCGAGCAGCCCCGGGCCTGGAGGCCCGGGGCGAGCAGCCCCGGGCCTGGAGGCCCGGGGCGAGCAGCCCCGGGCCTGGAGGCCCGGGGCGAGCAGCCCCGGGCCTGGAGGCCCGGGGCGAGCAGCCCCGGGCCTGGAGGCCCGGGGCGAGCAGCCCCGGGCCTGGAGGCCCGGGGCGAGCAGCCCCGGGCCTGGAGGCCCGGGGCGAGCAGCCCCGGGCCTGGAGGCCCGGGGCGAGCAGCCCCGGGCCTGGAGGCCCGGGGCGAGCAGCCCCGGGCCTGGAGGCCCGGGGCGAGCAGCCCCGGGCCTGGAGGCCCGGGGCGAGCAGCCCCGGGCCTGGAGGCCCGGGGCGAGCAGCCCCGGGCCTGGAGGCCCGGGGCGAGCAGCCCCGGGCCTGGAGGCCCGGGGCGAGCAGCCCCGGGCCTGGAGGCCCGGGGCGAGCAGCCCCGGGCCTGGAGGCCCGGGGCGAGCAGCCCCGGGCCTGGAGGCCCGGGGCGAGCAGCCCCGGGCCTGGAGGCCCGGGGCGAGCGGGGCACTTCCCATTCTGTGTCTCCAATCCCTCGGAACTTTCCGGGGAGTCTCTGAGCTGAGACCCCAGTGTCTGGAGGCTGTTTCGGGTTCTGTGACCTCTTTCTCTCAGGTACAGGGTGACTGCCTTCTCTCAGGCTCCAGCCATGGTGAGCCATCGCAATGACTCAGGGCCTGGAGGCCGGGGCTCGTACTAGGTGTTTGGGATTCTGGGTCTCGCATCCCTCGGTCCTGACCCGGGAGTACCGGAGTGGAGAGGAAGGGTTGTTGGCTTTTCAGGATTCAGGCATATGTCTCCTTGGGATTTTAGGCTTGTAGTATAGTCCCTGGTAGGGCTGCTTGGAATTCTGTGTCTCCCTCTTCTCCATCCTTCCCCGTAAGCTTCTGAGCTGAGACCCCAAGGTCTGGACTCTGTGTGGGAAGCACTGGCCCGTTTCTGTCACTGACAGGGAGAGTCTTCAGCCCTGATGCGCCATGGAAAGTTAGAGCCCCGGGCGTGGAGGCCCGGGTCGACCAGGAGCACTACCCATTTGGCGAATCCGATCCCTCGGAACTTGCCCGGGATTTTCTGAGCAGGGAACCCAGGGCCTGGAGGGTGTTTGTGTTTGTGTGACCCCTTCTCTAAGGTACAGGAACGGCTTCAGTCATAGTGGGCCATGGCGAGCAGCCCCGGGCGTGGAGGCCCGGGGCGAGCAGCCCCGGGCCTGGAGGCCCGGGGCGAGCAGCCCCGGGCGTGGAGGCCCGGGGCGAGCAGCCCCGGGCGTGGAGGCCCGGGGCGAGCAGCCCCGGGCGTGGAGGCCCGGGGCGAGCAGCCCCGGGCGTGGAGGCCCGGGGCGAGCAGCCCCGGGCGTGGAGGCCCGGGGCGAGCAGCCCCGGGCGTGGAGGCCCGGGGCGAGCAGCCCCGGGCGTGGAGGCCCGGGGCGAGCAGCCCCGGGCCTGGAGGCCCGGGGCGAGCAGCCCCGGGCCTGGAGGCCCGGGGCGAGCAGCCCCGGGCCTGGAGGCCCGGGGCGAGCAGCCCCGGGCCTGGAGGCCCGGGGCGAGCAGCCCCGGGCCTGGAGGCCCGGGGCGAGCAGCCCCGGGCCTGGAGGCCCGGGGCGAGCAGCCCCGGGCCTGGAGGCCCGGGGCGAGCAGCCCCGGGCCTGGAGGCCCGGGGCGAGCAGCCCCGGGCCTGGAGGCCCGGGGCGAGCAGCCCCGGGCCTGGAGGCCCGGGGCGAGCAGCCCCGGGCCTGGAGGCCCGGGGCGAGCAGCCCCGGGCCTGGAGGCCCGGGGCGAGCAGCCCCGGGCCTGGAGGCCCGGGGCGAGCAGCCCCGGGCCTGGAGGCCCGGGGCGAGCAGCCCCGGGCCTGGAGGCCCGGGGCGAGCAGCCCCGGGCCTGGAGGCCCGGGGCGAGCAGCCCCGGGCCTGGAGGCCCGGGGCGAGCAGCCCCGGGCCTGGAGGCCCGGGGCGAGCAGCCCCGGGCCTGGAGGCCCGGGGCGAGCAGCCCCGGGCCTGGAGGCCCGGGGCGAGCAGCCCCGGGCCTGGAGGCCCGGGGCGAGCAGCCCCGGGCCTGGAGGCCCGGGGCGAGCAGCCCCGGGCCTGGAGGCCCGGGGCGAGCAGCCCCGGGCCTGGAGGCCCGGGGCGAGCAGCCCCGGGCCTGGAGGCCCGGGGCGAGCAGCCCCGGGCCTGGAGGCCCGGGGCGAGCAGCCCCGGGCCTGGAGGCCCGGGGCGAGCAGCCCCGGGCCTGGAGGCCCGGGGCGAGCAGCCCCGGGCCTGGAGGCCCGGGGCGAGCAGCCCCGGGCCTGGAGGCCCGGGGCGAGCAGCCCCGGGCCTGGAGGCCCGGGGCGAGCAGCCCCGGGCCTGGAGGCCCGGGGCGAGCAGCCCCGGGCCTGGAGGCCCGGGGCGAGCAGCCCCGGGCCTGGAGGCCCGGGGCGAGCAGCCCCGGGCCTGGAGGCCCGGGGCGAGCAGCCCCGGGCCTGGAGGCCCGGGGCGAGCAGCCCCGGGCCTGGAGGCCCGGGGCGAGCAGCCCCGGGCCTGGAGGCCCGGGGCGAGCAGCCCCGGGCCTGGAGGCCCGGGGCGAGCAGCCCCGGGCCTGGAGGCCCGGGGCGAGCAGCCCCGGGCCTGGAGGCCCGGGGCGAGCAGCCCCGGGCCTGGAGGCCCGGGGCGAGCAGCCCCGGGCCTGGAGGCCCGGGGCGAGCAGCCCCGGGCCTGGAGGCCCGGGGCGAGCAGCCCCGGGCCTGGAGGCCCGGGGCGAGCAGCCCCGGGCCTGGAGGCCCGGGGCGAGCAGCCCCGGGCCTGGAGGCCCGGGGCGAGCAGCCCCGGGCCTGGAGGCCCGGGGCGAGCAGCCCCGGGCCTGGAGGCCCGGGGCGAGCAGCCCCGGGCCTGGAGGCCCGGGGCGAGCAGCCCCGGGCCTGGAGGCCCGGGGCGAGCAGCCCCGGGCCTGGAGGCCCGGGGCGAGCAGCCCCGGGCCTGGAGGCCCGGGGCGAGCAGCCCCGGGCCTGGAGGCCCGGGGCGAGCAGCCCCGGGCCTGGAGGCCCGGGGCGAGCAGCCCCGGGCCTGGAGGCCCGGGGCGAGCAGCCCCGGGCCTGGAGGCCCGGGGCGAGCAGCCCCGGGCCTGGAGGCCCGGGGCGAGCAGCCCCGGGCCTGGAGGCCCGGGGCGAGCAGCCCCGGGCCTGGAGGCCCGGGGCGAGCAGCCCCGGGCCTGGAGGCCCGGGGCGAGCAGCCCCGGGCCTGGAGGCCCGGGGCGAGCAGCCCCGGGCCTGGAGGCCCGGGGCGAGCAGCCCCGGGCCTGGAGGCCCGGGGCGAGCAGCCCCGGGCCTGGAGGCCCGGGGCGAGCAGCCCCGGGCCTGGAGGCCCGGGGCGAGCAGCCCCGGGCCTGGAGGCCCGGGGCGAGCAGCCCCGGGCCTGGAGGCCCGGGGCGAGCAGCCCCGGGCCTGGAGGCCCGGGGCGAGCAGCCCCGGGCCTGGAGGCCCGGGGCGAGCAGCCCCGGGCCTGGAGGCCCGGGGCGAGCAGCCCCGGGCCTGGAGGCCCGGGGCGAGCAGCCCCGGGCCTGGAGGCCCGGGGCGAGCAGCCCCGGGCCTGGAGGCCCGGGGCGAGCAGCCCCGGGCCTGGAGGCCCGGGGCGAGCAGCCCCGGGCCTGGAGGCCCGGGGCGAGCAGCCCCGGGCCTGGAGGCCCGGGGCGAGCAGCCCCGGGCCTGGAGGCCCGGGGCGAGCAGCCCCGGGCCTGGAGGCCCGGGGCGAGCAGCCCCGGGCCTGGAGGCCCGGGGCGAGCAGCCCCGGGCCTGGAGGCCCGGGGCGAGCAGCCCCGGGCCTGGAGGCCCGGGGCGAGCAGCCCCGGGCCTGGAGGCCCGGGGCGAGCAGCCCCGGGCCTGGAGGCCCGGGGCGAGCAGCCCCGGGCCTGGAGGCCCGGGGCGAGCAGCCCCGGGCCTGGAGGCCCGGGGCGAGCAGCCCCGGGCCTGGAGGCCCGGGGCGAGCAGCCCCGGGCCTGGAGGCCCGGGGCGAGCAGCCCCGGGCCTGGAGGCCCGGGGCGAGCAGCCCCGGGCCTGGAGGCCCGGGGCGAGCAGCCCCGGGCCTGGAGGCCCGGGGCGAGCAGCCCCGGGCCTGGAGGCCCGGGGCGAGCAGCCCCGGGCCTGGAGGCCCGGGGCGAGCAGCCCCGGGCCTGGAGGCCCGGGGCGAGCAGCCCCGGGCCTGGAGGCCCGGGGCGAGCAGCCCCGGGCCTGGAGGCCCGGGGCGAGCAGCCCCGGGCCTGGAGGCCCGGGGCGAGCAGCCCCGGGCCTGGAGGCCCGGGGCGAGCAGCCCCGGGCCTGGAGGCCCGGGGCGAGCAGCCCCGGGCCTGGAGGCCCGGGGCGAGCAGCCCCGGGCCTGGAGGCCCGGGGCGAGCAGCCCCGGGCCTGGAGGCCCGGGGCGAGCAGCCCCGGGCCTGGAGGCCCGGGGCGAGCAGCCCCGGGCCTGGAGGCCCGGGGCGAGCAGCCCCGGGCCTGGAGGCCCGGGGCGAGCAGCCCCGGGCCTGGAGGCCCGGGGCGAGCAGCCCCGGGCCTGGAGGCCCGGGGCGAGCAGCCCCGGGCCTGGAGGCCCGGGGCGAGCAGCCCCGGGCCTGGAGGCCCGGGGCGAGCAGCCCCGGGCCTGGAGGCCCGGGGCGAGCAGCCCCGGGCCTGGAGGCCCGGGGCGAGCAGCCCCGGGCCTGGAGGCCCGGGGCGAGCAGCCCCGGGCCTGGAGGCCCGGGGCGAGCAGCCCCGGGCCTGGAGGCCCGGGGCGAGCAGCCCCGGGCCTGGAGGCCCGGGGCGAGCAGCCCCGGGCCTGGAGGCCCGGGGCGAGCAGCCCCGGGCCTGGAGGCCCGGGGCGAGCAGCCCCGGGCCTGGAGGCCCGGGGCGAGCAGCCCCGGGCCTGGAGGCCCGGGGCGAGCAGCCCCGGGCCTGGAGGCCCGGGGCGAGCAGCCCCGGGCCTGGAGGCCCGGGGCGAGCAGCCCCGGGCCTGGAGGCCCGGGGCGAGCAGCCCCGGGCCTGGAGGCCCGGGGCGAGCAGCCCCGGGCCTGGAGGCCCGGGGCGAGCAGCCCCGGGCCTGGAGGCCCGGGGCGAGCAGCCCCGGGCCTGGAGGCCCGGGGCGAGCAGCCCCGGGCCTGGAGGCCCGGGGCGAGCAGCCCCGGGCCTGGAGGCCCGGGGCGAGCAGCCCCGGGCCTGGAGGCCCGGGGCGAGCAGCCCCGGGCCTGGAGGCCCGGGGCGAGCAGCCCCGGGCCTGGAGGCCCGGGGCGAGCAGCCCCGGGCCTGGAGGCCCGGGGCGAGCAGCCCCGGGCCTGGAGGCCCGGGGCGAGCAGCCCCGGGCCTGGAGGCCCGGGGCGAGCAGCCCCGGGCCTGGAGGCCCGGGGCGAGCAGCCCCGGGCCTGGAGGCCCGGGGCGAGCAGCCCCGGGCCTGGAGGCCCGGGGCGAGCAGCCCCGGGCCTGGAGGCCCGGGGCGAGCAGCCCCGGGCCTGGAGGCCCGGGGCGAGCAGCCCCGGGCCTGGAGGCCCGGGGCGAGCAGCCCCGGGCCTGGAGGCCCGGGGCGAGCAGCCCCGGGCCTGGAGGCCCGGGGCGAGCAGCCCCGGGCCTGGAGGCCCGGGGCGAGCAGCCCCGGGCCTGGAGGCCCGGGGCGAGCAGCCCCGGGCCTGGAGGCCCGGGGCGAGCAGCCCCGGGCCTGGAGGCCCGGGGCGAGCAGCCCCGGGCCTGGAGGCCCGGGGCGAGCAGCCCCGGGCCTGGAGGCCCGGGGCGAGCAGCCCCGGGCCTGGAGGCCCGGGGCGAGCAGCCCCGGGCCTGGAGGCCCGGGGCGAGCAGCCCCGGGCCTGGAGGCCCGGGGCGAGCAGCCCCGGGCCTGGAGGCCCGGGGCGAGCAGCCCCGGGCCTGGAGGCCCGGGGCGAGCAGCCCCGGGCCTGGAGGCCCGGGGCGAGCAGCCCCGGGCCTGGAGGCCCGGGGCGAGCAGCCCCGGGCCTGGAGGCCCGGGGCGAGCAGCCCCGGGCCTGGAGGCCCGGGGCGAGCAGCCCCGGGCCTGGAGGCCCGGGGCGAGCAGCCCCGGGCCTGGAGGCCCGGGGCGAGCAGCCCCGGGCCTGGAGGCCCGGGGCGAGCAGCCCCGGGCCTGGAGGCCCGGGGCGAGCAGCCCCGGGCCTGGAGGCCCGGGGCGAGCAGCCCCGGGCCTGGAGGCCCGGGGCGAGCAGCCCCGGGCCTGGAGGCCCGGGGCGAGCAGCCCCGGGCCTGGAGGCCCGGGGCGAGCAGCCCCGGGCCTGGAGGCCCGGGGCGAGCAGCCCCGGGCCTGGAGGCCCGGGGCGAGCAGCCCCGGGCCTGGAGGCCCGGGGCGAGCGGGGCACTTCCCATTCTGTGTCTCCAATCTTTCGGAACTTTCCGGGGAGTTTCTGAGCTGAGACCCCAGTGTCTGGAGGCTGTTTCGGGTTCTGTGACCCCTTTCTCTCAGGTAAAGGGTGACTGCCTTCTCTCAGGCTCCAGCCATGGTGAGCCATCGTAATGACTCAGGGCCTGGAGGCCGGGGCTCGTAGCAGGTGTTTGGGATTCTGGGTCTCGCATCCCTCGGTCCTGACCCGGGAGTACCGGAGTGGAGAGGAAGGGTTGTTGGGTTTTCAGGATTCAGGCATATGTCTCCTTGGGATTTTAGGCTTGTAGTATAGTCCCTGGTAGGGCTGCTTGGAATTCTGTGTCTCCCACTTCTCCATCCTTCCCCGTAAGTTTCTTAGCTGAGACCCCAAGTTCTGGACTCTGTGTGGGAAACACTGGCCCGTTTCTGTCACTGACAGGGAGAGGCTTCAGCCCTGATGCGCCATGGAAAGATAGAGCCCCGGGCGTGGAGGCCCGGGTCGACCAGGATCACTACCCATTTGGCGAATCCGATCCCTCGGAACTTGCCCGGGATTTTCTGAGCAGGGAACCCAGGGCCTGGAGGGTGTTTGTGTTTGTGTGACCCCTTCTCTCAGGTACAGGAACGGCTTCAGTCATAGTGAGCCATGGCGAGTACCCCGGGCGTGGAGGCCCGGGGCGAGCAGCCCCGGGCGTGGAGGCCCGGGGCGAGCGTGGCACTTCCCATTCTGTGTCTCCAATCCCTCGGAACTTTCCGGGGAGTTTCTGAGCTGAGACCCCAGTGTCTGGAGGCTGTTTCGGGTTCTGTGACCCCTTTCTCTCAGGTACAGGGTGACTGCCTTCTCTCAGGCTCCAACCATGGTGAGCCATCGTAATGACTCAGGGCCTGGAGGCCGGGGATCGTAGCAGGTGTTTGGGATTCTGGGTCTCGCATCCCTCGGTCGTGACCCGGGAGTACCGGAGTGGAGAGGAAGGGTTGTTGGCTTTTCAGGATTCAGGCATATGTCTCCTTGGGATTTTAGGCTTGTAGTATAGTCCCTGGTAGGGCTGCTTGGAATTCTGTGTCTCCCACTTCTCCATCCTTCCCCGTAAGTTTCTGAGCTGAGACCCCAAGGTCTGGACTCTGTCTGGGAAACACTGGCCCGTTTCTGTCACTTACAGGGAGAGGCTTCAGCCCTGATGCGCCATGGAAAGATAGAGCCCCGGGCGTGGAGGACCAGGTCGACCAGGAGCACTACCCATTTGGCGAATCCGATCCCTCGGAACTTGCCCGGGATTTTCTGAGCAGGGAACCCAGGGCCTGGAGGGTGTTTGTGTTTGTGTGACCCCTTCTCTAAGGTACAGGAACGGCTTCAGTCATAGTGAGCCATGGCGAGCAGCCCCGGGCGTGGAGGCCCGGGGCGAGCAGCCCCGGGCCTGGAGGCCCGGGGCGAGCAGCCCCGGGCGTGGAGGCCCGGGGCGAGCAGCCCCGGGCCTGGAGGCCCGGGGCGAGCAGCCCCGGGCCTGGAGGCCCGGGGCGAGCAGCCCCGGGCCTGGAGGCCCGGGGCGAGCAGCCCCGGGCGTGGAGGCCCGGGGCGAGCAGCCCCGGGCGTGGAGGCCCGGGGCGAGCAGCCCCGGGCCTGGAGGCCCGGGGCGAGCAGCCCCGGGCGTGGAGGCCCGGGGCGAGCAGCCCCGGGCCTGGAGGCCCGGGGCGAGCAGCCCCGGGCCTGGAGGCCCGGGGCGAGCAGCCCCGGGCCTGGAGGCCCGGGGCGAGCAGCCCCGGGCCTGGAGGCCCGGGGCGAGCAGCCCCGGGCCTGGAGGCCCGGGGCGAGCAGCCCCGGGCCTGGAGGCGCGGGGCACTTCCCATTCTGTGTCTCCAATCCCTCGGAACTTTCCGGGGAGTTTCTGAGCTGAGACCCCAGTGTCTGGAGGCTGTTTCGGGTTCTCTGACCTCTTTCTCTCAGGTACAGGGTGACTGCCTTCTCTCAGGCTCCAGCCATGGTGAGCCATAGTAATGACTCAGGGCCTGGAGGCCGGGGCTCGTACTAGGTGTTTGGGATTCTGGGTCTCGCATCCCTCGGTCCTGACCCGGGAGTACTGGAGTGGAGAGGAAGGGTTGTTGGCTTTTCAGGATTCAGGCATATGTCTCCTTGGGATTTTAGGCTTGTAGTATAGTCCCTGGTAGGGCTGCTTGGAATTCTGTGTCTCCCTCTTCTCCATCCTTCCCCGTAAGCTTCTGAGCTGAGACCCCAAGGTCTGGACTCTGTCTGGGAAACACTGGCCCGTTTCTGTCACTGACAGGGAGAGTCTTCAGCCCTGATGCGCCATGGAAAGTTAGAGCCCCGGGCGTGGAGGCCCGGGTCGACCAGGAGCACTACCCATTTGGCGAATCCGATCCCTCGGAACTTGCCCGGGATTTTCTGAGCAGGGAACCCAGGGCCTGGAGGGTGTTTGTGTTTGTGTGACCCCTTCTCTAAGGTACAGGAACGGCTTCAGTCATAGTGAGCCATGGCGAGCAGCCCCGGGCGTGGAGGCCCGGGGCGAGCAGCCCCGGGCGTGGAGGCCCGGGGCGAGCAGCCCCGGGCGTGGAGGCCCGGGGCGAGCAGCCCCGGGCGTGGAGGCCCGGGGCGAGCAGCCCCGGGCGTGGAGGCCCGGGGCGAGCAGCCCCGGGCCGGGAGGCCCCGGCCTGGAGGCCCCGGGCCTGGAGGCCCGGGGCGAGCAGCCCCGGGCCTGGAGGCCCCGGGGCGAGCAGCCCCGGGCCTGGATGCCCCGGGTCGAGCGGGGCACTTCCCATTCTGTGTCTCCATACCCTCGGAACTTTCCGGGGAGTTTTTGAGCTGAGACCCCAGTGTCTGGAGGCTGTTTCGGATTCTGTGTCCCCTTTCTCTCAGGTACAGTGTGACCGCCTTCTCTTAGGCTCCAGCCATGGTGAGCCATCGTAAAGACTCAGGGCCTGGTGGCCCGGGCTCATACCAGGTGTTTGGAATTCTGGGTCTCGCATCCTTCCCGGGGAGATTCTGAGCAGGGAACCCAGGGCCTGGAGGGTCTTTGTGTTTGTGTGACCCCTTCTCTCAGGTACAGGAACGGCTTCAGGCATAGTGAGCCATAGCGAGGAGCCCCGGGCGTGGGGGCCCGGGGTGAGCAGCCCCGGGCCTGGGGGCCCGTGGCGAGCCGGGCTCTTCCCATTCTATGTCTCCAATCCCTCGGAACATTCTGGGGAGTTTCTGAGCTGAGCCCCCAATGTCTGGAGGCTGTTTTGGGTTCTGTGACCCCTTTCTCTCAGGTACAGGGTGACCGCCTTCTCTCAGGCTGCAGCCACGGTGAGCCATCGTAATGACTCAGGGCCTGGAGGCCGGGGCTCGTATCAGGTGTTTGGGATTCTGGGTCTCGCATCCCTCGGTCCTGACCCGGGAGTACCGGAGTGGAGAGGAAGGGTTGTTGGCTTTTCAGGATTCAGGCATATGTCTCCTTGGGATTTTAGGCATGTAGTATAGTCCCTGGTAGGGCTGCTTGGATTTCTGTGTCTCCCACTACTCCATCCTTCCCCGTAAGTTTCTTAGCTGAGACCCCAAGGTCTGGAGTCTGTGTGGGAAACACTGGCCCGTTTCTGTCACTGACAGGGAGAGGCTTCAGCCCTGATGCGCCATGGTAAGATAGAGCGCCGTGCCCCATTTGGCATATCCGATCCCTCGGAACTTGCCCGGGATTTTCGAGCAGGGAACCCAGGGCCTGGAGGGTGTTTGTGTTTGTGTGACCCCTTCTCTCAGGTACAGGAACGGCTTCAGTCATAGCCATGGCGAGCAGCCCCGTGCGTGGAGGCCCGGGGCGAGCAGCCCCGGGCCTGGAGGCCCGGGGCGAGGAGCCCCTGGCGTGGAGGCCCGGGTCGAGGAGCCCCGGGCCCGGGGGCCAGGGGCGAGCGGGGCACTTCCCATTCTGTGTCTCCAATCCCTCGGAACTTTCCGGGGAGTTTCTGAGCTGAGACCCCAGTGTCTGGAGGCTGTTTCGGGTTCTGTGACCCCTTTCTCTCAGGTACAGGGTGACTGCCTTCTCTCAGGCTCCAGCCATGGTGAGCCATCGTAATGACTCAGGGCCTGGAGGCCGGGGCTCGTAGCAGGTGTTTGGGATTCTGGGTCTCGCATCCCTCGGTCCTGACCTGGGAGTACAGGACTGGAGAGGATGGGTTGTTGGCTCTTCTTGGGATTTTAGGCTTGTAGTATAGTCCCTGGTAGCGCTGCTTGGAATTCTGTGTCTCCCGCTTCTCCATCCTTCCCCGTAAGTTTCTTAGCTGAGACCCCAAGGTCTGGATTCTGTGTGGGAAACACTGGCCCGTTTCTGTCACTGACAGGGAGAGGCTTCAGCCCTGATGCGCCATGGTAAGATAGAGCCCCGGGCGTGGAGGCCCGGGTCGACCAGGAGCACTACCCATTTGACGTATCCGATCCCTCGGAACATGCCCGGGATTTTCGAGCAGGGAACCCAGGGCCTGGAGGGTGTTTGTGTTTGTGTGAACCCTTCTCTCAGGTACAGGAACGGCTTCAGTCATAGTGAGCCATGGTGAGCAGCCCCGGGGGTGGAGGCCCGGGGCGAGCAGCCCCGGGGGTGGAGGCCCGGGGCGAGCAGCCCCGGGGGTGGAGGCCCGGGGCGAGCAGCCCCGGGGGTGGAGGCCCGGGGCGAGCAGCCCCGGGGGTGGAGGCCCGGGGCGAGCAGCCCCGGGGGTGGAGGCCCGGGGCGAGCAGCCCCGGGGGTGGAGGCCCGGGGCGAGCAGCCCCGGGGGTGGAGGCCCGGGGCGAGCAGCCCCGGGGGTGGAGGCCCGGGGCGAGCAGCCCCGGGGGTGGAGGCCCGGGGCGAGCAGCCCCGGGGGTGGAGGCCCGGGGCGAGCAGCCCCGGGCCTGGAGGCCCGGGGCGAGCAGCCCCGGGGGTGGAGGCCCGGGGCGAGCAGCCCCGGGGGTGGAGGCCCGGGGCGAGCAGCCCCGGGGGTGGAGGCCCGGGGCGAGCAGCCCCGGGGGTGGAGGCCCGGGGCGAGCAGCCCCGGGCCTGGAGGCCCGGGGCGAGCAGCCCCGGGGGTGGAGGCCCGGGGCGAGCAGCCCCGGGGGTGGAGGCCCGGGGCGAGCAGCCCCGGGCCTGGAGGCCCGGGGCGAGCAGCCCCGGGGGTGGAGGCCCGGGGCGAGCAGCCCCGGGGGTGGAGGCCCGGGGCGAGCAGCCCCGGGCCTGGAGGCCCGGGGCGAGCAGCCCCGGGGGTGGAGGCCCGGGGCGAGCAGCCCCGGGGGTGGAGGCCCGGGGCGAGCAGCCCCGGGCCTGGAGGCCCGGGGCGAGCAGCCCCGGGGGTGGAGGCCCGGGGCGAGCAGCCCCGGGCCTGGAGGCCCGGGGCGAGCAGCCCCGGGCCTGGAGGCCCGGGGCGAGCAGCCCCGGGGGTGGAGGCCCGGGGCGAGCAGCCCCGGGCCTGGAGGCCCGGGGCGAGCAGCCCCGGGCCTGGAGGCCCGGGGCGAGCAGCCCCGGGGGTGGAGGCCCGGGGCGAGCAGCCCCGGGCCTGGAGGCCCGGGGCGAGCAGCCCCGGGCCTGGAGGCCCGGGGCGAGCAGCCCCGGGGGTGGAGGCCCGGGGCGAGCAGCCCCGGGCCTGGAGGCCCGGGGCGAGCAGCCCCGGGCCTGGAGGCCCGGGGCGAGCAGCCCCGGGCCTGGAGGCCCGGGGCGAGCAGCCCCGGGCCTGGAGGCCCGGGGCGAGCAGCCCCGGGCCTGGAGGCCCGGGGCGAGCAGCCCCGGGCCTGGAGGCCCGGGGCGAGCAGCCCCGGGCCTGGAGGCCCGGGGCGAGCAGCCCCGGGCCTGGAGGCCCGGGGCGAGCAGCCCCGGGCCTGGAGGCCCGGGGCGAGCAGCCCCGGGCCTGGAGGCCCGGGGCGAGCAGCCCCGGGCCTGGAGGCCCGGGGCGAGCAGCCCCGGGCCTGGAGGCCCGGGGCGAGCAGCCCCGGGCCTGGAGGCCCGGGGCGAGCAGCCCCGGGCCTGGAGGCCCGGGGCGAGCAGCCCCGGGCCTGGAGGCCCGGGGCGAGCAGCCCCGGGCCTGGAGGCCCGGGGCGAGCAGCCCCGGGCCTGGAGGCCCGGGGCGAGCAGCCCCGGGCCTGGAGGCCCGGGGCGAGCAGCCCCGGGCCTGGAGGCCCGGGGCGAGCAGCCCCGGGCCTGGAGGCCCGGGGCGAGCAGCCCCGGGCCTGGAGGCCCGGGGCGAGCAGCCCCGGGCCTGGAGGCCCGGGGCGAGCAGCCCCGGGCCTGGAGGCCCGGGGCGAGCAGCCCCGGGCCTGGAGGCCCGGGGCGAGCAGCCCCGGGCCTGGAGGCCCGGGGCGAGCAGCCCCGGGCCTGGAGGCCCGGGGCGAGCAGCCCCGGGCCTGGAGGCCCGGGGCGAGCAGCCCCGGGCCTGGAGGCCCGGGGCGAGCAGCCCCGGGCCTGGAGGCCCGGGGCGAGCAGCCCCGGGCCTGGAGGCCCGGGGCGAGCAGCCCCGGGCCTGGAGGCCCGGGGCGAGCAGCCCCGGGCCTGGAGGCCCGGGGCGAGCAGCCCCGGGCCTGGAGGCCCGGGGCGAGCAGCCCCGGGCCTGGAGGCCCGGGGCGAGCAGCCCCGGGCCTGGAGGCCCGGGGCGAGCAGCCCCGGGCCTGGAGGCCCGGGGCGAGCAGCCCCGGGCCTGGAGGCCCGGGGCGAGCAGCCCCGGGCCTGGAGGCCCGGGGCGAGCAGCCCCGGGCCTGGAGGCCCGGGGCGAGCAGCCCCGGGCCTGGAGGCCCGGGGCGAGCAGCCCCGGGCCTGGAGGCCCGGGGCGAGCAGCCCCGGGCCTGGAGGCCCGGGGCGAGCAGCCCCGGGCCTGGAGGCCCGGGGCGAGCAGCCCCGGGCCTGGAGGCCCGGGGCGAGCAGCCCCGGGCCTGGAGGCCCCGGGGCGAGCAGCCCCGGGCCTGGAGGCCCCGGGGCGAGCAGCCCCGGGCCTGGAGGCCCCGGGGCGAGCAGCCCCGGGCCTGGAGGCCCCGGGGCGAGCAGCCCCGGGCCTGGAGGCCCCGGGGCGAGCAGCCCCGGGCCTGGAGGCCCCGGGGCGAGCAGCCCCGGGCCTGGAGGCCCCGGGGCGAGCAGCCCCGGGCCTGGAGGCCCCGGGGCGAGCAGCCCCGGGCCTGGAGGCCCCGGGGCGAGCAGCCCCGGGCCTGGAGGCCCCGGGGCGAGCAGCCCCGGGCCTGGAGGCCCCGGGGCGAGCAGCCCCGGGCCTGGAGGCCCCGGGGCGAGCAGCCCCGGGCCTGGAGGCCCCGGGGCGAGCAGCCCCGGGCCTGGAGGCCCCGGGGCGAGCAGCCCCGGGCCTGGATGCCCCGGGTCGAGCGGGGCACTTCCCATTCTGTGTCTCCATACCCTCGGAACTTTCCGGGGAGTTTTTGAGCTGAGACCCCAGTGTCTGGAGGCTGTTTCGGATTCTGTGTCCCCTTTCTCTCAGGTACAGTGTGACCGCCTTCTCTTAGGCTCCAGCCATGGTGAGCCATCGTAAAGACTCAGGGCCTGGTGGCCCGGGCTCATACCAGGTGTTTGGAATTCTGGGTCTCGCATCCTTCCCGGGGAGATTCTGAGCAGGGAACCCAGGGCCTGGAGGGTCTTTGTGTTTGTGTGACCCCTTCTCTCAGGTACAGGAACGGCTTCAGGCATAGTGAGCCATAGCGAGGAGCCCCGGGCGTGGGGGCCCGGGGTGAGCAGCCCCGGGCCTGGGGGCCCGTGGCGAGCCGGGCTCTTCCCATTCTATGTCTCCAATCCCTCGGAACATTCTGGGGAGTTTCTGAGCTGAGCCCCCAATGTCTGGAGGCTGTTTTGGGTTCTGTGACCCCTTTCTCTCAGGTACAGGGTGACCGCCTTCTCTCAGGCTGCAGCCACGGTGAGCCATCGTAATGACTCAGGGCCTGGAGGCCGGGGCTCGTATCAGGTGTTTGGGATTCTGGGTCTCGCATCCCTCGGTCCTGACCCGGGAGTACCGGAGTGGAGAGGAAGGGTTGTTGGCTTTTCAGGATTCAGGCATATGTCTCCTTGGGATTTTAGGCATGTAGTATAGTCCCTGGTAGGGCTGCTTGGATTTCTGTGTCTCCCACTACTCCATCCTTCCCCGTAAGTTTCTTAGCTGAGACCCCAAGGTCTGGAGTCTGTGTGGGAAACACTGGCCCGTTTCTGTCACTGACAGGGAGAGGCTTCAGCCCTGATGCGCCATGGTAAGATAGAGCGCCGTGCGTCGAGGCCCTGGTCGACCAGGAGCACTACCCATTTGGCATATCCGATCCCTCGGAACTTGCCCGGGATTTTCGAGCAGGGAACCCAGGGCCTGGAGGGTGTTTGTGTTTGTGTGACCCCTTCTCTCAGGTACAGGAACGGCTTCAGTCATAGCCATGGCGAGCAGCCCCGTGCGTGGAGGCCCGGGGCGAGCAGCCCCGGGCCTGGAGGCCCGGGGCGAGGAGCCCCTGGCGTGGAGGCCCGGGTCGAGGAGCCCCGGGCCCGGGGGCCAGGGGCGAGCGGGGCACTTCCCATTCTGTGTCTCCAATCCCTCGGAACTTTCCGGGGAGTTTCTGAGCTGAGACCCCAGTGTCTGGAGGCTGTTTCGGGTTCTGTGACCCCTTTCTCTCAGGTACAGGGTGACTGCCTTCTCTCAGGCTCCAGCCATGGTGAGCCATCGTAATGACTCAGGGCCTGGAGGCCGGGGCTCGTAGCAGGTGTTTGGGATTCTGGGTCTCGCATCCCTCGGTCCTGACCTGGGAGTACAGGACTGGAGAGGATGGGTTGTTGGCTCTTCTTGGGATTTTAGGCTTGTAGTATAGTCCCTGGTAGCGCTGCTTGGAATTCTGTGTCTCCCGCTTCTCCATCCTTCCCCGTAAGTTTCTTAGCTGAGACCCCAAGGTCTGGATTCTGTGTGGGAAACACTGGCCCGTTTCTGTCACTGACAGGGAGAGGCTTCAGCCCTGATGCGCCATGGTAAGATAGAGCCCCGGGCGTGGAGGCCCGGGTCGACCAGGAGCACTACCCATTTGACGTATCCGATCCCTCGGAACATGCCCGGGATTTTCGAGCAGGGAACCCAGGGCCTGGAGGGTGTTTGTGTTTGTGTGAACCCTTCTCTCAGGTACAGGAACGGCTTCAGTCATAGTGAGCCATGGTGAGCAGCCCCGGGGGTGGAGGCCCGGGGCGAGCAGCCCCGGGGGTGGAGGCCCGGGGCGAGCAGCCCCGGGGGTGGAGGCCCGGGGCGAGCAGCCCCGGGGGTGGAGGCCCGGGGCGAGCAGCCCCGGGGGTGGAGGCCCGGGGCGAGCAGCCCCGGGGGTGGAGGCCCGGGGCGAGCAGCCCCGGGGGTGGAGGCCCGGGGCGAGCAGCCCCGGGGGTGGAGGCCCGGGGCGAGCAGCCCCGGGGGTGGAGGCCCGGGGCGAGCAGCCCCGGGGGTGGAGGCCCGGGGCGAGCAGCCCCGGGGGTGGAGGCCCGGGGCGAGCAGCCCCGGGCCTGGAGGCCCGGGGCGAGCAGCCCCGGGGGTGGAGGCCCGGGGCGAGCAGCCCCGGGGGTGGAGGCCCGGGGCGAGCAGCCCCGGGCCTGGAGGCCCGGGGCGAGCAGCCCCGGGGGTGGAGGCCCGGGGCGAGCAGCCCCGGGGGTGGAGGCCCGGGGCGAGCAGCCCCGGGCCTGGAGGCCCGGGGCGAGCAGCCCCGGGGGTGGAGGCCCGGGGCGAGCAGCCCCGGGCCTGGAGGCCCGGGGCGAGCAGCCCCGGGCCTGGAGGCCCGGGGCGAGCAGCCCCGGGGGTGGAGGCCCGGGGCGAGCAGCCCCGGGCCTGGAGGCCCGGGGCGAGCAGCCCCGGGCCTGGAGGCCCGGGGCGAGCAGCCCCGGGGGTGGAGGCCCGGGGCGAGCAGCCCCGGGCCTGGAGGCCCGGGGCGAGCAGCCCCGGGCCTGGAGGCCCGGGGCGAGCAGCCCCGGGGGTGGAGGCCCGGGGCGAGCAGCCCCGGGCCTGGAGGCCCGGGGCGAGCAGCCCCGGGCCTGGAGGCCCGGGGCGAGCAGCCCCGGGGGTGGAGGCCCGGGGCGAGCAGCCCCGGGCCTGGAGGCCCGGGGCGAGCAGCCCCGGGCCTGGAGGCCCGGGGCGAGCAGCCCCGGGCCTGGAGGCCCGGGGCGAGCAGCCCCGGGCCTGGAGGCCCGGGGCGAGCAGCCCCGGGCCTGGAGGCCCGGGGCGAGCAGCCCCGGGCCTGGAGGCCCGGGGCGAGCAGCCCCGGGCCTGGAGGCCCGGGGCGAGCAGCCCCGGGCCTGGAGGCCCGGGGCGAGCAGCCCCGGGCCTGGAGGCCCGGGGCGAGCAGCCCCGGGCCTGGAGGCCCGGGGCGAGCAGCCCCGGGCCTGGAGGCCCGGGGCGAGCAGCCCCGGGCCTGGAGGCCCGGGGCGAGCAGCCCCGGGCCTGGAGGCCCGGGGCGAGCAGCCCCGGGCCTGGAGGCCCGGGGCGAGCAGCCCCGGGCCTGGAGGCCCGGGGCGAGCAGCCCCGGGCCTGGAGGCCCGGGGCGAGCAGCCCCGGGCCTGGAGGCCCGGGGCGAGCAGCCCCGGGCCTGGAGGCCCGGGGCGAGCAGCCCCGGGCCTGGAGGCCCGGGGCGAGCAGCCCCGGGCCTGGAGGCCCGGGGCGAGCAGCCCCGGGCCTGGAGGCCCGGGGCGAGCAGCCCCGGGCCTGGAGGCCCGGGGCGAGCAGCCCCGGGCCTGGAGGCCCGGGGCGAGCAGCCCCGGGCCTGGAGGCCCGGGGCGAGCAGCCCCGGGCCTGGAGGCCCGGGGCGAGCAGCCCCGGGCCTGGAGGCCCGGGGCGAGCAGCCCCGGGCCTGGAGGCCCGGGGCGAGCAGCCCCGGGCCTGGAGGCCCGGGGCGAGCAGCCCCGGGCCTGGAGGCCCGGGGCGAGCAGCCCCGGGCCTGGAGGCCCGGGGCGAGCAGCCCCGGGCCTGGAGGCCCGGGGCGAGCAGCCCCGGGCCTGGAGGCCCGGGGCGAGCAGCCCCGGGCCTGGAGGCCCGGGGCGAGCAGCCCCGGGCCTGGAGGCCCGGGGCGAGCAGCCCCGGGCCTGGAGGCCCGGGGCGAGCAGCCCCGGGCCTGGAGGCCCGGGGCGAGCAGCCCCGGGCCTGGAGGCCCGGGGCGAGCAGCCCCGGGCCTGGAGGCCCGGGGCGAGCAGCCCCGGGCCTGGAGGCCCGGGGCGAGCAGCCCCGGGCCTGGAGGCCCGGGGCGAGCAGCCCCGGGCCTGGAGGCCCGGGGCGAGCAGCCCCGGGCCTGGAGGCCCGGGGCGAGCAGCCCCGGGCCTGGAGGCCCGGGGCGAGCAGCCCCGGGCCTGGAGGCCCGGGGCGAGCAGCCCCGGGCCTGGAGGCCCGGGGCGAGCAGCCCCGGGCCTGGAGGCCCGGGGCGAGCAGCCCCGGGCCTGGAGGCCCGGGGCGAGCAGCCCCGGGCCTGGAGGCCCGGGGCGAGCAGCCCCGGGCCTGGAGGCCCGGGGCGAGCAGCCCCGGGCCTGGAGGCCCGGGGCGAGCAGCCCCGGGCCTGGAGGCCCGGGGCGAGCAGCCCCGGGCCTGGAGGCCCGGGGCGAGCAGCCCCGGGCCTGGAGGCCCGGGGCGAGCAGCCCCGGGCCTGGAGGCCCGGGGCGAGCAGCCCCGGGCCTGGAGGCCCGGGGCGAGCAGCCCCGGGCCTGGAGGCCCGGGGCGAGCAGCCCCGGGCCTGGAGGCCCGGGGCGAGCAGCCCCGGGCCTGGAGGCCCGGGGCGAGCAGCCCCGGGCCTGGAGGCCCGGGGCGAGCAGCCCCGGGCCTGGAGGCCCGGGGCGAGCAGCCCCGGGCCTGGAGGCCCGGGGCGAGCAGCCCCGGGCCTGGAGGCCCGGGGCGAGCAGCCCCGGGCCTGGAGGCCCGGGGCGAGCAGCCCCGGGCCTGGAGGCCCGGGGCGAGCAGCCCCGGGCCTGGAGGCCCGGGGCGAGCAGCCCCGGGCCTGGAGGCCCGGGGCGAGCAGCCCCGGGCCTGGAGGCCCGGGGCGAGCAGCCCCGGGCCTGGAGGCCCGGGGCGAGCAGCCCCGGGCCTGGAGGCCCGGGGCGAGCAGCCCCGGGCCTGGAGGCCCGGGGCGAGCAGCCCCGGGCCTGGAGGCCCGGGGCGAGCAGCCCCGGGCCTGGAGGCCCGGGGCGAGCAGCCCCGGGCCTGGAGGCCCGGGGCGAGCAGCCCCGGGCCTGGAGGCCCGGGGCGAGCAGCCCCGGGCCTGGAGGCCCGGGGCGAGCAGCCCCGGGCCTGGAGGCCCGGGGCGAGCAGCCCCGGGCCTGGAGGCCCGGGGCGAGCAGCCCCGGGCCTGGAGGCCCGGGGCGAGCAGCCCCGGGCCTGGAGGCCCGGGGCGAGCAGCCCCGGGCCTGGAGGCCCGGGGCGAGCAGCCCCGGGCCTGGAGGCCCGGGGCGAGCAGCCCCGGGCCTGGAGGCCCGGGGCGAGCAGCCCCGGGCCTGGAGGCCCGGGGCGAGCAGCCCCGGGCCTGGAGGCCCGGGGCGAGCAGCCCCGGGCCTGGAGGCCCGGGGCGAGCAGCCCCGGGCCTGGAGGCCCGGGGCGAGCAGCCCCGGGCCTGGAGGCCCGGGGCGAGCAGCCCCGGGCCTGGAGGCCCGGGGCGAGCAGCCCCGGGCCTGGAGGCCCGGGGCGAGCAGCCCCGGGCCTGGAGGCCCGGGGCGAGCAGCCCCGGGCCTGGAGGCCCGGGGCGAGCAGCCCCGGGCCTGGAGGCCCGGGGCGAGCAGCCCCGGGCCTGGAGGCCCGGGGCGAGCAGCCCCGGGCCTGGAGGCCCGGGGCGAGCAGCCCCGGGCCTGGAGGCCCGGGGCGAGCAGCCCCGGGCCTGGAGGCCCGGGGCGAGCAGCCCCGGGCCTGGAGGCCCGGGGCGAGCAGCCCCGGGCCTGGAGGCCCGGGGCGAGCAGCCCCGGGCCTGGAGGCCCGGGGCGAGCAGCCCCGGGCCTGGAGGCCCGGGGCGAGCAGCCCCGGGCCTGGAGGCCCGGGGCGAGCAGCCCCGGGCCTGGAGGCCCGGGGCGAGCAGCCCCGGGCCTGGAGGCCCGGGGCGAGCAGCCCCGGGCCTGGAGGCCCGGGGCGAGCAGCCCCGGGCCTGGAGGCCCGGGGCGAGCAGCCCCGGGCCTGGAGGCCCGGGGCGAGCAGCCCCGGGCCTGGAGGCCCGGGGCGAGCAGCCCCGGGCCTGGAGGCCCGGGGCGAGCAGCCCCGGGCCTGGAGGCCCGGGGCGAGCAGCCCCGGGCCTGGAGGCCCGGGGCGAGCAGCCCCGGGCCTGGAGGCCCGGGGCGAGCAGCCCCGGGCCTGGAGGCCCGGGGCGAGCAGCCCCGGGCCTGGAGGCCCGGGGCGAGCAGCCCCGGGCCTGGAGGCCCGGGGCGAGCAGCCCCGGGCCTGGAGGCCCGGGGCGAGCAGCCCCGGGCCTGGAGGCCCGGGGCGAGCAGCCCCGGGCCTGGAGGCCCGGGGCGAGCAGCCCCGGGCCTGGAGGCCCGGGGCGAGCAGCCCCGGGCCTGGAGGCCCGGGGCGAGCAGCCCCGGGCCTGGAGGCCCGGGGCGAGCAGCCCCGGGCCTGGAGGCCCGGGGCGAGCAGCCCCGGGCCTGGAGGCCCGGGGCGAGCAGCCCCGGGCCTGGAGGCCCGGGGCGAGCAGCCCCGGGCCTGGAGGCCCGGGGCGAGCAGCCCCGGGCCTGGAGGCCCGGGGCGAGCAGCCCCGGGCCTGGAGGCCCGGGGCGAGCAGCCCCGGGCCTGGAGGCCCGGGGCGAGCAGCCCCGGGCCTGGAGGCCCGGGGCGAGCAGCCCCGGGCCTGGAGGCCCGGGGCGAGCAGCCCCGGGCCTGGAGGCCCGGGGCGAGCAGCCCCGGGCCTGGAGGCCCGGGGCGAGCAGCCCCGGGCCTGGAGGCCCGGGGCGAGCAGCCCCGGGCCTGGAGGCCCGGGGCGAGCAGCCCCGGGCCTGGAGGCCCGGGGCGAGCAGCCCCGGGCCTGGAGGCCCGGGGCGAGCGGGGCACTTCCCATTCTGTGTCTCCAAACCCTCGGAACTTTCCGGGGAGTTTTTGAGCTGAGACCCCAGTGTCTGGAGGCTGTTTCGGGTTCTGTGTCCCCTTTCTCTCAGGTACAGTGTGACCGCCTTCTCTTAGGCTCCAGCCATGGTGAGCCATCGTAAAGACTCAGGGCCTGGTGGCCCGGGCTCATACCAGGTGTTTGGAATTCTGGGTCTCGCATCCTTCCCGGGGAGATTCTGAGCAGGGAACCCAGGGCCTGGAGGGTCTTTGTGTTTGTGTGACCCCTTTTCTCAGGTACAGGAACGGCTTCAGGCATAGTGAGCCATAGCGAGGAGCCCCGGGCGTGGGGGCCCGGGGTGAGCAGCCCCGGGCCTGGGGGCCCGTGGCGAGCCGGGCACTTCCCATTCTATGTCTCCAATCCCTCGGAACATTCTGGGGAGTTTCTGAGCTGAGCCCCCAATGTCTGGAGGCTGTTTTGGGTTCTGTGACCCCTTTCTCTCAGGTACAGGGTGACCGCCTTCACTCAGGCTGCAGCCACGGTGAGCCATCGTAATGACTCAGGGCCTGGAGGCCGGGGCTCGTATCAGGTGTTTGGGATTCTGGGTCTCGCATCCCTTGGTCCTGACCCGGGAGTACCGGAGTGGAGAGGAAGGGTTGTTGGCTTTTCAGGATTCAGGCATATGTCTCCTTGGGATTTTAGGCTTGTAGTATAGTCCCTGGTAGGGCTGCTTGGAATTCTGTGTCTCCCTCTTCTCCATCCTTCCCCGTAAGTTTCTTAGCTGAGACCCCAAGGTCTGGACTCTGTGTGGGAAACACTGGCCCGTTTCTGTCACTGATAGGGAGAGGCTTCAGCCCTGATGCGCCATGGAAAGATAGAGCCCCGGGCGTGGAGGCCCGGGTCGACCAGGAGCACTACCCATTTGGCGAATCCGATCCCTCGGAACTTGCCCGGGATTTTCTGAGCAGGGAACCCAGGGCCTGGAGGGTGTTTGTGTTTGTGTGCCCCCTTCTCTCAGGTACAGGAACGGCTTCAGTCATAGTGAGCCATGGCGTGTAGCCCCAGGCGTGGAGGCCCGGGGCGAGGAGCCCCGGGCGTGGAGGCCCGGGGCGAGGAGCCCCGGGCGTGGAGGCCCGGGGCACTTCCCATTCTGTGTCTCCCATCCCTCGGAATGTTCCGGGGAGTTTCTGAGCTGAGACCCCAGTGTCTGGAGGCTGTTTCGGGTTCTGTGACCCCTTTCTCTCAGGTACAGGGTGACTGCCTTCTCTCAGGCTCCAGCCATGGTGAGCCATCGTAATGACTCAGGGCCTGGAGGCCGGGGCTCGTAGCAGGTGTTTGGGATTCTGGGTCTCGCATCCCTCGGTCCTGACCCGGGAGCACCGGAGTGGAGAGGATGGGTTGTTGGCTCTTCAGGATTCAGGCATATGTCTCCTTGGGATTTTAGGCTTGTAGTATAGTCCCTGGTAGGGCTGCTTGGAATTCTGTGTCTCCCACTTCTCCATCCTTCCCCGTAAGTTTCTTAGCTGAGACCCCAAAGTCTGGACTCTGTGTGGGAAACACTGGCCCGTTTCTGTCACTGACAGGGAGAGGCTTCAGCCCTGATGCGCCATGGTAAGATAGAGCCCCGGGCGTGGAGGCCCGGGTCGACCAGGAGCACTACCCATTTGGCGTATCCGATCCCTCGGAACTTGCCCGGGATTTTCTGAGCAGGGAACCCAGGGCCTGGAGGGTGTTTGTGTTTGTGTGACCCCTTTTCTCAGGTACAGGAACGGCTTCAGTCATAGTCAGCCATGGCGAGCAGCCCCGGGCGTGGAGGCCCGGGGCGAGCAGCCCCGGGCGTGGAGTCCCGGGGCGAGCAGCCCCGGGCGTGGAGGCCCGGGGCGAGCAGCCCCGGGCGTGGAGGCCCGGGGCGAGCAGCCCCGGGCGTGGAGGCCCGGGGCGAGCAGCCCCGGGCGTGGAGGCCCGGGGCGAGCAGCCCCGGGCGTGGAGGCCCGGGGCGAGCAGCCCCGGGCCTGGAGGCCCGGGGCGAGCAGCCCCGGGCGTGGAGGCCCGGGGCGAGCAGCCCCGGGCCTGGAGGCCCGGGGCGAGCAGCCCCGGGCCTGGAGGCCCGGGGCGAGCAGCCCCGGGCCTGGAGGCCCGGGGCGAGCAGCCCCGGGCCTGGAGGCCCGGGGCGAGCAGCCCCGGGCCTGGAGGCCCGGGGCGAGCAGCCCCGGGCCTGGAGGCCCGGGGCGAGCAGCCCCGGGCCTGGAGGCCCGGGGCGAGCAGCCCCGGGCCTGGAGGCCCGGGGCGAGCAGCCCCGGGCCTGGAGGCCCGGGGCGAGCAGCCCCGGGCCTGGAGGCCCGGGGCGAGCAGCCCCGGGCCTGGAGGCCCGGGGCGAGCAGCCCCGGGCCTGGAGGCCCGGGGCGAGCAGCCCCGGGCCTGGAGGCCCGGGGCGAGCAGCCCCGGGCCTGGAGGCCCGGGGCGAGCAGCCCCGGGCCTGGAGGCCCGGGGCGAGCAGCCCCGGGCCTGGAGGCCCGGGGCGAGCAGCCCCGGGCCTGGAGGCCCGGGGCGAGCAGCCCCGGGCCTGGAGGCCCGGGGCGAGCAGCCCCGGGCCTGGAGGCCCGGGGCGAGCAGCCCCGGGCCTGGAGGCCCGGGGCGAGCAGCCCCGGGCCTGGAGGCCCGGGGCGAGCAGCCCCGGGCCTGGAGGCCCGGGGCGAGCAGCCCCGGGCCTGGAGGCCCGGGGCGAGCAGCCCCGGGCCTGGAGGCCCGGGGCGAGCAGCCCCGGGCCTGGAGGCCCGGGGCGAGCAGCCCCGGGCCTGGAGGCCCGGGGCGAGCGGGGCACTTCCCATTCTGTGTCTCCAATCCCTCGGAACTTTCCGGGGAGTTTCTGAGCTGAGACCCCAGTGTCTGGAGGCTGTTTCGGGTTCTGTGACCCCTTTCTCTCAGGTACAGGGTGACTGCCTTCTCTCAGGCTCCAGCCATGGTGAGCCATCGTAATGACTCAGGGCCTGGAGGCCGGGGCTCGCAGCAGGTGTTTGGGATTCTGGGTTTCGCATCCCTCGGTCCTGACCCGGAAGTACCGGAGTGGAGAGGATGGGTTGTTGGCTTTTCAGGATTCAGGCATATGTCTCCTTGGGATTTTAGGCTTGTAGTATAGTCCCTGGTAGGGCTGCTTGGAATTCTTTGTCTCCCACTTCTCCATCCTTCCCTGTAAGTTTCTTAGCTGAGACCCCAAGGTCTGGACTCTGTGTGGGAAACACTGGCCCGTTTCTGTCACTGACAGGGAGAGGCTTCCGCCCTGATGCGCCATGGTAAGATACAGCCCCGGGCGTGGAGGCCCGGGTCGACCAGGAGCACTACCCATTTGGCGTATCCGATCGCTTGGAACTTGCCCGGGATTTTCTGAGCAGGGAACCCAGGGCCTGGAGGGTGTTTGTGTTTGTGTGACCCCTTCTCTCAGGTACAGGAACGGCTTCAGTCATAGTGAGCCATGGCGTGCAGCCCCGGGCGTGGAGGCCCGGGGCGAGCAGCCCCGGGCGTGGAGGCCCGGGGCGAGCAGCCCCGGGCGTGGAGGCCCGGGGCGAGCAGCCCCGGGCGTGGAGGCCCGGGGCGAGCAGCCCCGGGCGTGGAGGCCCGGGGCGAGCACCCCTGGGCTTGGAGGCCCGGGGCGAGCAGCCCCGGGGCTGGAGGCCCGGGGCGAGCAGCCCCGGGCGTGGAGGCCCGGGGCGAGCAGCCCCGGGCGTGGAGGCCCGGGGCGAGCAGCCCCGGGACTGGAGGTGCGGGGCACTTCCCATTCTGTGTCTCCAATCCCTCGGAACTTTCCGGGGAGTTTCTGAGCTGAGACCCCAGTGTCTGGAGGCTGTTTCGGGTTCTGTGACCCCTTTCTCTCAGGTACAGGGTGACTGCCTTCTCTCAGGCTCCAGCCATGGTGAGCCATCGTAATGACTCAGGGCCTGGAGGCCGGGGCTCGTAGCAGGTGTTTGGGATTCTGGGTCTCGCATCCCTCGGTCCTGACCCGGGAGTACCGGAGTGGAGAGGAAGGGTTGTTGGCTTTTCAGGATTCAGGCATATGTTTCCTTGGGATTTTAGGCTTGTAGTATAGTCCCTGGTAGGGCTGCTTGGAATTCTTTGTCTCCCACTTCTCCATCCTTCCCCGTAAGTTTCTTAGCTGAGACCCCAAGGTCTGGACTCTGTGTGGGAAACACTGGCCCGTTTCTGTCACTGACAGGGAGAGGCTTCCGCCCTGATGCGCCATGGTAAGATACAGCCCCGGGCGTGGAGGTCCGGGTCGACCAGTAGCACTACCCATTTGGCGTATCCGATCCCTCGGAACTTGCCCGGGATTTTCTGAGCAGGGAACCCAGGGCCTGGAGGGTGTTTGTGTTTGTGTGACCCCTTCTCTCAGGTACAGGAACGGCTTCAGTCATATTGAGCCAGGGCGAGCAGCTCCGGGCGTGAGGCCAGGGGCGAGGAGTCCCGGGCGTTGAGGCCCGGGGCGAGCAGCCCCGGGCGTGGAGGCCCGGGGCGAGCAGCCCCGGGCCTGGAGGCCCGGGGCGAGCAGCCCCGGGCCTGGAGGCCCGGGGCGAGCAGCCCCGGGCCTGGAGGCCCGCGGCGAGCAGCCCCAGGCCTGGAGGCCCGCGGCGAGCAGCCCCGGGCCTGGAGGCCCGCGGCGAGCAGCCCCGGGCCTGGAGGCCCGGGGCGAGCAGCCCCGGGCCTGGAGGTGCGGGGCACTTCCCATTCTGTGTCTCCAATCCCTCGGAACTTTCCGGGGAGTTTCTGAGCTGAGACCCCAGTGTCTGGAGGCTGTTTCGGGTTCTGTCACCCCTTTCTCTCAGGTACAGGGTGACTGCCTTCTCTCAGGCTCCAGCCATGGTGAGCCATCGTAATGACTCAGGGCCTGGAGGCCGGGGCTCGTAGCAGGTGTTTGGGATTCTGGGTCTCGCATCCCTCGGTCCTGACCCGGGAGTACCGGAGTGGAGAGGAAGGGTTGTTGGCTTTTCAGGATTCAGGCATATGTCTCCTTGGGATTTTAGGCTTGTAGTATAGTCCCTGGTAGGGCTGCTTGGAATTCCGTGTCTCCCACTTCTCCATCCTTCCCAGTAAGTTTCTTAGCTGAGACCCCAAGGTCTGGACTCTGTGTGGGAAACACTGGCCTGTTTCTGTCACTGACAGGGAGAGGCTTCAGCCCTGATGCGCCATGGAAAGATAGAGCCCCGGGCGTGGAGGCCCAGGTCGACCAGGAGCACTACCCATTTGGCGAATCCGATCCCTCGGAACTTGCCCGGGATTTTCTGAGCAGGGAACCCAGGGCCTGGAGGGTGTTTGTGTTTGTGTGACCCCTTTTCTAAGGTACAGGAACGGCTTCAGTCATAGTGAGCCATGGCGAGCAGCCCCGGGCGTGGAGGCCCGGGGGGAGCAGCCCCGGGCGTGGAGGCCCGGGGCGAGCAGCCCCGGGCGTGGAGGCCCGGGGCGAGCAGCCCCGGGCGTGGAGGCCCGGGGCGAGCAGCCCCGGGCCTGGAGGCCCGGGGCGAGCAGCCCCGGGCCTGGAGGCCCGGGGCGAGCAGACCCGGGCCTGGAGGAGCGGGGCACTTCCCATTCTGTGTCTCCAATCCCTCGGAACTTTCCGGGGAGTTTCTGAGCTGAGACCCCAGTGTCTGGAGGCTGTTTCGGGTTCTGTGACCCCTTTCTCTCAGGTACAGGGTGACTGCCTTCTCTCAGGCTCCAGCCATGGTGAGCCATCGTAATGACTCAGGGCCTGGAGGCCGGGGCTCGTAGCAGGTGTTTGGGATTCTGGGTTTCGCATCCCTCGGTCCTGACCCGGGAGTACCGGAGTGGAGACGATGGGTTGTTGGCTTTTCAGGATTCAGGCATATGTCTCCTTGGGATTTTAGGCTTGTAGTATAGTCCCTGGTAGGGCTACTTGGAATTCTGTGTCTCCCACTTCTCCATTATTCCCCGTAAGTTTCTTAGCTGAGACCCCAAGGTCTGGACTCTGTGTGGGAAACACTGGCCCGTTTCTGTCACTGACAGGGAGAGGCTTCAGCCCTGATGCGCCATGGTAAGATAGAGCCCCGGGCGTGGAGGCCCGGGTCGACCAGGAGCACTACCCATTTGGCATATCCGATCCCTCGGAACTTGCCCGGGATTTTCTGAGCAGGGAACCCAGGGCCTGGAGGGTGTTTGTGTTTGTGTGACCCCTTCTCTCAGGTACAGGAATGGCTTCAGTCCTCGTGAGCCATGGCGAGTAGCCCCGGGCGTGGAGGCCCGGGGCGAGCGGGGCACTTCCCATTCTGTGTCTCCAATCCCTCGGAACTTTCCGGGGAGTTTCTGAGCTGAGACCCCAGTGTCTGGAGGCTGTTTCGGGTTCTGTGACCCCTTTCTCTCAGGTACAGGGTGACTGCCTTCTCTCAGGCTCCAGCCATGGTGAGCCATCGTAATGTCTCAGGGCCTGGAGGCCGGGGCTCGTAGCAGGTGTTTGTGATTCTGGGTCTCGCATCCCTCGGTCCTGACCCGGGAGTACCGGAGTGGAGAGGAAGGGTTGTTGGCTTTTCAGGAATCAGGCATATGTCTCCTTGGGATTTTAGGCTTGTAGTATAGTCCCTGGTAGGGCTGCTTGGAATTCTGTGTCTCCCACTTCTCCATCCTTCCCCGTAAGTTTCTGAGCTGAGACCCCAAGGTCTGGACTCTGTGTGGGAAACACTGGCCCGTTTCTGTCACTGACAGGGAGAGGCTTCAGCCCTGATGCGCCATGTTAAGATAGAGCCCAGGGCGTGGAGGCCCGGGTCGACCAGGAGCACAACCCATTTGGCGTATCCCATCCCTCGGAACTTGCCCGGGATTTTCTGAGCAGGGAACACAGGGCCTGGAGGATGTTTGTGTTTGTGTGACCCCTTCTCTCAGGTACAGGAACGGCTTCAGTCATAGTGAGCCATGGCGAGTAGCCCCGGGCGTGGAGGCCCGGGGCGAGCAGCCCCGGGCCTGGAGGCCTTGGGCGAGCGGGGCACTTCCCATTCTGTGTCTCCAATCCCTCGGAACTTTCCGGGGAGTTTCTGAGCTGAGACCCCAGTGTCTGGAGGCTGTTTCGGGTTCTGTGACCCCTTTCTCTCAGGTACAGGGTGACTGCCTTCTCTCAGGCTCCAGCCATGGTGAGCCATCGTAATGACTCAGGGCCTGGAGGCCGGGGCTCGTAGCAGGTGTTTGGGATTCTGGGTTTCGCATCCCTCGGTCCTGACCCGGGAGTACCGGAGTGGAGAGGATGGGTTGTTGGCTTTTCAGGATTCAGGCATATGTCTCCTTGGGATTTTAGGCTTGTAGTATAGTCCCTGGTAGGGCTACTTGGAATTCTGTGTCTCCCACTTCTCCATAATTCCCCGTAAGTTTCTTAGATGAGACCCCAAGGTCTGGACTCTGTGTGGGAAACACTGGCCCGTTTCTGTCACTGACAGGGAGAGGCTTCAGCCCTGATGTGCCATGGTAAGATAGAGCCCCGGGCGTGGAGGCCCGGGTCGACCAGGAGCACTACCCATTTGGCATATCCGATCCCTCGGAACTTGCCCGGGATTTTCTGAGCAGGGAACCCAGGGCCTGGAGGGTGTTTGTGTTTGTGTGACCCCTTCTCTCAGGTACAGGAACGGCTTCAGTCATTGTGAGCCATGGCGAGTAGCCCCGGGCGTGGAGGCCCGGGGCGAGCAGCCCCGGGCCTGGAGGCCCGGGGCGAGCGTGGCACTTCCCATTCTGTGTCTCCAATCCCTCGGAACTTTCCGGGGAGTTTCTGAGCTGAGACCCCAGTGTCTGGAGGCTGTTTCGGGTTCTGTGACCTCTTTTTCTCAGGTACAGGGTGACTGCCTTCTCTCAGGCTCCAACCATGGTGAGCCATCGTAATGACTCAGGGCCTGGAGGCCAGGGCTCGTAGCAGGTGTTTGGGATTCTGGGTCTCGCATCCCTCGGTCCTGACCCGGGAGTACCGGAGTGGACAGGAAGGGTTGTTGGCTTTTCAGGATTCAGGCATATGTCTCCTTGGGATTTTAGGCTTGTAGTATAGTCCCTGGTAGGGCTGCTTGGAATTCTGTGTCTCCCACTTCTCTATCCTTCCCCGTAAGTTTCTGAGCTGAGACCCCAAGGTCTGGACTCTGTGTGGGAAACACTGGCCCGTTTCTGTCACTGACAGGGAGAGGCTTCAGCCCTGATGCGCCATGGAAAGATAGAGCCCCGGGCGTGGAGGCCCGGGTCGACCAGGAGCACTACCCATTTGGCGAATCCGATCCCTCGGAACTTGCCCGGGATTTTCTGAGCAGGGAACCCAGGGCCTGGAGGGTGTTTGTGTTTGTGTGACCCCCTTCTCTAAGGTACAGGAACGGCTTCAGTCATAGTGAGCCATGGCGAGCAGCCCCGAGCGTGGAGGTTCGGGGCGAGGAGCCCCGGGCGTGGAGGCCCGGGGCGAGCAGCCCCGGGCGTGGAGGCCCGGGGCGAGCAGCCCCGGGCGTGGAGGCCCGGGGCGAGCAGCCCCGGGCGTGGAGGCCCGGGGCGAGCAGCCCCGGGGCGAGCAGCCCCGGGCGTGGAGGCCCGGGGCGAGCAGCCCCGGGCGTGGAGGCCCGGGGCGAGCAGCCCCCGGCCTGGAGGCCCGGGGCGAGCAGCCCCCGGCCTGGAGGCCCGGGGCGAGCAGCCCCCGGCCTGGAGGCCCGGGGCGAGCAGCCCCAGGCCTGGAGGCCCGGGGCGAGCAGCCCCAGGCCTGGAGGCCCGGGGCGAGCAGCCCCAGGCCTGGAGGCCCGGGGCGAGCAGCCCCAGGCCTGGAGGCCCGGGGCGAGCAGCCCCAGGCCTGGAGGCCCGGGGCGAGCGGGGCACTTCCCATTCTGTGTCTCCAATCCCTCGGAACTTTCCGGGGAGTTTCTGAGCTGAGACCCCAGTGTCTGGAGGCTGTTTCGGGTTCTGTGACCCCTTTCTCTCAGGTACAGGGTGACTGCCTTCTCTCAGGCTCCAGCCATGGTGAGCCATCGTAATGACTCAGGGCCTGGAGGCCGGGGCTCGTAGCAGGTGTTTGGGATTCTGGGTTTCGCATCCCTCGGTCCTGACCCGGGAGTACCGGAGTGGAGAGGATGGGTTGTTGGCTTTTCAGGATTCAGGCATATGTCTCCTTGGGATTTTAGGCTTGTAGTATAGTCCCTGGTAGGGCTGCTTGGAATTCTGTGTCTCCCACTTCTCCATCCTTCCCCGTAAGTTTCTGAGCTGAGACCCCAAGGTCTGGACTCTGTGTGGGAAACACTGGCCCGTTTCTGTCACTGACAGGGAGAGGCTTCAGCCCTGATGCGCCATGGAAAGATAGATCCCCGGGCGTGGAGGCCCAGGTCGACCAGGAGCA
Source organism: Prionailurus viverrinus (assembly GCF_022837055.1). Taxonomy (NCBI): domain Eukaryota; kingdom Metazoa; phylum Chordata; class Mammalia; order Carnivora; family Felidae; genus Prionailurus; species Prionailurus viverrinus. Next base: position 421,061 of record NW_025927615.1, read on the forward strand.
CTACCCATTTGGCGAATCCGATCCCTCGGAACTTGCCCGGGATTTTTTGAGCAGGGAACCCAGGGCCTGGAGGGTGTTTGTGTTTTTGTGACCCCTTCTCTCAGGTACAGGAACGGCTTCAGTCATTGTGAGCCATGGCGAGCAGCCCCGGGCCTGGAGGCCTTGGGCGAGCGGGGCACTTCCCATTCTGTGTCTCCAATCCCTCGGAACTTTCCGGGGAGTTTCTGAGCTGAGACCCCAGTGTCTGGAGGCTGTTTCGGGTTCTGTGACCCCTTTCTCTCAGGTACAGGGTGACTGCCTTCTCTCAGGCTCCAGCCATGGTGAGCCATCGTAATGACTCAGGGCCTGGAGGCCGGGGCTCGTAGCAGGTGTTTGGGATTCTGGGTCTCGCATCCCTCGGTCCTGACCCGGGAGTACCGGAGTGGAGAGGAAGGGTTGTTGGCTTTTCAGGATTCAGGCATATGTTTCCTTGGGATTTTAGGCTTGTAGTATAGTCCCTGGTAGGGCTGCTTGGAATTCTTTGTCTCCCACTTCTCCATCCTTCCCCGTAAGTTTCTTAGCTGAGACCCCAAGGTCTGGACTCTGTGTGGGAAACACTGGCCCGTTTCTGTCACTGACAGGGAGAGGCTTCCGCCCTGATGCGCCATGGTAAGATACAGCCCCGGGCGTGGAGGTCCGGGTCGACCAGTAGCACTACCCATTTGGCGTATCCGATCCCTCGGAACTTGCCCGGGATTTTCTGAGCAGGGAACCCAGGGCCTGGAGGGTGTTTGTGTTTGTGTGACCCCTTCTCTCAGGTACAGGAACGGCTTCAGTCATATTGAGCCAGGGCGAGCAGCTCCGGGCGTGAGGCCAGGGGCGAGGAGTCCCGGGCGTGAAGGCCCGGGGCGAGCAGCCCCGGGCGTGGAGGCCCGGGGCGAGCAGCCCCGGGCCTGGAGGCCCGGGGCGAGCAGCCCCGGGCCTGGAGGCCCGGGGCGAGCAGCCCCGGGCCTGGAGGCCCGCGGCGAGCAGCCCCGGGCCTGGAGGCCCGCGGCGAGCAGCCCCGGGCCTGGAGGCCCGCGGCGAGCAGCCCCGGGCCTGGAGGCCCGGGGCGAGCAGCCCCGGGCCTGGAGGTGCGGGGCACTTCCCATTCTGTGTCTCCAATCCCTCGGAACTTTCCGGGGAGTTTCTGAGCTGAGACCCCAGTGTCTGGAGGCTGTTTCGGGTTCTGTCACCCCTTTCTCTCAGGTACAGGGTGACTGCCTTCTCTCAGGCTCCAGCCATGGTGAGCCATCGTAATGACTCAGGGCCTGGAGGCCGGGGCTCGTAGCAGGTGTTTGGGATTCTGGGTCTCGCATCCCTCGGTCCTGACCCGGGAGTACCGGAGTGGAGAGGAAGGGTTGTTGGCTTTTCAGGATTCAGGCATATGTCTCCTTGGGATTTTAGGCTTGTAGTATAGTCCCTGGTAGGGCTGCTTGGAATTCTGTGTCTCCCAATTCTCCATCCTTCCCCGTAAGTTTCTTAGCTGAGACCCCAAGGTCTGGACTCTGTGTGGGAAATCTGGCCCGTTTCTGTCACTGACAGGGAGAGGCTTCAGCCCTGATGCGCCATGGAAAGATAGAGCCCCGGGCGTGGAGGCCCGGGTCGACCAGGAGCACTACCCATTTGGCGTATCCGATCCCTCGGAACTTGCCCGGGATTTTCTGAGCAGGGAACACAGGGCGTGGAGGGTGTTTGTGTTTGTGTGACCCCTTCTCTCAGGTACAGGAACGGCTTCAGTCATAGTGAGCCATGGCGAGTAGCCCCGGGCGTGGAGGCCCGGGGCGAGCAGCCCCGGGCCTGGAGGCCTTGGGCGAGCGGGGCACTTCCCATTCTGTGTCTCCAATCCCTCGGAACTTTCCGGGGAGTTTCTGAGCTGAGACCCCAGTGTCTGGAGGCTGTTTCGGGTTCTGTGACCCCTTTCTCTCAGGTACAGGGTGACTGCCTTCTCTCAGGCTCCAGCCATGGTGAGCCATCGTAATGACTCAGGGCCTGGAGGCCGGGGCTCGTAGCAGGTGTTTGGGATTCTGGGTTTCGCATCCCTCGGTCCTGACCCGGGAGTACCGGAGTGGAGAGGATGGGTTGTTGGCTTTTCAGGATTCAGGCATATGTCTCCTTGGGATTTTAGGCTTGTAGTATAGTCCCTGGTAGGGCTGCTTGGAATTCTGTGTCTCCCACTTCTCTATCCTTCCCCGTAAGTTTCTGAGCTGAGACCCCAAGGTCTGGACTCTGTGTGGGAAACACTGGCCCGTTTCTGTCACTGACAGGGAGAGGCTTCCGCCCTGATGCGCCATGGAAAGATAGAGCCCCGGGCGTGGAGGCCCGGGTCGACCAGGAGCACTACCCATTTGGCGAATCCGATCCCTCGGAACTTGCCCGGGATTTTCTGAGCAGGGAACCCAGGGCCTGGAGGGTGTTTGTGTTTGTGTGACCCCCTTCTCCAAGGTACAGGAACGGCTTCAGTCATAGTGAGCCATGGCGAGCAGCCCCGGGCGTGGAGGCCCGGGGCGAGCAGCCCCGGGCGTGGAGGCCCGGGGCGAGCAGCCCCGGGCGTGGAGGCCCGGGGCGAGCAGCCCCGGGCGTGGAGGCCCGGGGCGAGCAGCCCCGGGCGTGGAGGCCCGGGGCGAGCAGCCCCGGGCGTGGAGGCCCGGGGCGAGCAGCCCCGGGCGTGGAGGCCCGGGGCGAGCAGCCCCGGGCGTGGAGGCCCGGGGCGAGCAGCCCCGGGCGTGGAGGCCCGGGGCGAGCAGCCCCGGGCGTGGAGGCCCGGGGCGAGCAGCCCCGGGCGTGGAGGCCCGGGGCGAGCAGCCCCGGGCGTGGAGGCCCGGGGCGAGCAGCCCCGGGCGTGGAGGCCCGGGGCGAGCAGCCCCGGGCCTGGAGGCCCGGGGCGAGCAGCCCCGGGCCTGGAGGTGCGGGGCACTTCCCATTCTGTGTCTCCAATCCCTCGGAACTTTCCGGGGAGTTTCTGAGCTGAGACCCCAGTGTCTGGAGGCTGTTTCGGGTTCTGTCACCCCTTTCTCTCAGGTACAGGGTGACTGCCTTCTCTCAGGCTCCAGCCATGGTGAGCCATCGTAATGACTCAGGGCCTGGAGGCCGGGGCTCGTAGCAGGTGTTTGGGATTCTGGGTCTCGCATCCCTCGGTCCTGACCCGGGAGTACCGGAGTGGAGAGGAAGGGTTGTTGGCTTTTCAGGATTCAGGCATATGTTTCCTTGGGATTTTAGGCTTGTAGTATAGTCCCTGGTAGGGCTGCTTGGAATTCTTTGTCTCCCACTTCTCCATCCTTCCCCGTAAGTTTCTTAGCTGAGACCCCAAGGTCTGGACTCTGTGTGGGAAACACTGGCCCGTTTCTGTCACTGACAGGGAGAGGCTTCAGCCCTGATGCGCCATGGTAAGATAGAGCCCTAGGCGTGGAGGCCCGGGTCGACCAGTAGCACTACCCATTTGGCGTATCCGATCCCTCGGAACTTGCCCGGGATTTTTTGAGCAGGGAACCCAGGGCCTGGAGGGTGTTTGTGTTTTTGTGACCCCTTCTCTCAGTACAGGAACGGCTTCAGTCATTGTGAGCCATGGCGAGCAGCCCCGGGCCTGGAGGCCTTGGGCGAGCGGGGCACTTCCCATTCTGTGTCTCCAATCCCTCGGAACTTTCCGGGGAGTTTCTGAGCTGAGACCCCAGTGTCTGGAGGCTGTTTCGGGTTCTGTGACCCCTTTCTCTCAGGTACAGGGTGACTGCCTTCTCTCAGGCTCCAGCCATGGTGAGCCATCGTAATGACTCAGGGCCTGGAGGCCGGGGCTCGTAGCAGGTGTTTGGGATTCTGTGTCTCGCATCCCTCGGTCCTGACCCGGGAGTACCGGAGTGGAGAGGAAGGGTTGTTGGCTTTTCAGGATTCAGGCATATGTTTCCTTGGGATTTTAGGCTTGTAGTATAGTCCCTGGTAGGGCTGCTTGGAATTCTTTGTCTCCCACTTCTCCATCCTTCCCCGTAAGTTTCTTAGCTGAGACCCCAAGGTCTGGACTCTGTGTGGGAAACACTGGCCCGTTTCTGTCACTGACAGGGAGAGGCTTCCGCCCTGATGCGCCATGGTAAGATACAGCCCCGGGCGTGGAGGTCCGGGTCGACCAGTAGCACTACCCATTTGGCGTATCCGATCCCTCGGAACTTGCCCGGGATTTTCTGAGCAGGGAACCCAGGGCCTGGAGGGTGTTTGTGTTTGTGTGACCCCTTCTCTCAGGTACAGGAACGGCTTCAGTCATATTGAGCCAGGGCGAGCAGCTCCGGGCGTGAGGCCAGGGGCGAGGAGTCCCGGGCGTGGAGGCCCGGGGCGAGCAGCCCCGGGCGTGGAGGCCCAGGGCGAGCAGCCCCGGGCCTGGAGGCCCGGGGCGAGCAGCCCCGGGCCTGGAGGCCCGGGGCGAGCAGCCCCGGGCCTGGAGGCCCGCGGCGAGCAGCCCCGGGCCTGGAGGCCCGCGGCGAGCAGCCCCGGGCCTGGAGGCCCGCGGCGAGCAGCCCCGGGCCTGGAGGCCCGGGGCGAGCAGCCCCGGGCCTGGAGGTGCGGGGCACTTCCCATTCTGTGTCTCCAATCCCTCGGAACTTTCCGGGGAGTTTCTGAGCTGAGACCCCAGTGTCTGGAGGCTGTTTCGGGTTCTGTCACCCCTTTCTCTCAGGTACAGGGTGACTGCCTTCTCTCAGGCTCCAGCCATGGTGAGCCATCGTAATGACTCAGGGCCTGGAGGCCGGGGCTCGTAGCAGGTGTTTGGGATTCTGGGTCTCGCATCCCTCGGTCCTGACCCGGGAGTACCGGAGTGGAGAGGAAGGGTTGTTGGCTTTTCAGGATTCAGGCATATGTCTCCTTGGGATTTTAGGCTTGTAGTATAGTCCCTGGTAGGGCTGCTTGGAATTCTGTGTCTCCCAATTCTCCATCCTTCCCCGTAAGTTTCTTAGCTGAGACCCCAAGGTCTGGACTCTGTGTGGGAAATCTGGCCCGTTTCTGTCACTGACAGGGAGAGGCTTCAGCCCTGATGCGCCATGGAAAGATAGAGCCCCGGGCGTGGAGGCCCGGGTCGACCAGGAGCACTACCCATTTGGCGTATCCGATCCCTCGGAACTTGCCCGGGATTTTCTGAGCAGGGAACACAGGGCGTGGAGGGTGTTTGTGTTTGTGTGACCCCTTCTCTCAGGTACAGGAACGGCTTCAGTCATAGTGAGCCATGGCGAGTAGCCCCGGGCGTGGAGGCCCGGGGCGAGCAGCCCCGGGCCTGGAGGCCTTGGGCGAGCGGGGCACTTCCCATTCTGTGTCTCCAATCCCTCGGAACTTTCCGGGGAGTTTCTGAGCTGAGACCCCAGTGTCTGGAGGCTGTTTCGGGTTCTGTGACCCCTTTCTCTCAGGTACAGGGTGACTGCCTTCTCTCAGGCTCCAGCCATGGTGAGCCATCGTAATGACTCAGGGCCTGGAGGCCGGGGCTCGTAGCAGGTGTTTGGGATTCTGGGTTTCGCATCCCTCGGTCCTCACCCGGGAGTACCGGAGTGGAGAGGATGGGTTGTTGGCTTTTCAGGATTCAGGCATATGTCTCCTTGGGATTTTAGGCTTGTAGTATAGTCCCTGGTAGGGCTGCTTGGAATTCTGTGTCTCCCACTTCTCTATCCTTCCCCGTAAGTTTCTGAGCTGAGACCCCAAGGTCTGGACTCTGTGTGGGAAACACTGGCCCGTTTCTGTCACTGACAGGGAGAGGCTTCCGCCCTGATGCGCCATGGAAACATAGAGCCCCGGGCGTGGAGGCCCGGGTCGACCAGGAGCACTACCCATTTGGCGAATCCGATCCCTCGGAACTTGCCCGGGATTTTCTGAGCAGGGAACCCAGGGCCTGGATGGTGTTTGTGTTTGTGTGACCCCCTTCTCCAAGGTACAGGAACGGCTTCAGTCATAGTGAGCCATGGCGAGCAGCCCCGGGCGTGGAGGCCCGGGGCGAGCAGCCCCGGGCGTGGAGGCCCGGGGCGAGCAGCCCCGGGCGTGGAGGCCCGGGGCGAGCAGCCCCGGGCGTGGAGGCCCGGGGCGAGCAGCCCCGGGCGTGGAGGCCCGGGGCGAGCAGCCCCGGGCGTGGAGGCCCGGGGCGAGCAGCCCCGGGCGTGGAGGCCCGGGGCGAGCAGCCCCGGGCCTGGAGGCCCGGGGCGAGCAGCCCCGGGCCTGGAGGCCCGGGGCGAGCAGCCCCGGGCCTGGAGGCCCGGGGCGAGCAGCCCCGGGCCTGGAGGTGCGGGCACTTCCCATTCTGTGTCTACAATCCCTCGGAACTTTCCGGGGAGTTTCTGAGCTGAGACCCCAGTGTCTGGAGGCTGTTTCGGGTTCTGTGACCCCTTTCTCTCAGGTACAGGGTGACTGCCTTCTCTCAGGCTCCAGCCATGGTGAGCCATCGTAATGACTCAGGGCCTGGAGGCCGGGGCTCGTAGCAGGTGTTTGGGATTCTGGGTCTCGCATCCCTCGGTCCTGACCCGGGAGTACCGGAGTGGAGAGGAAGGGTTGTTGGCTTTTCAGGATTCAGGCATATGTTTCCTTGGGATTTTAGGCTTGTAGTATAGTCCCTGGTAGGGCTGCTTGGAATTCTTTGTCTCCCACTTCTCCATCCTTCCCCGTAAGTTTCTTAGCTGAGACCCCAAGGTCTGGACTCTGTGTGGGAAACACTGGCCCGTTTCTGTCACTGACAGGGAGAGGCTTCAGCCCTGATGCGCCATGGTAAGATAGAGCCCTAGGCGTGGAGGCCCGGGTCGACCAGTAGCACTACCCATTTGGCGTATCCGATCCCTCGGAACTTGCCCGGGATTTTCTGAGCAGGGAACCCAGGGCCTGGAGGGTGTTTGTGTTTGTGTGACCCCTTCTCTCAGGTACAGGAACGGCTTCAGTCATATTGAGCCAGGGCGAGCAGCTCCGGGCGTGGAGGCCAGGGGCGAGGAGTCCCGGGCGTTGAGGCCCGGGGCGAGCAGCCCCGGGCGTGGAGGCCCGGGGCGAGCAGCCCCGGGCGTGGAGGCCCGGGGCGAGCAGCCCCGGGCGTGGAGGCCCGGGGCGAGCAGCCCCGGGCGTGGAGGCCCGGGGCGAGCAGCCCCGGGCGTGGAGGCCCGGGGCGAGCAGCCCCGGGCGTGGAGGCCCGGGGCGAGCAGCCCCGGGCGTGGAGGCCCGCGGCGAGCAGCCCCGGGCCTGGAGGCCCGCGGCGAGCAGCCCCGGGCCTGGAGGCCCGCGGCGAGCAGCCCCGGGCCTGGAGGCCCGACGGCGAGCAGCCCCGGGCCTGGAGGCCCGCGGCGAGCAGCCCCGGGCCTGGAGGCCCGGGGCGAGCAGCCCCGGGCCTGGAGGCCCGGGGCACTTCCCATTCTGTGTCTCCAATCCCTCGGAACTTTCCGGGGAGTTTCTGAGCTGAGACCCCAGTGTCTGGAGGCTGTTTCGGGTTCTGTGACCCCTTTCTCTCAGGTACAGGGTGACTGCCTTCTCTCAGGCTCCAGCCATGGTGAGCCATCGTAATGACTCAGGGCCTGGAGGCCGGGGCTCGTAGCAGGTGTTTGGGATTCTGGGTTTCGCATCCCTCGGTCCTGACCCGGGAGTACCGGAGTGGAGACGATGGGTTGTTGGCTTTTCAGGATTCAGGCATATGTCTCCTTGGGATTTTAGGCTTGTAGTATAGTCCCTGGTAGGGCTACTTGGAATTCTGTGTCTCCCACTTCTCCATTATTCCCCCTAAGTTTCTTAGCTGAGACCCCAAGGTCTGGACTCTGTGTGGGAAACACTGGCCCGTTTCTGTCACTGACAGGGAGAGGCTTCAGCCCTGATGCGCCATGGTAAGATAGAGCCCTAGGCGTGGAGGCCCGGGTCGACCAGGAGCACTACCCATTTGGCATATCCGATCCCTCGGAACTTGCCCGGGATTTTCTGAGCAGGGAACCCAGGGCCTGGAGGGTGTTTGTGTTTGTGTGACCCCTTCTCTCAGGTACAGGAATGGCTTGAGTCCTCGTGAGCCATGGCGAGTAGCCCCGGGCGTGGAGGCCCGGGGCGAGCGGGGCACTTCCCATTCTGTGTCTCCAATCCCTCGGAACTTTCCGGGGAGTTTCTGAGCAGAGACCCCAGTGTCTGGAGGCTGTTTCGGGTTCTGTGACCCCTTTCTCTCAGGTACAGGGTGACTGCCTTCTCTCAGGCTCCAGCCATGGTGAGCCATCGTAATGACTCAGGGCCTGGAGGCCGGGGCTCGTAGCAGGTGTTTGGGATTCTGGGTTTCGCATCCCTCGGTCCTGACCCGGGAATACCGGAGTGGAGAGGATGGGTTGTTGGCTTTTCAGGATTCAGGCATATGTCTCCTTGGGATTTTAGGCTTGTAGTATAGTCCCTGGTAGGGCTGCTTGGAATTCTTTGTCTCCCACTTCTCCATCCTTCCCTGTAAGTTTCTTAGCTGAGACCCCAAGGTCTGGACTCTGTGTGGGAAACACTGGCCCGTTTCTGTCACTGACAGGGAGAGGCTTCCGCCCTGATGCGCCATGGTAAGATACAGCCCCGGGCGTGGAGGCCCGGGTCGACCAGGAGCACTACCCATTTGGCGTATCCGATCCCTCGGAACTTGCCCGGGATTTTCTGAGCAGGGAACCCAGGGCCTGGAGGGTGTTTGTGTTTGTGTGACCCCTTCTCTCAGGTACAGGAACGGCTTCAGTCATAGTGAGCCATGGCGTGCAGCCCCGGGCGTGGAGGCCCGGGGCGAGCAGCCCCGGGCGTGGAGGCCCGGGGCGAGCAGCCCCGGGCGTGGAGGCCCGGGGCGAGCAGCCCCGGGCGTGGAGGCCCGGGGCGAGCAGCCCCGGGCGTGGAGGCCCGGGGCGAGCAGCCCCGGGCGTGGAGGCCCGGGTCGAGCAGCCCCGGGCGTGGAGGCCCGGGGCGAGCACCCCTGGGCTTGGAGGCCCGGGGCGAGCAGCCCCGGGGCTGGAGGCCCGGGGCGAGCAGCCCCGGGCGTGGAGGCCCGGGGCGAGCAGCCCCGGGCGTGGAGGCCCGGGGCGAGCAGCCCCGGGCCTGGAGGTGCGGGGCACTTCCCATTCTGTGTCTCCAATCCCTCGGAACTTTCCGGGGAGTTTCTGAGCTGAGACCCCAGTGTCTGGAGGCTGTTTCGGGTTCTGTGACCCCTTTCTCTCAGGTACAGGGTGACTGCCTTCTCTCAGGCTCCAGCCATGGTGAGCCATCGTAATGACTCAGGGCCTGGAGGCCGGGGCTCGTAGCAGGTGTTTGGGATTCTGGGTCTCGCATCCCTCGGTCCTGACCCGGGAGTACCGGAGTGGAGAGGAAGGGTTGTTGGCTTTTCAGGATTCAGGCATATGTTTCCTTGGGATTTTAGGCTTGTAGTATAGTCCCTGGTAGGGCTGCTTGGAATTCTTTGTCTCCCACTTCTCCATCCTTCCCCGTAAGTTTCTTAGCTGAGACCCCAAGGTCTGGACTCTGTGTGGGAAACACTGGCCCGTTTCTGTCACTGACAGGGAGAGGCTTCCGCCCTGATGCGCCATGGTAAGATACAGCCCCGGGCGTGGAGGTCCGGGTCGACCAGTAGCACTACCCATTTGGCGTATCCGATCCCTCGGAACTTGCCCGGGATTTACTGAGCAGGGAACCCAGGGCCTGGAGGGTGTTTGTGTTTGTGTGACCCCTTCTCTCAGGTACAGGAACGGCTTCAGTCATATTGAGCCAGGGCGAGCAGCTCCGGGCGTGAGGCCAGGGGCGAGGAGTCCCGGGCGTTGAGGCCCGGGGCGAGCAGCCCCGGGCGTGGAGGCCCGGGGCGAGCAGCCCCGGGCGTGGAGGCCCGGGGCGAGCAGCCCCGGGCCTGGAGGCCCGGGGCGAGCAGCCCCGGGCCTGGAGGCCCGCGGCGAGCAGCCCCGGGCCTGGAGGCCCGCGGCGAGCAGCCCCGGGCCTGGAGGCCCGCGGCGAGCAGCCCCGGGCCTGGAGGCCCGGGGCGAGCAGCCCCGGGCCTGGAGGTGCGGGGCACTTCCCATTCTGTGTCTCCAATCCCTCGGAACTTTCCGGGGAGTTTCTGAGCTGAGACCCCAGTGTCTGGAGGCTGTTTCGGGTTCTGTCACCCCTTTCTCTCAGGTACAGGGTGACTGCCTTCTCTCAGGCTCCAGCCATGGTGAGCCATCGTAATGACTCAGGGCCTGGAGGCCGGGGCTCGTAGCAGGTGTTTGGGATTCTGGGTCTCGCATCCCTCGGTCCTGACCCGGGAGTACCGGAGTGGAGAGGAAGGGTTGTTGGCTTTTCAGGATTCAGGCATATGTCTCCTTGGGATTTTAGGCTTGTAGTATAGTCCCTGGTAGGGCTGCTTGGAATTCCGTGTCTCCCACTTCTCCATCCTTCCCAGTAAGTTTCTTAGCTGAGACCCCAAGGTCTGGACTCTGTGTGGGAAACACTGGCCTGTTTCTGTCACTGACAGGGAGAGGCTTCAGCCCTGATGCGCCATGGAAAGATAGAGCCCCGGGCGTGGAGGCCCAGGTCGACCAGGAGCACTACCCATTTGGCGAATCCGATCCCTCGGAACTTGCCCGGGATTTTCTGAGCAGGGAACCCAGGGCCTGGAGGGTGTTTGTGTTTGTGTGACCCCTTTTCTAAGGTACAGGAACGGCTTCAGTCATAGTGAGCCATGGCGAGCAGCCCCGGGCGTGGAGGCCCGGGGCGAGCAGCCCCGGGCGTGGAGGCCCGGGGCGAGCAGCCCTGGGCGTGGAGGCCCGGGGCGAGCAGCCCCGGGCCTGGAGGCCCGGGGCGAGCAGACCCGGGCCTGGAGGAGCGGGGCACTTCCCATTCTGTGTCTCCAATCCCTCGGAACTTTCCGGGGAGTTTCTGAGCTGAGACCCCAGTGTCTGGAGGCTGTTTCGGGTTCTGTGACCCCTTTCTCTCAGGTACAGGGTGACTGCCTTCTCTCAGGCTCCAGCCATGGTGAGCCATCGTAATGACTCAGGGCCTGGAGGCCGGGGCTCGTAGCACGTGTTTGGGATTCTGGGTTTCGCATCCCTCGGTCCTGACCCGGGAGTACCGGAGTGGAGAGGATGGGTTGTTGGCTTTTCAGGATTCAGGCATATGTCTCCTTGGGATTTTAGGCTTGTAGTATAGTCCCTGGTAGGGCTGCTTGGAATTCTGTGTCTCCCACTTCTCTATCCTTCCCCGTAAGTTTCTGAGCTGAGACCCCAAGGTCTGGACTCTGTGTGGGAAACACTGGCCCGTTTCTGTCACGGACAGGGAGAGGCTTCCGCCCTGATGCGCCATGGTAAGATACAGCCCCGGGCGTGGAGGCCCGGGTCGACCAGTAGCACTACCCATTTGGCGTATCCGATCCCTCGGAACTTGCCCGGGATTTTCTGAGCAGGGAACCCAGGGCCTGGAGGGTGTTTGTGTTTGTGTGACCCCTTCTCTCAGGTACAGGAATGGCTTGAGTCCTCGTGAGCCATGGCGAGTAGCCCCGGGCGTGGAGGCCCGGGGCGAGCGGGGCACTTCCCATTCTGTGTCTCCAATCCCTCGGAACTTTCCGGGGAGTTTCTGAGCAGAGACCCCAGTGTCTGGAGGCTGTTTCGGGTTCTGTGACCCCTTTCTCTCAGGTACAGGGTGACTGCCTTCTCTCAGGCTCCAGCCATGGTGAGCCATCGTAATGACTCAGGGCCTGGAGGCCGGGGCTCGTAGCAGGTGTTTGGGATTCTGGGTCTCGCATCCCTCGGTCCTGACCCGGGAGTACCGGAGTGGAGAGGAAGGGTTGTTGGCTTTTCAGGATTCAGGCATATGTCTCCTTGGGATTTTAGGCTTGTAGTATAGTCCCTGGTAGGGCTGCTTGGAATTCCGTGTCTCCCACTTCTCCATCCTTCCCAGTAAGTTTCTTAGCTGAGACCCCAAGGTCTGGACTCTGTGTGGGAAACACTGGCCCGTTTCTGTCACTGACAGGGAGAGGCTTCAGCCCTGATGCGCCATGGAAAGATAGAGCCCCGGGCGTGGAGGCCCTGGTCGACCAGGAGCACTACCCATTTGGCGAATCCGATCCCTCGGAACTTGCCCGGGATTTTCTGAGCAGGGAACCCAGGGCCTGGAGGGTGTTTGTGTTTGTGTGACCCCTTTTCTAAGGTACAGGAACGGCTTCAGTCATAGTGAGCCATGGCGAGCAGCCCCGGGCGTGGAGGCCCGGGGGGAGCAGCCCCGGGCGTGGAGGCCCGGGGCGAGCAGCCCCGGGCGTGGAGGCCCGGGGCGAGCAGCCCCGGGCGTGGAGGCCCGGGGCGAGCAGCCCCGGGCCTGGAGGCCCGGGGCGAGCAGCCCCGGGCCTGGAGGAGCGGGGCACTTCCCATTCTGTGTCTCCAATCCCTCGGAACTTTCCGGGGAGTTTCTGAGCTGAGACCCCAGTGTCTGGAGGCTGTTTCGGGTTCTGTGACCCCTTTCTCTCAGGTACAGGGTGACTGCCTTCTCTCAGGCTCCAGCCATGGTGAGCCATCGTAATGACTCAGGGCCTGGAGGCCGGGGCTCGTAGCAGGTGTTTGGGATTCTGGGTTTCGCATCCCTCGGTCCTGACCCGGGAGTACCGGAGTGGAGACGATGGGTTGTTGGCTTTTCAGGATTCACGCATATGTCTCCTTGGGATTTTAGGCTTGTAGTATAGTCCCTGGTAGGGCTACTTGGAATTCTGTGTCTCCCACTTCTCCATTATTCCCCGTAAGTTTCTTAGCTGAGACCCCAAGGTCTGGACTCTGTGTGGGAAACACTGGCCCGTTTCTGTCACTGATAGGGAGAGGCTTCAGCCCTGATGCGCCATGGTAAGATAGAGCCCCGGGCGTGGAGGCCCGGGTCGACCAGGAGCACTACCCATTTGGCATATACGATCCCTCGGAACTTGCCCGGGATTTTCTGAGCAGGGAACCCAGGGCCTGGAGGGTGTTTGTGTTTGTGTGACCCCTTCTCTCAGGTACAGGAATGGCTTCAGTCCTCGTGAGCCATGGCGAGTAGCCCCGGGCGTGGAGGCCCGGGGCGAGCGGGGCACTTCCCATTCTGTGTCTCCAATCCCTCGGAACTTTCCGGGGAGTTTCTGAGCTGAGACCCCAGTGTCTGCAGGCTGTTTCGGGTTCTGTGACCCCTTTCTCTCAGGTACAGGGTGACTGCCTTCTCTCAGGCTCCAGCCATGGTGAGCCATCGTAATGACTCAGGGCCTGGAGGCCGGGGCTCGTAGCAGGTGTTTGGGATTCTGGGTCTCGCATCCCTCGGTCCTGACCCGGGAGTACCGGAGTGGAGAGGAAGGGTTGTTGGCTTTTCAGGATTCAGGCATATGTCTCCTTGGGATTTTAGGCTTGTAGTATAGTCCCTGGTAGGGCTGCTTGGAATTCTGTGTCTCCCAATTCTCCATCCTTCCCCGTAAGTTTCTTAGCTGAGACCCCAAGGTCTGGACTCTGTGTGGGAAACACTGGCCCGTTTCTGTCACTGACAGGGAGAGGCTTCAGCCCTGATGCGCCATGGAAAGATAGAGCCCCGGGCGTGGAGGCCCGGGTCGACCAGGAGCACTACCCATTTGGCGTATCCGATCCCTCGGAACTTGCCCGGGATTTTCTGAGCAGGGAACACAGGGCCTGGAGGGTGTTTGTGTTTGTGTGACTCCTTCTCTCAGGTACAGGAACGACTTCAGTCATAGTGAGCCATGGCGAGTAGCCCCGGGCGTGGAGGCCCGGGGCGAGCAGCCCCGGGCCTGGAGGCCTTGGGCGAGCGGGGCACTTCCCATTCTGTGTCTCCAATCCTTCGGAACTTTCCGGGGAGTTTCTGAGCTGCGACTCCAGTGTCTGGAGGCTCTTTCGGGTTCTGTGACCCCTTTCTCTCAGGAACAGGGTGACTGCCTTCTCTCAGGCTCCAGCCATGGTGAGCCATCGTAATGACTCAGGGCCTGGAGGCCGGGGCTCGTAGCAGGTGTTTGGGATTCTGGGTTTCGCATCCCTCGGTCCTGACCCGGGAGTACCGGAGTGGAGAGGATGGGTTGTTGGCTTTTCAGGATTCAAGCATATGTCTCCTTGGGATTTTAGGCTTGTAGTATAGTCCCTGGTAGGGCTGCTTGGAATTCTGTGTCTCCCACTTCTCTATCCTTCCCTGTAAGTTTCTGAGCTGAGACCCCAAGGTCTGGACTCTGTGTGGGAAACACTGGCCCCTTTCTGTCACTGACAGGGAGAGGCTTCAGCCCTGATGCGCCATGGAAAGATAGAGCCCCGGGCGTGGAGGCCCGGGTCGACCAGGAGCACTACCCATTTGGCGAATCGGATCCCTCGGAACTTGCCCGGGATTTTCTGAGCAGGGAACCCAGGGCCTGGAGGGTGTTTGTGTTTGTGTGACCCCTTTTCTAAGGTACAGGAACGGCTTCAGTCATAGTGAGCCATGGCGAGCAGCCCCGGGCGTGGAGGCCCGGGGCGAGCAGCCCCGGGCGTGGAGGCCCGGGGCGAGCAGCCCCGGGCGTGGAGGCCCGGGGCGAGCAGCCCCGGGCGTGGAGGAGCGGGGCACTTCCCATTCTGTGTCTCCAATCCCTCGGAACTTTCCGGGGAGTTTCTGAGCTGAGACCCCAGTGTCTGGAGGCTGTTTCGGGTTCTGTGACCCCTTTCTCTCAGGTACAGGGTGACTGCCTTCTCTCAGGCTCCAGCCATGGTGAGCCATCGTAATGACTCAGGGCCTGGAGGCCGGGGCTTGTAGCAGGTGTTTGGGATTCTGGGTTTCGCATCCCTCGGTCCTGACCCGGGAGTACCGGAGTGGAGACGATGGGTTGTTGGCTTTTCAGGATTCAGGCATATGTCTCCTTGGGATTTTAGGCTTGTAGTATAGTCCCTGGTAGGGCTACTTGGAATTCTGTGTCTCCCACTTCTCCATTATTCCCCGTAAGTTTCTTAGCTGAGACCCCAAGGTCTGGACTCTGTGTGGGAAACACTGGCCCGTTTCTGTCACTGACAGGGAGAGGCTTCAGCCCTGATGCGCCATGGAAAGATAGAGCCCCGGGCGTGGAGGCCCGGGTCGACCAAGGGCACTACCCATTTGGCATATCCGATCCCTCGGAACTTGCCCGGGATTTTCTGAGCAGGGAACCCAGGGCCTGGAGGGTGTTTGTGTTTGTGTGACCCCTTCTCTCAGGTACAGGAATGGCTTCAGTCCTCGTGAGCCATGGCGAGTAGCCACGGGCGTGGAGGCCCGGGGCGAGCGGGGCACTTCCCATTCTGTGTCTCCAATCCCTCGGAACTTTCCGGGGAGTTTCTGAGCTGAGACCCCAGTGTCTGGAGGCTGTTTCTGGTTCTGTGACCCCTTTCTCTCAGGTACAGGGTGACTGCCTTCTCTCAGGCTCCAGCCATGGTGAGCCATCGTAATGACTCAGGGCCTGGAGGCCGGGGCTCGTAGCAGGTGTTTGGGATTCTGGGTTTCGCATCCCTCGGTCTTGACCCGGGAGTACCGGAGTGGAGGCGATGGGTTGTTGGCTTTTCAGGATTCAGGCATATGTCTCCTTGGGATTTTAGGCTTGTAGTATAGTCCCAGGTAGGGCTACTTGGAATTCTGTGTCTCCCACTTCTCCATTATTCCCCGTAAGTTTCTTAGCTGAGACCCCAAGGTCTGGACTCTGTGTGGGAAACACTGGCCCGTTTCTGTCACTGACAGGGAGAGGCTTCAGCCCTGATGCGCCATGGTAAGATAGAGCCCCGGGCGTGGAGGCCCGGGTCGACCAGGAGCACTACCCATTTGGCATATCCGATCCCTCGGAACTTGCCCGGGATTTTCTGAGCAGGGAACCCAGGGCCTGGAGGGTGTTTGTGTTTGTGTGACCCCTTCTCTCAGGTACAGGAATGGCTTCAGTCCTCGTGAGCCATGGCGAGTAGCCCCGGGCGTGGAGGCCCGGGGCGAGCGGGGCACTTCCCATTCTGTGTCTCCAATCCCTCGGAACTTTCCGGGGAGTTTCTGAGCTGAGACCCCAGTGTCTGGAGGCTGTTTCGGGTTCTGTGACCCCTTTCTCTCAGGTACAGGGTGACTGCCTTCTCTCAGGCTCCAGCCATGGTGAGCCATCGTAATGACTCAGGGCCTGGAGGCCGGGGCTCGTAGCAGGTGTTTGGGATTCTGGGTCTCGCATCCCTCGGTCCTGACCCGGGAGTACCGGAGTGGAGAGGAAGGGTTGTTGGCTTTTCAGGATTCAGGCATATGTCTCCTTGGGATTTTAGGCTTGTAGTATAGTCCCTGGTAGGGCTGCTTGGAATTCTGTGTCTCCCAATTCTCCATCCTTCCCCGTAAGTTTCTTAGCTGAGACCCCAAGGTCTGGACTCTGTGTGGGAAACACTGGCCCGTTTCTGTCACTGACAGGGAGAGGCTTCAGCCCTGATGCGCCATGGAAAGATAGAGCCCCGGGCGTGGAGGCCCGGGTCGACCAGGAGCACTACCCATTTGGCGAATCCGATCCCTCGGAACTTGCCCGGGATTTTCTGAGCAGGGAACCCAGGGCCTGGAGGGTGTTTGTGTTTGTGTGACCCCTTTTCTAAGGTACAGGAACGGCTTCAGTCATAGTGAGCCATGGCGAGCAGCCCCGGGCGTGGAGGCCCGGGGGGAGCAGCCCCGGGCGTGGAGGCCCGGGGCGAGCAGCCCCGGGCGTGGAGGCCCGGGGCGAGCAGCCCCGGGCGTGGAGGCCCGGGGCGAGCAGCCCCGGGCCTGGAGGAGCGGGGCACTTCCCATTCTGTGTCTCCAATCCCTCGGAACTTTCCGGGGAGTTTCTGAGCTGAGACCCCAGTGTCTGGAGGCTGTTTCGGGTTCTGTGACCCCTTTCTCTCAGGTACAGGGTGACTGCCTTCTCTCAGGCTCCAGCCATGGTGAGCCATCGTAATGACTCAGGGCCTGGAGGCCGGGGCTCGTAGCAGGTGTTTGGGATTCTGGGTTTCGCATCCCTCGGTCCTGACCCGGGAGTACCGGAGTGGAGACGATGGGTTGTTGGCTTTTCAGGATTCACGCATATGTCTCCTTGGGATTTTAGGCTTGTAGTATAGTCCCTGGTAGGGCTACTTGGAATTCTGTGTCTCCCACTTCTCCATTATTCCCCGTAAGTTTCTTAGCTGAGACCCCAAGGTCTGGACTCTGTGTGGGAAACACTGGCCCGTTTCTGTCACTGATAGGGAGAGGCTTCAGCCCTGATGCGCCATGGTAAGATAGAGCCCCGGGCGTGGAGGCCCGGGTCGACCAGGAGCACTACCCATTTGGCATATCCGATCCCTCGGAACTTGCCCGGGATTTTCTGAGCAGGGAACCCAGGGCCTGGAGGGTGTTTGTGTTTGTGTGACCCCTTCTCTCAGGTACAGGAATGGCTTCAGTCCTCGTGAGCCATGGCGAGTAGCCCCGGGCGTGGAGGCCCGGGGCGAGCGGGGCACTTCCCATTCTGTGTCTCCAATCCCTCGGAACTTTCCGGGGAGTTTCTGAGCTGAGACCCCAGTGTCTGGAGGCTGTTTCGGGTTCTGTGACCCCTTTCTCTCAGGTACAGGGTGACTGCCTTCTCTCAGGCTCCAGCCATGGTGAGCCATCGTAATGACTCAGGGCCTGGAGGCCGGGGCTCGTAGCAGGTGTTTGGGATTCTGGGTCTCGCATCCCTCGGTCTTGACCCGGGAGTACCGGAGTGGAGAGGAAGGGTTGTTGGCTTTTCAGGATTCAGGCATATGTCTCCTTGGGATTTTAGGCTTGTAGTATAGTCCCTGGTAGGGCTGCTTGGAATTCTGTGTCTCCCAATTCTCCATCCTTCCCCGTAAGTTTCTTAGCTGAGACCCCAAGGTCTGGACTCTGTGTGGGAAACACTGGCCCGTTTCTGTCACTGACAGGGAGAGGCTTCAGCCCTGATGCGCCATGGAAAGATAGAGCCCCGGGCGTGGAGGCCCGGGTCGACCAGGAGCACTACCCATTTGGCGTATCCGATCCCTCGGAACTTGCCCGGGATTTTCTGAGCAGGGAACACAGGGCCTGGAGGGTGTTTGTGTTTGTGTGACTCCTTCTCTCAGGTACAGGAACGGCTTCAGTCATAGTGAGCCATGGCGAGTAGCCCCGGGCGTGGAGGCCCGGGGCGAGCAGCCCCGGGCCTGGAGGCCTTGGGCGAGCGGGGCACTTCCCATTCTGTGTCTCCAATCCTTCGGAACTTTCCGGGGAGTTTCTGAGCTGAGACTCCAGTGTCTGGAGGCTCTTTCGGGTTCTGTGACCCCTTTCTCTCAGGTACAGGGTGACTGCCTTCTCTCAGGCTCCAGCCATGGTGAGCCATCGTAATGACTCAGGGCCTGGAGGCCGGGGCTCGTAGCAGGTGTTTGGGATTCTGGGTTTCGCATCCCTCGGTCCTGACCCGGGAGTACCGGAGTGGAGAGGATGGGTTGTTGGCTTTTCAGGATTCAGGCATATGTCTCCTTGGGATTTTAGGCTTGTAGTATAGTCCCTGGTAGGGCTGCTTGGAATTCTGTGTCTCCCACTTCTCTATCCTTCCCTGTAAGTTTCTGAGCTGAGACCCCAAGGTCTGGACTCTGTGTGGGAAACACTGGCCCGTTTCTGTCACTGACAGGGAGAGGCTTCAGCCCTGATGCGCCATGGAAAGATAGAGCCCCGGGCGTGGAGGCCCGGGTCGACCAGGAGCACTACCCATTTGGCGAATCGGATCCCTCGGAACTTGCCCGGGATTTTCTGAGCAGGGAACCCAGGGCCTGGAGGGTGTTTGTGTTTGTGTGACCCCTTTTCTAAGGTACAGGAACGGCTTCAGTCATAGTGAGCCATGGCGAGCAGCCCCGGGCGTGGAGGCCCGGGGCGAGCAGCCCCGGGCGTGGAGGCCCGGGGCGAGCAGCCCCGGGCGTGGAGGAGCGGGGCACTTCCCATTCTGTGTCTCCAATCCCTCGGAACTTTCCGGGGAGTTTCTGAGCTGAGACCCCAGTGTCTGGAGGCTGTTTCGGGTTCTGTGACCCCTTTCTCTCAGGTACAGGGTGACTGCCTTCTCTCAGGCTCCAGCCATGGTGAGCCATCGTAATGACTCAGGGCCTGGAGGCCGGGGCTTGTAGCAGGTGTTTGGGATTCTGGGTTTCGCATCCCTCGGTCCTGACCCGGGAGTACCGGAGTGGAGACGATGGGTTGTTGGCTTTTCAGGATTCAGGCATATGTCTCCTTGGGATTTTAGGCTTGTAGTATAGTCCCTGGTAGGGCTACTTGGAATTCTGTGTCTCCCACTTCTCCATTATTCCCCGTAAGTTTCTTAGCTGAGACCCCAAGGTCTGGACTCTGTGTGGGAAACACTGGCCCGTTTCTGTCACTGACAGGGAGAGGCTTCAGCCCTGATGCGCCATGGAAAGATAGAGCCCCGGGCGTGGAGGCCCGGGTCGACCAAGGGCACTACCCATTTGGCATATCCGATCCCTCGGAACTTGCCCGGGATTTTCTGAGCAGGGAACCCAGGGCCTGGAGGGTGTTTGTGTTTGTGTGACCCCTTCTCTCAGGTACAGGAATGGCTTCAGTCCTCGTGAGCCATGGCGAGTAGCCACGGGCGTGGAGGCCCGGGGCGAGCGGGGCACTTCCCATTCTGTGTCTCCAATCCCTCGGAACTTTCCGGGGAGTTTCTGAGCTGAGACCCCAGTGTCTGGAGGCTGTTTCGGGTTCTATGATACCTTTCTCTCAGGTACAGGGTGACTGCCTTCTCTCAGGCTCCAGCCATGGTGAGCCATCGTAATGACTCAGGGCCTGGAGGCCGGGGCTCGTAGCAGGTGTTTGGAATTCTGGGTCTCGCATCCCTCGGTCCTGACCCGGGAGTACCGGAGTGGAGAGGAAGGGTTGTTGGCTTTTCAGGATTCAGGCATACGTCTCCTTGGGATTTTAGGCTTGTAGTATAGTCCCTGGTAGGGCTGCTTGGAATTCTGTGTCTCCCACTTCTCCATCCTTCCCCGTAAGTTTCTTAGCTGAGACCCCAAGGTCTGGACTCTGTGTGGGAAACACTGGCCCGTTTCTGTCACTGACAGGGAGAGGCTTCAGCCCTGATGCGCCATGGAAAGATAGAGCCCTGGGCGTGGAGGCCCGGGTCGACCAGGAGCACTACCCATTTGGCATATCCGATCCCTCGGAACTTGCCCGGGATTTTCTGAGCAGGGAACCCAGGGCCTGGAGGGTGTTTGTGTTTGTGTGACCCCTTTTCTAAGGTACAGGAACGGCTTCAGTCATAGTGAGCCATGGCGAGCAGCCCCGGGCTTGGAGGCCCGGGGCGAGCAGCCCCGGGCGTGGAGGCCCGGGGCGAGCAGCCCCGGGCGTGGAGGCCCGGGGCGAGCAGCCCCGGGCGTGGAGGCCCGGGGCGAGCAGCCCCGGGCGTGGAGGCCCGGGGCGAGCAGCCCCGGGCGTGGAGGCCCGGGGCGAGCAGCCCCGGGCGTGGAGGCCCGGGGCGAGCAGCCCCGGGCCTGGAGGCCCGGGGCGAGCAGCCCCGGGCCTGGAGGCCCGGGGCGAGCAGCCCCGGGCCTGGAGGCCCGGGGCGAGCAGGGCACTTCCCATTCTGTGTCTCCAATCCCTCGGAACTTTCCGGGGAGTTTCTGAGCTGGGACCCCAGTGTCTGGAGGCTGTTTCGGGTTCTGTGACTTCTTTCTCTCAGGTACAGGGTGACTGCCTTCTCTCAGGCTCCAACCATGGTGAGCCATCGTAATGACTCTGGGCCTGGAGGCCGGGGCTCGTAGCAAGTGTTTGGGATTCTGGGTCTCGCATCCCTCGGTCCTGACCTGGAAGTACCGGAGTGGAGAGGAAGGGTTGTTGGCTTTTCAGGATTCAGGCATATGTCTCCTTGGGATTTTAGGCTTGTAGTATAGTCCCTGGTAGGGCTGCTTGGAATTCTGTGTCTCCCACTTCTCCATCCTTCCACGTAAGTTTCTGAGCTGAGACCCCAAGGTCTGGACTCTGTGTGGGAAACACTGGCCCGTTTCTGTCACTGACAGGGAGAGGCTTCAGCCCTGATGCGCCATGGAAAGATAGAGCCCCGGGCGTGGAGGCCCAGGTCGACCAGGAGCACTACCCATTTGGCGAATCCGATCCCTTGGAACTTGCCCGGGATTTTCTGAGCAGGGAACCCAGGGCCTGGAGGGTGTTTGTGTTTGTGTGACCCCTTCTCTCAGGTACAGGAATGGCTTCAGTCCTCGTGAGCCATGGCGAGTAGCCCCGGGCGTGGAGGCCCGGGGCGAGCGGGGCACTTCCCATTCTGTGTCTCCAATCCCTCGGAACTTTCCGGGGAGTTTCTGAGCTGAGACCCCAGTGTCTGGAGGCTGTTTCGGGTTCTGTGACCCCTTTCTCTCAGGTACAGGGTGACTGCCTTCTCTCAGGCTCCTGCCATGGTGAGCCATCGTAATGACTCAGGGCCTGGAGGCCGGGGCTCGTAGCAGGTGTTTGGGATTCTGGGTCTCGCATCCCTCGGTCCTGACCCGGGAGTACCGGAGTGGAGAGGAAGGGTTGTTGGCTTTTCAGGATTCAGGCATATGTCTCCTTGGGATTTTAGGCTTGTAGTATAGTCCCTGGTAGGGCTGCTTGGAATTCTGTGTCTCCCACTTCTCCATCCTTCCCAGTAAGTTTCTTAGCTGAGACCCCAAAGTCTGGACTCTGTGTGGGAAACACTGGCCCGTTTCTGTCACTGACAGGGAGAGGCTTCAGCCCTGATGCGCCATGGAAAGGTAGAGCCCCGGGCGTGGAGGCCCAGGTCGACCAGGAGCACTACCCATTTGGCGAATCCGATCCCTAGGAACTTGCCCTGGATTTTCTGAGCAGGGAACCCAGGGCCTGGAGGGTGTTTGTGTTTGTGTGACCCCTTTTCTAAGGTACAGGAACGGCTTCAGTCATAGTGAGCCATGGCGAGCAGCCCCGGGCGTGGAGGCCCGGGGCGAGCAGCCCCGGGCGTGGAGGCCCGGGGCGAGCAGCCCCGGGCGTGGAGGCCCGGGGAGAGCAGCCCCGGGCCTGGAGGCCCGCGGCGAGCAGCCCCGCGCCTGGAGGCCCGGGGCGAGCAGCCCCGGGCCTGGAGGCCCGGGGCGAGCAGCCCCGGGCCTGGAGGAGCGGGGCACTTCCCATTCTGTGTCTCCAATCCCTCGGAACTTTCCGGGGAGTTTCTGAGCTGAGACCCCAGTGTCTGGAGGCTGTTTCGGGTTCTGTGACCCCTTTCTCTCAGGTACAGGGTGACTGCCTTCTCTCAGGCTCCAGCCATGGTGAGCCATCGTAATGACCCAGGGCCTGGAGGCCGGGGCTCGTAGCAGGTGTTTGGGATTCTGGGTTTCGCATCCCTCGGTCTTGACCCGGGAGTACCGGAGTGGAGGCGATGGGTTGTTGGCTTTTCAGGATTCAGGCATATGTCTCCTTGGGATTTTAGGCTTGTAGTATAGTCCCAGGTAGGGCTACTTGGAATTCTGTGTCTCCCACTTCTCCATTATTCCCCGTAAGTTTCTTAGCTGAGACCCCAAGGTCTGGACTCTGTGTGGGAAACACTGGCCCGTTTCTGTCACTGACAGGGAGAGGCTTCAGCCCTGATGCGCCATGGAAAGATAGAGCCCCGGGCGTGGAGGCCCGGGTCGACCAGGAGCACTACCCATTTGGCATATCCGATCCCTCGGAACTTGCCCGGGATTTTCTGAGCAGGGAACCCAGGGCCTGGAGGGTGTTTGTGTTTGTGTGACCCCTTCTCTCAGGTACAGGAATGGCTTCAGTCCTCGTGAGCCATGGCGCGCAGCCCCGGGCGTGGAGGCCCGGGGCGAGCAGCCCCGGGGCTGGAGGCCCGGGGCGAGCAGCCCCGGGCGTGGAGGCCCGGGGCGAGCAGCCCCGGGGCTGGAGGCCCGCGGCGAGCAGCCCCGGGCCTGGAGGCCCGGGGCGAGCAACCCCGGGTCTGGAGGCCCGGGGCGAGCAGCCCCGGGCCTGGAGGCCCGGGGCGAGCAGCCCCGGGCCTGGAGGCCCTGGGCGAGCGGGGCACTTCCCATTCTGTGTCTCCAATCCCTCGGAACTTTCCGGGGAGTTTCTGAGCTGAGACCCCAGTGTCTGGAGGCTGTTTCGGGTTCTGTGACCCCTTTCTCTCAGGTACAGGGTGACTGCCTTCTCTCAGGCTCCAGCCATGGTGAGCCATCGTAATGACTCAGGGCCTGGAGGCCGGGGCTCGTAGCAGGTGTTTGGGATTCTGGGTCTCGCATCCCTCGGTCCTGACCCGGGAGTACCGGAGTGGAGAGGAAGGGTTGTTGGCTTTTCACGATTCAGGCATATGTCTCCTTGGGATTTTAGGCTTGTAGTATAGTCCCTGGTAGGGCTGCTTGGAATTCTGTGTCTCCCACTTGTCTATCCTTCCCCGTAAGTTTCTGAGCTGAGACCCCAAGGTCTGGACTCTGTGTGGGAAACACTGGCCCGTTTCTGTCACTGACAGGGAGAGGCTTCAGCCCTGATGCGCCATGGAAAGATAGAGCCCCGGGAGTGGAGGCCCGGGTCGACCAGGAGCACTACCCATTTGGCGAATCCGATCCCTCGGAACTTGCCCGGGATTTTCTGAGCAGGGAACCCAGTGCCTGGAGGGTGTTTGTGTTTGTGTGACCCCTTCTCTAAGGTACAGGAACGGCTTCAGTCATAGTGAGCCATGGCGAGCAGCCCCGGGCGTGGAGGCCCGGGGCGAGCAGCCCCGGGCGAGGAGGCCCGGGGCGAGCAGCCCCGGGCGTGGAGGCCCGGGGCGAGCAGCCCCGGGCGTGGAGGCCCGGGGCGAGCAGCCCCGGGCGTGGAGGCCCGGGGCGAGCAGCCCCGGGCGTGGAGGCCCGGGGCGAGCAGCCCCGGGCGTGGAGGCCCGGGGCGAGTAGCCCCGGGCCTGGAGGCCCGGGGCGAGCAGCCCCGGGCGTGGAGGCCCGGGGCGAGCAGCCCCGGGCGAGGAGGCCCTGGGCGAGCAGCCCCGGGCCTGGAGGCCCGGGGCGAGCAGCCCCGGGCGAGGAGACCCGGGGCTAGCAGCCCCGGGCGAGGAGGCCCGGGGCGAGCAGCCCCGGGCGAGGAGGCCCGGGCGAGCAGCCCCGGGCGAGGAGGCCCGGGGCGAGCAGCCCCGGGCCTGGAGGCGCGGGGCGAGCAGCCCCGGGCCTGGAGGTGCGGGGCGAGCGGGCACTTCCCTTTCTGTGTCTCCAATCCTTCGGAACTTTCCGAGGAGTTTCTGTGCTGAGACCCCAGTGTCTGGAGGCTGTTTCGGGTCTGTGACCCCTTTCTCTCAGGTACAGGGTGACCGCCTTCTCTCAGGCTCCAGCCATGGTGAGCCATCGTAATGACTCAGGGTCTGGAGGCCGGGGCTCGTAGCAGGTTTTTTGGGATTCTGGGTCTCGCATCCCTCGGTCCTGTCCCGGGAGTATCGGAGTGGAGAGGAAGTGTTTGCTGGCTTTCAGGATTCAGGCATATGTCTCCTTGGGATTTTGTTCTCGCTGCATACCCCCTGGAGGGGCTGCTTGGGATTCTGTGTCTCCCACTTCTCCAGCCTTCCCTGTAAGTTTCTGAGCTGAGACCCCATGGTCTGGAGGCTGTGTGGGAAACACTGACCCATTTCTGTCGTGTACAGGGAGAGGCTTCAGCCCTCATGAGCCATGGTAAGATACAGCCCCGGGCGTGGAGGCCCTGGGCGAGCCGGAGCAGTACCCATTTTGTACATCCTATCCCTCTGACTTCCCCTGGATTTTCTGAGCAGGGAACCCAGAGCCTGGCGGGTGTTTGTGATTGTGTGACCCCATTCTCTCAGTTACAGGGAGCGGCCTCTGCCGTGGAAAGGCATGGTAATTGACTTCCGGCCTCGAAGCCGGGTCTAACAGTAGCTGATTGGGACTGTGTGTCTGGCATCCATCTGACCTATCTCGGGAATTTCTGAGCTCAGACCACAGGGTTTTTTGTGTCTAGCTTATGTCTCCCTTGGGATTTTGTGCTGGCTGCCCATCCCTGCATGGGCTGCTTGGTTTCTGTGTCTCTGATTTCTCGGACCGTTTCCGGGAGATTCTAAGCTGAGACCCCAGGTTCTGGAGGCTGTTTAGTATTTTGTGACCCCTTTCTCTCAGGTACAGGGAGCGGCTTCAGCCATGGTGAGCCATGGTACTTGACTCAGGGCCTGGAGGCCGCAGCTTGTAGCTGGTGTTTGGGATTCTGTGTCTGGCATTCCTTGGTCCTAACACGGGAGTTTCGGACCTGAGACCACAAGGTTTCGGACCTGAGACCACAAGGTTTGTTGGCTTTTAGGATTCAGGCATATGTCTTGCTTGGGATTTTGTGTTCGCTGCACAGCCCCTGGAGGGTCTGCTTGGGATTCTGTGTCTCCCACTACTTGAAACTTTCGCGGAAGTTTCCTAGCTGAGACCCCATGGTCTGGAGGCTACATTCAGGTACAGGGAGAGGCTTCAGGCATGATGAGCCATGGTAAGTGACAGCCCCGGATGAGGAGGCCCGAGGCGAGCAGCCCCTTGCGAGGAGGCCCGGAGAGGATCAGCCATGATGAGCCATGGTAAGTGACAGCCCCGGACGAGAGGCCCGAGGCGACCAGCCCCTGGCGAGGAGGCCCGGAGAGGATCAGCCATGATGAGCCATGGTAAGTGACAGCCCCGGGCGAGGAGGATGCTCAATTGCAGGGTTAGGGATCGAGGCAGGCTTAACTTTCGGTGGGGGGTCCCGGTTCGGGATACAGTTAGGGTTAGGATTACGTCCCATGAGGCTCCGGGCACCAAACACACACCAGGGCAGTGGTCTCCCGGAAGGGCTGAGTTGAGGGCACAAGGGACGGTGCCGGCCAGGATCCGTCTTGGGCTGCCACGGCCACAAACTTCGATCGGCCCCTGGTCGAGGAAACCTCCGGAATCCTCTCGGGCAGGTGCAGCCGGGCGTGGGTAACGACATGGTGAGCTTCCAGGTTCCTTGCCGAGTCAGCCTGCACCGCTTCTGGACCCCAGGCGCGTGGTATTTTCAGACATTGGAATTGGGTCCCCATGGGGAGAGAGCCTTAGCTAGGGTTAGGGTTCGGTCCATGGACGTCACCAGGGCTGTAGCGACTCCCGTCTTGTGGTCTCTCTGGAGGGGTGAAATGAGGGCCCATGCCAGAAGGTGGCTCAAATGCAGGATTAGGGATCGAGGCAGGCTTACGTTTCGGTGGAGGGTCCCGGTTCGGGTAGGCTTCAGGTTAGTGTTAGGACACAGGATGTTCCAGGCGCCGAACCCACAGCAGGGCAGTGGTCTCCCCGAAGGGCTGAGTTGAGGGCACAAGGGACAGTGCCGGTCAGGATCCCTCTTTGGCTGCCAAGGCCACACACGTTGATAATCCCCTGGTCGAGGAGGCCTCCGGAATCCTCTCGGGAGCTGCAGCCGGGCCTGGGAAACGACATAGTGAGTTTCCAGGTTCCTTGCCGAGTCAGCCTGCACCGCTCCTGGACCTCAGGCGCGTGATGCTGTCAGACGTTGGAATTGGGTCCCCATGAGGAGAGAGCCTTAGATAGGGTTAGGGTTCGGTCCAGGGACGTCCTCAGGGCCGAAGCGACTCCGGTCTCCTGATCTCCCTCCAGGGCTGAAGTGAGGGCCCATGCCAGAAGGCGGCTCAAATGCAGGATTAGGGATCGAGGGAGGCTTAGGTTTTGGTGGAGGGTAACGGTTCGGGGTATGGTTAGGGTTAGGGTTAGCTCCCAGGTGGCTCCAGACGCCGAACCCACAACAGGGCAGTAGTCTCCCCAAGGGCTGAGATGAGGGCACAAGGGACGGTGCCTGTCAGGGTGTGGCTTTGTCTGCAAAGGCCACACACGTCGATCAGCCACTGGTCGAGGAGGCCTTCGGAATCCTCTCGGGCAGCTGCAGCCGGGCCTGGGAAACGACATGGTGAGCTTCCAGGTTCCTTGCCGAGTCGTCCTGCACCGCTTCTGGACCCCAGGCACGCGGAGTTGTCAGACATTGGAATTGGGTCCCCATGGGGAGAGAGTCTTAGCTATGGTTAGGGTTCGAACCAGGGATGTCGCCAGGGCCGAAGTGACTCTGTTCTCATGATCTCCCTCAAGGGCTGAATTGAGGGCCCATGCCAGAAGTCAGCTCAATTGCAGGGTTAGGGATCGAGGCAGGCTTAGGTTTCATTGGAGGTTCCCGGTTTGGGATAGGGGTAGGTTTAGGGTTAGGTCCCAGGGGGCTCCAGGCGCCGAACCCACAGCAGGGCAGTGGTCTCCCCGAAGGGCTGTGTTGAGGGCACAAGGGACGGTGCCAGTCAGGATCCCTCTTTGGCTGCCAAAGCCACAGGCGTCGATCAGCCCCTGGTCGAGGAGGCCTCCGGAATCCTCTAGGGCAGCTGCAGCGGGCCTGGGAAATGATATGGTGAGCTTCCGGGTTTCATGCCGAATCAGCCTGCACTGCTTTTGGAACCCAGTTGCGTGGTGTTGTCAGACGTTGGAATTGGGTCCTCATGGGGAGAGAGCCTTAGCTAGGGTTAGGGTTTGAACCATGGACGTCGCCAGGGCCGAAGTGACTTTGGTCTCGTGATCTCCCTCGAGGGCTGAAGTGAGGGCCCATGCCAGAAGGCGGCTCCATTGCAGTGTTAGGGATCGAGGCAGGCTTAGGTTTCGGTGGAGGGTCCCAGTTCGGGGTACGGTTAGGGTTAGGTCCCAGGTGGCTCCAGGCCCCGAACCCACAGCATGACAGTGGTCTCCCCGAAAGGCTGAGTTGAGGGCACATGGGACGGTGACGGTCAGGATCCGTCTTTGGCTGCCAAGGCCACAAACTTCGATCGGCCCCTGGTTGAGGAGTACTCCACAATCCTCTCGGGCAGCTGAAGCTAGGACCGTGAAACATCATGGTGCGCTTCCATGTTCCATGCCGAGTCAGCCTGCACCGCTTCTGGACCCCACGCGCGTGGTGTTGTCAGACGTTGGAATTGGGTCCCCATGGGGAGAGAGCCTTAGCTAGGGTTAGGATTCAGTCCAGGGACGTCGCCAGGGAGGTGGCGTAGGGGGATGCTTAAAATGGGTGATGGGGTATGGAGGGCACGAGTAGTGAGGATCCCTGGGTGTTGCATGTAAGTGAATGATGACCATCTTCTTTACCTGAAGCTAACATTACACTGTATGTTATCCAACTGGAATTCAAATAAAAACTTGAAAAAATGAATACTAAAGAAATACATAAATACATTTAAACTAAACTAAATAAATACATGTTAAAAAGAAAAAAGAAAACTCATGTGATGATGTCAGTAGACACAGAAAAAGCGTTCTTAGAAAATTTGGTGTCTATTTGTGGTAAAAATCTGTAAAATTCTGTGCAGAAGGGTCAAATCTCAACATAACAAAGGCCACGTATGTGAAGCCCACAGCTAATGTCATACTCAGCAGTGAAATTGTGAAAGATTTTCCACTAAGATCAGGCACAAGACAAGGATGCCCTAGATATGTGAAGGGTATTGGGTGATGCAGGCTTCTGGTTATGCAATTAATGAATCACAGATAGAAGATATAGCATAGGGGACATAGAGAATGGTACTGGAGTAGGGATGCATGGTGACAGATGATAGCTACACCTGTGTTAGCGTACCAGATTGTATACATTTGTGCAATGACTAGGTTGTTCATCTGAAACTAATATAACGTAGTGTATCAATATTCCCAAATAACATGTTTCTTTTATTTTTTTTTAACGTTTTTTATTTATTTTTGGGACAGAGAGAGACAGAGCATGAACGGGGGAGGGGCAGAGAGAGAGGGAGACACAGAATCGGAGCAGGCTCCAGGCTCTGAGCCATCAGCCCAGAGCCCGACGCGGGGCTCGAACTCACGGACCGCGAGATCGTGACCTGGCTGAAGTCGGACGCTTAACCGACTGCGCCACCCAGGCGTCCCAAACATGTTTTTTTTTTTTTAACTAGGTAAAGCGCTAAAATAAAAAGTTTAATGTAAAAGAACCTGTTAATATCTAACCAAGAAATGCAGTGAAGTTTTAAACTAGAAAGTCACCATATCAAATTCTGTATCAT
This sequence comes from Prionailurus viverrinus, assembly GCF_022837055.1. Lineage (NCBI taxonomy): Eukaryota > Metazoa > Chordata > Mammalia > Carnivora > Felidae > Prionailurus > Prionailurus viverrinus. Next base: position 450,015 of record NW_025927615.1, read on the forward strand.
TCCGATACACTAACCCAATTATCTAAGAAGTAAAGAAAACAATCCCATTTACAATAGCATCAAAAACAATAAAAATTAAAGCAATACATTTAACCAAGGAAATGAAACTCTCTCTACAGAAAACTATAAAACCTGTGTGCAAGAATGGAAGAAATTCAATTTGGGTGAAAGAAAGGGGAGAACACACAAGTCAGTGAAAAGCCATCCCATGTCCAACTTTCGGAGGAATTAATACAGTACAATGTCCATATTACCCAAAGCCATCTAGAGATTCAGTGCAATCTCTATCAAGACTCCGATGCAATATTTATGCAATTAGAAAATCATATCCTAAAATTTATTTGGAACCACCAAAAGACCCCATGTAGCCAACGCAAGACAGAACAAAACAGGAAGCATCCCCCTTCTGGATTTCAAGCGTCATTCTAACACAAAGAAATCAATGATGTCACTGGCATAAGCACACACACAAGACAATGGAACAGAAATTGAGAGCCCAAACTAAACCCATGCATTGCAGTCACCTAGTATTCGACAACGGAGTCAATAATACACAGTGGAGAAGAGTAGTCTTTTGAATAACTGGTGCTAGGAAAATTGGATATTCCCATGTATAAGAACAAAGTTGAGCACCGTATAATACACCACTCCCTAGAGAGTGAAAGGAAGAAATAGAGAGAGATGTGGTTAGAGAGAAACAGAGACAAAGAGGAAGTACAAGAAGGAAAGTAGAGACCTGGTCCGGGTATGTGGACACGGTTAGATGGGCCAGGGGAGAGGGGATGTAGGAAGTGGCTCTGAGTGCTGGGGCACAAAGGGCTTCTATCATGGGAATCAGGGTTCCATGGCCCCAAGACTCCAACATCCCTGGGTCCAAGTTCTGCAGAGGCCATTGGAATTGAAAAGATGGGTAGCCCTCACTTCTTCTAGAATTGTGAGGTTCAGCCTCACGTTCTGTCATGGAGAGGGATGTCTTGAGGGAGAGTGTGCCGCTCTTTGGCAGGTAAACTCCATAGCCTGCCCTGTGGGGAGGTGTCCCAGGGCCATCTCCCTCACTGCCCCAGGCTCTGTTGGATTTCCCCCCTCCCCCGCCAGCCTGCCTTCCTCAAGTTCTGAACCCAGGCATCAGGTATTGCGTTGCCCCCAGGTCATGCAGTCTGGACCTGGCAGAGGTGGACTAGTAATATTGGTAAAATATATATATATATATATCTATATTTGACAATAAGGTACACATCCTCCCTCTGGGACTAGCGGTGTGCATCCAAATCATAGGTTGCTATCCTCCTCTCCACAACCAATCTGAGGAATCCAGAAGGTAGGTGGACCCTTTCAAACACCCTAGTCTTCTCTTACATGAAATTCAAAGACGTTTTCTTGACCCAGCTTTCTTTTAGTTCTGAAGAGATGGCAATCAGTAATTGAAGGCATAATAGTCCTATAGGCAATTGACCTATATGACGGATGGACATTATTTCATCCATCCGTATCCCTAAAGCACATTTCAGTGTAAATATTAGCCAAGGATACACACTGTAAATTCACAACTGATGTGTAGCTCCCTGTAAGTTGCATTCTGACGTTGTCACATATGTGTCATCAAAGATATTATTCGTGACTTTTCAGATAAGCTTTCAACACCAAGAAGGTGATGTTAGAGAATCTGGTATGAATGGAAATTCGCAGATTCTCAATGAGGAATGATTTTTCATTTTTAATGTTTCTTTTTTTGAGAGAACCCGAGCTGGGGAGGGGGATAGAGTGGGAGACACCGAATATGAGGCAGGCTCGAGGCTCTGAGCTCTCAGGACAGAGGCTGATGCGGGGCTCAATCTCATGGACTGCCAAGTCCTGACTTGACTCAAAGTCGGACGCTTCACCGACTAAGCCACCCAAGCGCCCCAGGAAAGATAGTTTAGTGGCAAAGAAGAAGAAATTAAAGATAGTGTAAAGGATGTCTATTTTTAATTGAAATATTGTTCACACATTCGTTGTGTTAGTTTTAGGCATACATTGTAGTCATTCCATATGTCTCTACATTATGTTGTACTCAACCACAAGTGTAGCTATCCTGTGAAAGCATGCAACAATATTGTTACAGGATTGACTCCATTCCATTGGCTGTCCCTTGTATCCCTAGGACTCATTCACTCCATCGCTGGACGCCGGTATCTCTCTCTCTCAAAGGTGTCCATTCTTTATCTAACCTAAGTATTTTGGTGGTAAACAACATTACCTCTTGTTCAGCATGTGTAAATCGGTGGTCTTATTTTTCTGTGAATATTGCTTAAAACATTACCAATGATGTCGTTACGTTAATAAATTCGGTTTCATTCTTCACTCACAAGAAAGAGAAGGAAAAGATTTTGTGTCCAGGCCCTGTCACTAAGACCTTCCCAACGAGGAGAACAGGCTTAGTTGCCCAGAGCACCTTCGGTCTCTCAGCTGAGCAACCAGGGCCTTCCACATTGAAGGAATTCCCATGGTGGCCAGCAGAGAGAGCTCAAGCACCACAGACCCCCGAGGGGCGGGTTCCTCTGCTGGGCAGTGATAGCCAGCAGAGGGCGCACCATCTGCTTTTCTGACCCAGGGCACCTCAGAGCAGGAAGGGCTTCGATTGCTCTCAGAGGACTCAGGCCTCTGCTGGTGCCTGAGTACAGAGAGCAGAGCTGCATTTCCAGCAGGTTCTGCCACCCGCCCCAGGGGAGACCTTGGGAGCTTAGCAGCAACTTGGCATCTCCTGAGTCGCCAGAGAGAAGCTGCCTTGCTGTAATGAGTGCTGAGGAGGGGGCGCTGGGTGGCTTCCCTGGTCAAGCTGGTCGCTGAGCTGCACAGGCCTTTGCATTTTCTGGGCTGTTCCCGTGTTTCATTCCACCCCTTCCCGGACAGTGTTTGCACAAGACGTATTTTGCTAAAGGACTTGTGGATTGCGGGGTCCCACGACATCACCTCATAGATGCAGTCGATGGTTTGTTCCAGATCCAGGCTTGTTTCCGGGAAGGAACCCTAACAGAAATTCAGAAGCACGGGAGCTGCATTCAATTAGGACGTGGATCCATACAATGCTCGTCTCACGACCTTCTAGAAGAAGGAGCTGGGACTCATGTTCCAAGTCCTGCTGGACCCAGAGACCAAGGTAAGGGCTCAAACTGTCCCACACATCATACATGCTTTTTAAAAAATTTCATGGTTATTTTTCCAACCTAGTGAAATGATTGAACACTACCGAAAACCCGGTAGGTAAGTCTCATTAACCTTATGTTATCGTTTAATTTAAATTCCACTGAGTGAAGACACAGTGTAATAGTAGTTTCAGGTGTCCAATATAGAGCAACACTTCCACACGTCACCCGGTGCTCATCCCAGGTGCACTTCTGAATCCCCATCAGCTGTTTCACCCATTCCCTCACCTCGCTGTGGAACGCCTCAGTTTGTTTCCTAGTTAAAAGTCCGTTTGTCTCCTCCCCCCGCCCCTTTGTTTTGTTTTCTTGCCATGTGTTAGTGAAATCATTGGGTATTTGTCTTTCTCCGACAGGCTTATCTCACCCAGCATAACATTCTCTCTCTCCATCCACCTCGTGGCAAATGGCAAGATTTCACGTTTTTACGGCTAAATCATATTACATTCCATAGACCACATCTCAATTTATTCATCAGTTGATGGGTGCTTGGATAGTTTCTGTCATTTGGCTTTTGTAGAAAACGCTGCTGTAAACATCACGGTGCATGTATCCCTTTGAAGATTTTGTATTCTTTGTGGAAATACCTTGTAGTGAAGTTGCTGGATTGTAAGGTACTTCTATTTCCAGTTTTGTTTTGTATTTGACATCTCCATGTGGTTTTCCAGAGTGGCTGCACCAGTTTGCATTCCTACCCACAGTGCAAGAGGGTTATTCTTTCCCCACATCCTTGGCAACACCTGCTGTGTCATCCTTCATTGATTTTAGTCATTGTGACAGATGTGATGTGTTCTCTCATTGTACTTTCGAATTGTATCTCCCTGAAGATCAGTATTGTTGAGCATTTTTTCATGTGTCTCTTGGCCATGTATATGTCTTCCTTCGGGAAATGTCCACTCGTGTCTTCTGCCCATTTTTAATCAGATTTCTCATCTTTTGGGTGCTGTATAACTGTATATATTTTGGACACTAACCCTGTATCCTATGTCGTTTGCAGATATCATTCTGTTGATGTTTTAGTTTTGTTGATTATTTCCTTGGTGACGGAAGGTTTTAATTTTTATAAAGTCTCATTATTTTTGCTTGCGTTTCCCTTACCTCTAGAGATATATCTACAAAGACGTTTGTACAGGCAATGTCAAGTAAGATACTACCCGTGTTATCCGCTGGGATTTTTATGGTTTCAGGTTTCACATAGAGGTCTTTGTCCATGTTGGATTTATTTTTGTGTATGTTGTAAGACAGTGGTCCGTTGTTTTTGTTTTGTTTTGCAGATTGCAGTCAAGTTTTTCCAAAACCATATATTGAGGAGCCTTTTTTTAAATTTATGTATTTATTTTTGAGAGAGAGAGAGAGAGCGAGCATGCAGAAGAGGGGCAGAGACACATGGAGAGAGAGAATCCCACGCATGCTCTGCACTGCCCTGAGATCATGACCTGAGCTGAACCCACCATCACACGCTTTCGTGACTGGGCCACCCATGTGTCCCAAGACTATCTTTTTTTTTCCATTGGATGTTCTTTCCTGCTTTGTTGAGAATTAATTGACCATAGAGGTGTGAGTTTATTTCTGGGTGTCCATGCTATTGATCTATGTGTATGAGTTTGTTGTTGTTCTTATGTTTTGTTGTTGTTTTGTCAGTACTGTTCAGTACGGACATACGGATCATACTGTTCTGATCAGTATAGCTTTGTAATATAACCTAAAGTCTGGAATTGTGATGTCTCCAGCTTTGCTTTTCTTCTACAAGTTTGTGTTGGCTGTTTGGGGACATTTGTCATTCCATACACATGTTGAGACTATTTGTTCTTGTTCTGTGACAAATGTTTTTGTGAGTGTGATATCCCTATCACACTTCATTTCATTATATGTGTAGATTGCTTTGAGGAGTGTAGACATTTTAACAGTATTTTGTGCTTCCCATCCATGAACATGAAACGTATGTCCATTTCTTTGTGTCCTCTTCCATTTATTTCATCAGTGTTTCATAGTCTTTAGAGTACAGGTCTTTCACCTCTTTGGTTAGGTTTATTCCTGGTTTCTTGTGGTATTTGTGAGCCTGTCAATGGGATTGATCCCTTACTTTCTCTCTGTGTTAATTCATGATTTGTGTTAGAAATTCAATACATCTATGTTCCTTGATTTCTGTAGATTGTGACCTGTCGAATTCATATATCGATTCTAGCAATTTTTAAGGGAAACTTTCATGTTTTTTATAGAACCTATCATGTCAGTTCCAAACAGCGAAAGTGCTACTTCTTCCTTGCCGATTTGGATGCCTCTTATTTCTTTTAGTTGTCTGAGTGCTGTGGTTAGGGTTTCCCGTACTATGTGGGATAACAGTGGTGAGAGGGGTCATTCCTAGCTTGTCCCTGACTTTGGAAGAAAAACTTTCAATTTTTACCCATTGAGGATGAGATGAGCTGTGGGATTTTCATAGACGACCTTTGTTATGTGCAGGTAGGTTGAGTCTCAATGTACTTTGCTGACGGTTCTTATCATGAATGGATGTGACATTTTATCAAATAGTTTCCCTGCATCTGTTGAAAGCATCATATTGTTCTTATCCTTTCTTCTATTACTGTGGTGCATCATGTTGATTGATATGTGAATGTGGAACCACGCTTGCAGCCCAGGAATATATCCCACTTGATTATGGGAAATGATTCTATCAATGTATTGTTGACTTTAATTTGAAAGTATTTTAATGAGAATTTCGGCATACATAGTCATCAGGCTATTGCTCTGCAGTTTTATTTAAAATTTTTTAAATATCTTTTTAAATGCTTATTTTTTCCTTAGATAGTGTACATAAAAGTGAGGGAGGGGCAGAGAGACAGGGAGAGAGAGAGTCCTGGCCATGCCCCACACTGTCATGGCAGGGCCCAACGTAGGACTCGAACCCACGTACCACAAGATAATGTCCTCATCCAAAATTAAGAGGTGGACAGTAAACCGACCGACCCACACAGGCGCCACTGCAGTTTTCGGTTTTAGTGGAGGCTTCATCTCATTTTGGTATCAGGGTAATGATGGCCTCATACGATGAATTTGTAAGTTTTCCTTCTTTTTTTATTTTTTGTAATAATTCGAGGAGAATACCTATTACCTCTTCCTTGAATGGATGGTAGAATTCATCCATGAAGCCATCTGGCCATGAACTCTTGTGTTGGGGGGAGATTTTTTTAATTACTGATGGGGTATCTTTCTGTTTTCAGCTTTTAGGTATCTTCCTGTTTCAGTTTTGGTAGTGTGTGTGTTTCTAGGGATTTGTCCATTTTTCTCAGAGTGTCCAATTTGTTGCCTATAGTTGTTCATAATATTATCTTCTAATTGTATTTTTGTGGTGTTGACTGTCATTTCTCCTTTCTTATTTGTGATTTCATTTATTTGGGTCCTTTCTGTCTTCTTTGTGAAGAGTATGCCTAGGAGGTTTTCAAGTTGATTACTGCATTCAATGAACCAGCCCCTGGTTTCATTGATTTGGTCTAGTGTCTTTTTGGTTTCTATATTCCTTATTTCTGCCCTAAACTCTATTATTTCCTTCCTTCTGCTGCTCTTTTTCTCATTCCTTCAGGTGTAAGTTAGGATTCTTTGAGAGTTTTCTTGCTCTTTAAGGTAGGCTTGTATTGCTATATACTTCCATCATAGACTGCTTTTGCCGCATTCCAAAGGGTTTTACCAGTGTATTTTAATTTTCATTTGTTTCAGTGTATTTTCTCATTGATTTCCTGTTTGACCCATTCATTTAGAAGCATGTTACTTAACCTCCCTTTATTTGTGGCCTTCCCGCCCCCCCCCCCCGCCCTCTTTTTGTGGTTGACTTCAAGTTTCCTAGCTTTGTGGTTAGAAAAGATGCTTGGTCTGTTCTCTGTCGTTGGGTACCTCTTGAGGCCTGATTTGTGACCGAGAATGTGATCAATTCTGGAGAACGCCCCAGGTATGCTTGAAAAGAATGTGTACTCTGGCATTTTAGTATGGAGTGTTCTGAATATATCTGTTAAACCCTTCTGGTCCAGTGTGTCACTCAAAGCCATTGTTTCCTTGTTGACTTTCTGTTTATAGGTTCTGTCCATTGATGTGAGTGATGTGTTAAAGTCCTCTACTATCATCATCATATTATAAATGAGTTCCTTTACGGTTGTTGCTAAATGTTTTGTATACTTGGTGATCGCATGTTGGGTGCATCGAAATTTACAATCATTGGATCTTCTTGTGTGGCTGTCCCCTTTAGTATCAGATAGTGTCTGTCTTCATCTCTTGTTATAGCTGTATGTATGTATGTATGTATGTATTTTAATTTAAGTCTTAGTTGACATACAGTGCATTCTCGGGTTTAGGAGTAGAATTCGGTGATTCATCCTTTACATACAACACCCAGTGCTCATCACAACAAGTGCTCTCCTTAATACTCGTCCTCCATCTAGCCCAGCGCTGACCCATCTCCCTCCATCAACTTTCACTTTTTTTTTCTCTAACATTAAGAGACTCATGTGGTTTGTTACCACACTTCTCTTTTCCTGGCTCCTTCCTAAGTTTTCATGTGTTTTGTTTCTTAACTTCCACATGAGTGAAATCATATATGTGTCTTTCTCTGATTGACGTATTTCACGTAGCATAATACATTCGAGCTCCATCCACATCGTTGCAAATGGCAAGATTTCATTCTTCTTGAAGCTGAGTTATATTTCATTGTATATACGTATGTATGTATATATGAACATACACATATGTCCATATGCATATACATACGTATACATACACACACCACAACTTCTTTACACCTTCCTCAGTTGATGGATACTTAGGCTTTCTCCATAGTTGGGCTACTGTTGATAATTCTGCTATAAATACTGGGTGCATGCAATGTCACTATTAGGTATTTACCCAAAGGGTACCAAAATAGAGTCTCGGTTTTAAAGTTTATTTTGCATGATATAAGTATGGCTACTGGCTTTCTTTTGACATTATTGGCATGATAAATATTTCTTCATTCCCTCACTTCAAATCTGCAGGAGACTTGGGGCGCCTGGGTGGCTCAGTCGGTTAAGGGGCCGACTTCGGCTCAGGTCATGATCTCGCGGTCCATGAGTTCGAGCCCCGCGTCGGGCTCTGTGTTGACAGCTCAGAGCCTGGAGCCTGTTTCAGATTCTGTGTCTCCCTCTCTCTGACCCTCCCCCGTTCATGCTCGGTCTCTCTCTGTCTCAAAAATAAATAAACATTAAAAAAATTTAAAAAAATAACAAATCTGCAGGAGACTTAAGTCCAAATAAGGCTTTGTAGGCAGCATCTAGATAGACATTGTTTTTTGTTGCTTGTTTGTTTGTTTGTTTAGTCCATTCTGACGCCCTATCCAATGTCTTTGGATTGGAGCATTTAGTCCATTTATAGTCAGAGTGATTATTGCTAGGTATACATTTAGTCCCATTCTACTAGTTGTTTTGTCATTGTTTCTTGATGTTTTCTCTGATCCTTTCTTGTCTGTAACACTTTTAGTCTTTCCTTTCCACTCAAGAGCCCGATTTAAATATTCTTTTCTTTTGACTGGTGGTACATTTCTTTACTTATTTTTAATATTTCTTCTTTTTAAAATTGAAGCCCAAGTTAGTTACCTTATAGAGGAATACAGTTTCAGCAGTAGAATTTAGTGATCCATCAAGTACAAAATATACCCAATACTCATCCCAAGGTCCACCCCTAATGCCCGTCACCCATTTAGCCCATACCCCTATTCAGTAACCCTCCAGGAACCCTGAGGTTCTTCCCTCTATTTAACAGTTTCTTATCATTTGACTCCCTCTCTGTATGTATCTTATTTTTGCTTTCCTTGCACTATGTTCAGTTTTATTAAATTCGACAGATGAGAGAAATCATAGGATGTGTGTCGTTCTCTGACATATTTTGCTTAGCTTAAGAAAGTCCGGTTCCATCCACGTTGATGCAAAGAGCGAGATTTCATTCTTTTTGGTCGCCGAGTGATAGTCCATTGTATGCATATACCATATCTTCTTTATCCATTCATCTGTCAGTGGTCATTTGGGCTCTTTGCATAACTTAGCTATTGTTGAGAATGCTGCTAGAAATATTGGAGTACACGTGCCACTTCGAGTCAGCGTTAGTGTATCTTTTGGATAAACACGTAGTAGTGCAATTGCTGGGTCCTAGTGTAGTTCTATTTTTTGTTTTTGTGACGAATCTCCATACTATTGTCCAGAATGGCTACACCGCTTTGCATTCGCACCAGCATTGCAAAAGTGTTCCCTTTCCCTGCATCCTTGCCAACATCTGTCATTTCAGGAGATGTTAATTTTAGCCATTCTGATAGGTGTGAGGGGATATCTCATTGTGGGTTTCATTTGTATTTCAGTGATGACCAGTGAGATTGAGCATCTTTTCATGTGTGACCGATCTGGATGCCATCTTTCTTAAAGTGTCTCTTCATGTCTTTTGTCCATTTCTTCACTGGATTATTTGGTTTCTGGGTGTTGAGTGTGATCAGTTTTTTATAGATTTTGGATACTAACCCTTTATCTGATAAGTCACTTGCAAATATCGTCTCCCATTTCATTCAGTTGCTTTTTAGTTTGGCTGATTTTGTCCCCTTCTGTGAAGAAGCTTTTTATCTTCAGGACCCAATAGTTCATTGTGGTTTCTATTGCCCTTGCTTCTGGAGACATGACAAGCGAGAAGTTGCTGTGGCCAGGATCAAGGAGGTACATTGCCTGTTATCTCCTCCAGGATTTTGAATGTTCCTGAATTACATTTAGATAATTCATCTATTATGAGGTGTGTGTGTGTGTGTGTGTGTGTGTGTGTGTGTGTGTGTGTCGTTTAAGGACAGTGTCCAGGTTCAACATTCTCAGTGTCCAGTATTCCGAGTATCATTTTCTGAAGAGACTCTGATTCCATTCGATATTCTTTCTGTGTTAACAAAGATTCCTCACCATATGTTTGAGGGTATATTTCTGGGTTCCATATTCTGTTCCATTGACGTCTGTCTCCGTTTCTGTGCCTGTACGTCCTGTCTTGATGAATGCAGCTTTCTAATACACCATAAATCCAAAATAGTCATGTTTCCACCTTTGTTTTCTTTTTCAACATGACTTTACTTTTTGGTATCTTTTCTGGATCCTTACACATTGTAGGGTTGTTTGTTCTAGCTCTGTGGAGAAAGCTCGTGTTATTTTGATAGGGATTGCATTGAGTGTGTCGACTGCTTTGGTAGTATTGACATCTTAACAATGTTTGTTCTTCTAATACGTGAGCATGGAATGTTTTCCTTTTCTTTGGGTTTTTTCAATTTTTCTCATAGACGATTTATAGTTTGTTGCTTACATCCCCATTGGGAGAGAGTCTGAGCTAGGGTTAGGGTTCGGTCCAGGACGTTGCCAGGGCCAAAGCAACTCCAGTCTCGTGATCTCCCTAGAGGAATGAAGTAAGGGACCAGGAGACAGCGGGGGTCAATTGTTTGATTAGGTTTCAAGATCGGGTTAGGATTCGGTTGAGGTTTCTGGTTAGGGGTAGGGTTTGGGTTAGGACCCAAGAGGCTCCAGGTACTGAACCCACAGCAGGGCAGTGGTCACCCGAATGGGCTAAGTTGAGGGCACAGGGGAGAGGGCTGGTAAGGTTCAGTCTTTGGCTTCCTGGCCACGCAAATCTATGGGCCACTGGTCGGGTAGGCCTCAGGAATTCTCTCAGACAACTGCAGCCGGGCCTGCAGAATGACATTGTGAGGTTCCCGGCACCATGCCGAGGGACACTGCGTCGCTTCTGGAACCCCAGGCGCGTGGTGTTGCCAGACCTTGGGATTGGGTCCACAAGAGGAGAGAGACTTAGCTACGGTTAGTGTTTGGACCAGGGACGTAGCCAGGATCGAAGTAACTCCAGTCTCGAGATCTCCCTCGAGAGATGAAGTGAGGGCTCATGTGAAGGTGAGGTTAAAATGAAGGGATAGGGTTCAAGTCCAGCTTAGGATTTGGATGAGGGTCCGGTTAAGGGTAGGATTGGGGTTACGTCCCAGGAGCCCCCAAGTGCTGAAGCCAGAACACACACGTGGTCTCCACGAAGGACTGAGTTCAGGGCACAAGGGAGAGTGCCGTGCAGGGTCAGACTCTGTTCTTCCAAGGCCACACAACTCTATGAGCGCCTGGTGGGGGAAGACTCAGGAATCCTCACTGGCAGCTGCAACAGGCATGGGAAACGATATGGTGAGCTTCCAGATACCATACCAAGTGACCATGCAACCCTTCATGTCCCAAGGCGTATGGTGTTGTCAGACGTAGGGATTGGGTCCCCACGGAGAGAGAGCCTTACCTAAGATTAGGGTTTGGTCCAGGGACGTCACCAGGGCCGAAGGCACACTGAGCCCAAAATCTCTCTCAAGGCCTGAAATGAGGGCCCATGCAATGGGGCGGCTCAAGTAGAAGGTTAGGATTTGAGGATGGCTGAGATGGTTAGGATTTGAGGATGGCTGAGATTTGAGGATGGCTGAGATTTGAGGATGGCTGAGAGGGTTAGGATTTGAGGATAGCTGTAGAAACCTCCAGAGGGTAGGTTTAGGGTGAAGTTTAAATCCCAGGAGCTCCAGACGACGAACCCACAGAAATACAGTGGTCTCCCTGAAGGGCTAGGTTGAGGACACAAGGGAGGGTGCCCGTCAGGATCCGTCTTGGTCTGCCAAGGCAACACATCCCCTGATCGAGGAGGCCTCCAGAATCCACTCGGGCAGCTGGCGCCGGGACTGGGAAACGACATGGTGAGCTTCCAGGTTCCATGCCGAGTCAGCTTACACCGCATCTGGACCCCAGGCGCATGGTGATTTCAGACGGTAAAATTGGGTCCCGATGGGGTAGAGCCTTAGCTAGGGTTAGGGTTCGGTAAGGGACGTCACCAGGTCAGTGGCGACTCTAGTCTCGTGATCTCCCTCGAGGGCTGAAGTCAGGGCCCATGCCAGAAGGTGGTTCAATTGCATGGGTAGTGATCGAGGCAGGCTTAGGTTTCGGTGGAGGGTCCAGGATTGGGGTAGGTTAGGGTTAGGGTTAGCTCCCAGGAGCTCCAGGCGCCGAACCCACAGCAGGGTCGTGGTTTCCTTGAAGGGCTGAGTTGAGATCACAAGGGACGGTGCCGGTCAGGATCCCTCTTTGGCTGCCAATGCCACACACGTCGATCGGCCCTGATGGAGGAGCCTCAGGAATCCTCTTGGGCAGCTACAGCTGGGCCTGAGAAATGACATGGTGAGTTTCCAGGTTCCATGCTGAAATAGCCTGACCACTTCGGGACGCCAGGCGCGTGGTGTTGTCAGACGTTGGAATTGGGTCCCCATGGGGAGAAAGCCTTAGCTAGGGTTAGAGTTCGGTCCAGGGACGTTGCCAAGGCCGTAGCGACTCCGGTCTCGTGATCTTCCTCGAGGGCTGAAGTGAGGGCCCATGCCAGAAGGCGGCTCAACTGCAGGGTTAGGGATCGAGACAGGCTTAGGTTTCGGTGGAGGGTCCCGGATCGAGGTAGGGTTAGGGTTAGGGTTAGCTCCCAGGACCTCCAGGCGCCGAACCCACAGCAGGGTGGTGGTCTCCCCGAAGGGCTGAGTTGAGTGCACAAGTGACGGTGCCGGTCAGGATCCGTCTTTGGCTGCCAAGGCCACACACGTCGATCGGCCCCTGATGGAGGAGCCTCCGGAATCCTCTTGGGAGCTGCAGCCGAGCTTGGGAAAAGCCATGGTGATCTTCCAGGTTCCTTGCCGAGTCAGCCTGCAACGCTTCTGGTCCCAGGTGCGAGATGCTGTCAGACCTTTGAATTGGGTCCCCATGAGGAGAGAGGCTTAGCTAGGGTGAGGGTTCCGTAAAGGGACGTCGCCTGGTCTGAAGCGACTCCTGTCTTGTGATCTCCCTCGAGGGCTGAAGTGAGGTTCCATGCCAGAAGGCGGCTCAAATGCAGGATTAGGGATCGAGGTAGGCTTAGGTTTCGTTGGAGGGTCCCGGATCGGGGTAGGGTTAGGGTTAGGGTTGTGTACCTAGAGGCTCCAGGCACCAAACCCACATCAGGGCAGTGGTCTCCCCAAAGGGCTGAGTTGAGGGCACGAGGGACGGTGCCAGTCAGGATCCCTCTTTGGCTGCCAAGGCCACACACGTCGATAAGCCCCTGGTCGAGGAGGCCTCCGGAATCCTCTCGAGAGCTGCAGCCGGGCCTGGGAAACGACATGGTGAGCTTCCAGGTTCTTGCCGAGTCAGCCTGCACCGCTTCTGAACCCCAGGCGCGTGATGCTGTCAGACCTTGGAATTGGGTCCCCATGAGGAGAGAGCGTTAGCTGGGGTTAGGGTTCGGACCAGGGACGTCGCCAGGGTCGAAGAGAATCCTATCTCGTGATCTCCCTCGAGGGTGGAAGTGAGGGCCCATGCCAGAAGGCGGCTCAAATGCAGGATTAAGGATCCAGGCAGGCTTAGGTTTCGGTGGAGGGTCCCGTTTCGGAGTAGGGTTAGGGTTAGGGTTGGGTACCTGGAGGTTCCAGGCGCCGAACTGACATCAGGGCAGTGGTCTCCCCGAAGGGCTGAGTTGAGGGCACAAGGGACGGTGCCGGTCAGGATCCCTCTTTGGCTGCCAAGGCCACACATGTCGATAAGCCCATGGTCGAGGAGGCCTCCGGAACCCTCTCAGAAGCTGCAGCCGGACCTGGGAAACAACATGGTGATCTTCCAGGTTCCTTCCCGAGTCAGTCTGCACCGCTTCAGGACACCAGGCGCGTGATGCTGTCAGACCTTGGAATTGGGTCCCCATGAGGAGAGAGCGTTAGCTAGGGTTAGGGTTCGGTCCAGGGACATCGCCAGGGCCGAAGCGACTCCGGTCTCCAGATCTCCCTCGAGGGCTGAAGTGAGGGCCCATGCCAGAAGGCGTCTCAAATGCAGGATTAGGGATCGAGGTAAGCTTAGGTTTTGGTGGAGGGTCCCGGATCAGGTTAGGGTTAGGGTTAGGGTTGGGTACCTGGAGGCTCCAGGCGCCGAACCAACAGCAGGGCAGTGGTCTTCCCGAAGGGCTGAGTTGAGGGCACAAGGGACGGTGCAGTGGAGGATTCCTCTTTGGCTGCCAAGTCCACACACGTCGATAAGCCCCTGGTCGAGAAGGACTCTGATATCCTCTCGGGAGCTGAAGCAGGGCCTGGGAAACGACATGGTGAGTTTCCAGGTTCCTTGCTGAGTCAGCCTGCACCGCTTCTGAACCCCAGGCGCGTGATGCTGTCAGACCTTGGAATTGGGTCCCCAAGAGGAGAGAGCCTCAGCTACGGTTAGGGTTCGTTACAGGGACGTCGCCATGGCCGACGCGACTCCGGTCTCGTGATCTCCCTCGAGGGCTGAAGTGAGAGCCCATGCCAGAAGGCGGCTCAAATGCAGGATTACGGATCGAGGCAGGTTTAGGTTTCATTGGAGGGTCCTGGATATGGGCAGTTTTAGGGTTAGGGTTGGGTACCTGTAGGCTCCCGGCGCCTAACCGAAATCAGGGCAGTGGTCTCCCCGAAGGGCTGAGTTGAGGGCACAAGGGACCGTGCCGGTCAGGGTCCCCCTTTGGCTGTCAAGGCCACACACGTCTATAAGACCCTGGTCGAGGAGGCCTCCGGAATCCTCTCTTGAGCTGCAGCCGGGCCTGGGAAACGACATGGTGAGATTCCAAGTTCCATGCCGAATCAGCCTGCACCGCTTCTGGACCCCAGGCGCGTGATGCTCTCCGACCTTGGAATTGGGTCCCCATGAGGAGAGAGCCTTAGCTAGGGTTAGGGTTCGGTCCAGGGACGTCGCCAGGGCCGAAGCGACTCCGGTCTCGTGATCTCCCTCGAGGGCTGAAGTGAGGGCCCATGCCAGGAGGCGGCTCAAATGCAGGATTAGGTGTCGAGGCAGGCTTAGGTTCCGGGGGATGGACTGGTTCGTGGTAGGGTTAGGGTTAGGGTTAGGTCCCAGGAGGTTCCAGGCGCTGAACTCACAGCAGGGCAGTGGTCTCCCCGAAGGGCTGAGTTGAGGGCACAAGGGACGGTGCCGGTCCGGGTCCCTCTTTGGCTGCCAAGACCACACACGTCGAAAAGCCCCTGGTCGAGGAGGCCTCCGGAATCCTCTCAGGAGCTGCAGCCGGGCCTGGGAAACGACATGGTGAGCTTCCAGGTTCCTTGCCGAGTCAGCCTGCACCGCTTCTGTTCCCTATGAGCGTGATGCTGTCCGACATTGGAATTGGGTCCCCATGAGGAGAGAGCCTTAGCTAGGTTTAGGGTTCGGTCCAAGGACGACGCCAGGGCCGAAGCGACTCCGGTCTCGTGATCTCCCTCGAGGGCTGAAGTGAGGGCCCATATCAGAGGCGGCTCAAATGCAGGATAAGGGAATGAGGCAGGTGTACGTTTCGGTGGAGGGTAACGGTTCAGGGTAGGGTTAGGGTTAGGGTTAGGTCCCAGGAGATTCCAGGCGCCGAACCCACAGCAGGGCAGTGGTCTCCCCGAAGGGCTGAGTTGAGGGCACAAGGGACAGTGCCGGTCAGGGTCCCTCTTTGGCTGTCAAGGCCACACACGTCGATAAGCCCCTGGTCGAGGAGACCTCCAGAATCCTCTCTGGAGCTGCAGCCGGGCCTGGGAAACGACATGGTGAGATTCCAAGGTCCATGCCGAGTCAGCCTTTACCGCTTCCGGACCCCAGGCGCGTGATGCTGTCCGACCTTGGAATTGGGTCCCCATGAGGAGAGAGCCTTAGCTAGGGTTAGCGTTCGGTCCAGGGACGTCGCCAGGGCCGAAGCGACTCCGGTCTCGTGATCTCCCTCGAGGGCTGAAGTGAGGGCCCATGCCAGGAGGCGGCTCAAATGGAGGATTAGGGATCGAGGCAGGCTTAGGTTTCGGTGGAGGGTAACGGTTCAGGTTAGGTTTAGGTTTAGGGGTAGGACCCAGGAGGTTCCGGGGGCCGAACTCACAGCAGGGCAGTGGTCTCCCCGAAGGGCTGAGTTGAGGGCACAAGGGACGGTGCCGGTAGGGTCCCTCTTTGGCTGCCAAGACCACACACGTCGATAAGCCCCTGGTCGAGGAGGCCTCCGGAATCCTCTCGGGAGTGCAGCCGGGCCTGGGAAACGACATGGTGAGCTTCCATGTTCCTTGCCGAGTCAGCCTGCACCGCTTCTGTTCCCTATGCGGGTGATGCTGTCCGACCTTGGATTTGGGTCCCCAAGAGGAGAGAGCCTTAGCTAGGGTTAGGGTTCGGGCCGGGGACGATGCCAGGGCCGTAGCGACTCCACCCTCGGGATCTCCCTCGAGGTCTGAAGTGAGGGCCCATGCCACAAGGCGGCTCAAATGCAGGATAAGGGAACGAGGCAGGCTTAGGTTTCAGTGGAGGGTAACGGTTCGGGGAAAGTTTAGGGTTAGGGTTAGGTCCCAAGAGGTTCCAGACGCAGAACTAACAGCAGGGCAGTGTTCTTTCCGAAGGGCTTAGTTGCGGGCACAAAAGACGGTGCCGGTCAGGATCCCTCTTTGGCTGCCAAGGCCACACACGTCGATAAGCCCCTGGTCGAGGAGGCCTCCGGAATCCTATCAGGAGCTGCAGCCGGGCCTGGGAAAAGACATGGTGAGATTCCAAGTTCCATGCCGAGTCAGCCTGCACCGCTTCTGGACCCCAGGCGCGTGATGCTGTCCGACCTTGGAATTGGGTCCCCATGAGGAGAGAGCCTTATCTAGGGTTGGGTTCAGTCCAGGGACGTCACCAGGGCAGAAGCGACTCTGGTCTCGTGATCTCCCTCGAGGGCTGAAGTGAGGGCCCATGCCAGGAGGCGGCTCAAATGCAGGATTACGGGTCGAGGCAGGCTTAGGTTCCGGGGGATGGTCCTGGTTCGTGGTAGGGTTAGGGTTAGGGTTAGGTCCCAGGAGGTTACCGGCGCTGAACTCACAACAGGGCAGTGGTCTCCCCGAAGGGCTGAGTTGAGGGCACAAGGGACGGTGCCGGTCAGGGTCCCTCTTTGGCTGCCAAGACCACACACGTCGATAAGCCCCTGGTCGAGGAGGCCTCCGGAATCCTCTCGGGAGCTGCAGCCGGGCCTGGGAAACGACATGGTGAGCTTCCAGGTTCCTTGCCGAGTCAGCCTGCACCGCTTCTGTTCCCTATGCGCGTGATGCTGTCCGACATTGGAATTGGGTCCCCATGAGGAGAGAGCCTTAGCTAGGGTTAGGGTTCGGTCCAGGGACGACGCAAGGGCCGAAGCGACTCCGGTTTTGTGATCTCCTTCGAGGGCTGAAGTGAGGGCCCATATCAGAAGGCGGCTCAAATGCAGGATAAGGGAATGAGGCAGGCTTCCGTTTCGGTGGAGGGTAACGGTTCGGGGTAGGGTTAGGGTTAGGGTTAGGTCCAGGAGGTCCCAGGCGCCGAACCCACAGCAGGGCAGTGGTCTCCCCGAAGGGCTGAGTTGAGGGCACAAGGGACCGTGCCGGTCAGGGTCCCTCTTTGGCTGTCAAGGCCACACACGTCGATAAGCCCCTGGTCGAGGAGACCTCCGGAATCCTCTCGGGAGCTGCAGCCGGGCCTGGGAAACGACATGGTGAGCTTCCAGGTTCCTTGGCAAGTCAGCCTGCCCCGCTTCTGGACCCCAGGCTCCTGATGCTGTCCTACCTTGGAATTGGGTCCCCATGCGGAGAGAGCCTTATCTAGGGTTAGGGTTCAGTCCAGGGACGTCACCAGGGCCGAAGTGACTCCGGTCTGGTGATCTCCTTCGAGGCCTGAAATGAGGGCCCATGCCAGACGGCAGCTCAAATGCAGGAATAGGTATCGAGCCTGGCTTAGGTTTCGGTGGAGGGTCCTTTTTCTGGGTAGGGTTAGGGTTAGGGTTAGGTCCCAGGAGGTTCCAGGCGCCGAACCCACAGCCGGGCAGTGGTCTTCCCGAAGGGCTGAGTTGAGGGCACAAGGGACCGTGCCGGTCAGGGACCCTCTTTGGCTGTCAAGGCCACACACGTCGATAATCCCCTGGTCGAGGAGGCCTCCGGAATCCTCTCTTGAGCTGTAGCCGGGCCTGGGAAACGACATGGTGAGATTCCAAGTTCCATGCCGAGTCAGCCTGCACCGCTTCTGGACCCCAGGCGCGTGATGCTGTCCGACCTTGGAATTGGGTCCCCATGAGGAGAGAGCCTTAGCTAGGGTTAGGGTTCAGTCCAGGGACGTCGCCAGGGCCGAAGCGACTCTGGTCTCGTGATCTCCCTCGAGGGCTGAAGTGAGGGCCCATGCCAGGAGGCGGCTCAAATGCAGGATTAGGTGTCGAGGCAGGCTTAGGTTCCGGGGGATGGTCCTGGTTCGTGGTAGGGTTAGGGTTAGGGTTAGGTCCCAGGAGGTTCCAGGCGCTGAACTCACAGCAGGGCAGTGGTCTCCCCGAAGGGCTGAGTTGAGGGCACAAGGGACGGTGCCGGTCAGGGTCCCTCTTTGGCAGCCAAGACCACACACGTCGAAAAGCCCCTGGTCGAGGAGGCCTCCGGAATCCTCTCGGGAGCTGCAGCCGGGCCTGGGAAACGACATGGTGAGCTTCCAGGTTTCTGGGCAAGTCAGCCTGCACCGCATCTGGACCTCAGGCTAGTGATGCTGTCCTACCTTGGAATTGGGTCCCATGTGGGGAGCTTTAACTAGGGTTAGGGTTCGGTCCTGGGACGTCGCCAGGGCCGAAGCGACCTGGGTCTCGTGATCTCCCTCGAGGACTGAAGTGAGGGCCCATTCCAGAAAGCGGCTCAAATGCAGGAATAGGGATCGAGGCTGGCTTATGTTTCGGTGGAGGGTCCTGGTTCGGGGTAGGGTTAGGGTTAGGGTTAGGTCCCAGGAGATTCCAGGCGCTTTTCCTAAAGCAGGGCAGTGGTCTCCCCGAAGGGCTGAGTTGAGGGCACAAGGGACCGTGCCGGTCAGGGTCCCTCTTTGGCTGTCAAGGCCACACACGTCGATAAGACCCTGGTCGAGGAGGCCTCCGGAATCCTCTCGGGAGCTGCAGCCGGGCCTGGGAAACGACATGGTGAGATTGCAAGGTCCATGCCGAGTCAGCCTGCACCGCCTCTGGACCCCAGGCGCATGATGCTGTCCGACCTTGGAATTGTTTCCCCATGAGCAGAGAGCCTTAGCTATGGTTAGGGTTCGGTCCAGGGACGTCGCCAGGGCCGAAGCGACTCTGGTCTCGTGATCTCCCTCGAGGGCTGAAGTGAGGGCCCATGCCAGGAGGCGGCTCAAATGCAGGATTAGGTGTCGAGGCAGGCTTAGGTTCCGGGGGATGATCCTGGTTCGTGGTAGGGTTAGGGTTAGGGTTAGGTCCCAGGAGGTTCCAGGCGCTGAACTCACAGCAGGGCAGTGGTCTCCCCGAAGGGCTGAGTTCAGGGCACAAGGGACGGTGCCGGTCAGGGTCCCTCTTTGGCTGCCAAGACCACACACGTCGAAAAGCCCCTGGTCGAGGAGGCCTCCGGAATCCTCTCGGGAGCTGCAGCCGGGCCTGGGAAACGACATGCTGAGCTTCCATGTTCCTTGCCGAGTCAGCCTGCACCGCTTCTGTTCCCTATGCGCGTGATGCTGTCCGACCTTGGAATTGGGTCCCCAACAGGAGAGAGCCTTAGCTAGGGTTAGGGTTCGGTCCAGGGACGATGCCAGGGCCGTAGCGACTCCGGTCTCGTGATCTCCCTCGAGGGCTGAAGTGAGGGCCCATGCCAGAAGGCGGCTCAAATGCAGGATAAGGGAACGAGGCAGGCTAGGTTTCAGTGGAGGTAACGGTTCGGGGAAGGGTTAGGGTTAGGGTTAGGTTCCAAGAGGTTCCAGACGCCGAACTCACAGCAGGGCAGTGTTCTTCCCGAAGGGCTTAGTTGCGGGCACAAAAGACGGTGCCGGTCAGGATCCCTCTTTGGCTGCCAAGGCCACACACGTCGATAAGCCCCTGGTCGAGGAGGCCTCCGGAATCCTCTCAGGAGCTGCAGCCGGGCCTGGGAAACGACATGGTGAGCTTCCAGGTTCCTTGGCAAGTCAGCCTGCCCCGCTTCTGGACCCCAGGCTCGTGATGCTGTCCTACCTTGGAATTGGGTCCCCATGCGGAGAGAGCCTTATCTAGGGTTAGGGTTCAGTCCAGGGACGTCACCAGGGCCGAAGTGACTCCGGTCTGGTGATCTCCTTCGAGGCCTGAAATGAGGGCCCATGCCAGACGGCAGCTCAAATGCAGGAATAGGTATCGAGCCTGGCTTAGGTTTCGGTGGAGGGTCCTTTTTCTGGGTAGGGTTAGGGTTAGGGTTAGGTCCCAGGAGGTTCCAGGCGCCGAACCCACAGCCGGGCAGTGGTCTTCCCGAAGGGCTGAGTTGAGGGCACAAGGGACCGTGCCGATCAGGGACCCTCTTTGGCTGTCAAGGCCACACACGTCGATAAGCCCCTGGTCGAGGAGGCCTCCGGAATCCTCTCTTGAGCTGCAGCCGGGCCTGGGAAACGACATGGTGAGATTCCAAGTTCCATGCCGAGTCAGCCTGCACCGCTTCTGGACCCCAGGCGCGTGATGCTGTCCGACCTTGGAATTGGGTCCCCATGAGGAGAGAGCCTTAGCTAGGGTTAGGGTTCAGTCCAGGGACGTCGCCAGGGCCGAAGCGACTCTGGTCTCGTGATCTCCCTCGAGGGCTGAAGTGAGGGCCCATGCCACGAAGCGGCTCAAATGCAGTATTAGGGGTCGAGGCAGGCTTAGGTTCCGGGGGATGGTCCTGGTTCGTGGTAGGGTTAGGGTTAGGGTTAGGTCCCAGGAGGTTCCAGGCGCTGAACTCACAGCAGGGCAGTGGTCTCCCCGAAATGCTGAGTTGAGGGCACAAGGTACGGTGCCGGTCAGGGTCCCTCTTTGGCTGCCAAGACCACACACGTCGAAAAGCCCCTGGTCGAGGAGGCCTCCGAAATCCTCTCGGAGCTGCAGCCGGGCCTGGGAAACGACATGGTGAGCTTCCAGGTTCCTTGCCGAGTCAGCCTGCACCGCTTCTGTTCCCTATGCGCGTGATGCTGTCCGACATTGGAATTGGGTCCCCATGAGGAGAGAGCCTTAGCTAGGGTTAGGGTTCGGTCCAGGGACGACGCAAGGGCCGAAGCGACTCCGGTTTTGTGATCTCCTTCGAGGGCTGAGGTGAGGGCCCATATCTGAAGGCGGCTCAAATGCAGGATAAGGGAATGAGGCAGGCTTCCGTTTCGGTGGAGGGTAACGGTTCGGGGTAGGGTTAGGGTTAGGGTTAGGTCCCAGGAGGTTCCAGGCGCCGAACCCACAGCAGGGCAGTGGTCTCCCCGAAGGGCTGAGTTGAGGGCACAAGGGACCGTGCCGGTCAGGGTCCCTCTTTGGCTGTCAAGGGCACACACGTCGATAAGCCCCTGGTCGAGGAGACCTCCGGAATCCTCTCGGGAGCTGCAGCCGGGCCTGGGAAACGACATGGTGAGATTCCAAGTTCCATGCCGAGTCAGCCTGCACTGCTTCTGGACCCCAGGCGCTTGATGCTGTCCGACCTTGGAATTGGGTCCCCATGAGGAGAGAGCTTTAGCTAGGGTTAGGGTTCGGTCCAGGGACGTCGCCAGGGCAGAAGCGACTCTGGTCTCGTGATCTCCCTCGAGGGCTGAAGTGAGGGCCCATGCCAGGAGGCGGCTCAAATGCAGGATTAGGTGTCGAGGCAGGCTTAGGTTTCGGTGGAGGGTCCTGGTTCGGGGTAGGGTTAGGGTTAGGGTTAGGTCCCAGGAGGTTCCAGGCGCTGAACTCACAGCAGGGCAGTGGTCTCCCCGAAGGGCTGAGTTCAGGGCACAAGGGACGGTGCCGGTCAGGGTCCCTCTTTGGCTGCCAAGACCACACATGGCAATAAGCCCCTGGTCGAGGAGGCCTCCGGAATCCTCTCGGGAGCTGCAGCCGGGCCTGGGAAACGACATGGTGAGCTTCCAGGTTTCTGGGCAAGTCATCCTGCACCGCTTCTGGACCCCAGGCTCGTGATGCTGTCCTACGTAGGAATTGGGTCCCATGCGGAGAGAGCCTTAACTAGGGTTAGGGTTCGGTCCTGGGACGTCGCCAGGGCCGAAGCGACTCGGGTCTCGTGATCTCCCTCGAGGACTGAAGTGAGGGCCCATTCCAGAAAGCGGCTCAAATGCAGGAATAGGGATCGAGGCTGGCTTAGGTTTCGGTGGAGGGTCCTGGTTCGGGGTAGGGTTAGGGTTAGGGTTAGGTCCCAGGAGATTCCAGGCGCTTTTCCCAAAGCAGGGCAGTGGTCTCCCCGAAGGGCTGAGTTGAGGGCACAAGGGACCGTGCCGGTCAGGGTCCCTCTTTGGCTGTCAAGGCCACACACGTCGATAAGACTCTGGTCGAGGAGGCCTCCGGAATCCTTTCGGGAGCTGCAGCCGGGCCTGGGAAACGACATGGTGAGATTGCAAGGTCCATGCCGAGTCAGCCTGCACCGCCTCTGGACCCCAGGCGCATGATGCTGTCCGACCTTGGAATTGTGTCCCCATGTGCAGAGAGCCTTAGCTATGGTAAGGGTTCGGTCCAGGGACGTCGCCAGGGCTAAAGCGACTCCGGTCTCGTGATCTCCCTCGAGGGCTGAAGTGAGGGCCCATGCCAGGAGGCGGCTCAAATGCAGGATTAGGTGTCGAGGCAGGCTTAGGTTTCGGTGGAGGGTCCTGGTTCGGGGTAGGGTTAGGGTTAGGGTTAGGTCCCAGGAGGTTCCAGGCGCTGAACTCACAGCAGGGCAGTGGTCTCCCCGAAGGGCTGAATTGAGGGCACAAGGGACGGTGCCGGTCAGGGTCCCTCTTTGGTTGCCAAGACCACACACGTCGATAAGCCCCTGGTCGAGGAGGCTCCGGAAGCCTCTCGGGAGCTGCAGCCGGGCCTAGGAAACGACATGGTGAGCTTCCATGTTCCTTGCCGAGTCAGCCTGCACCGCTTCTGTTCCCTATGCGCGTGATGCTGTCCGACCTTGGAATTGGGTCCCCAACAGGAGAGAGCCTTAGCTAGGGTTAGGGTTCGGTCCAGGGACGATGCCAGGGCCGTCGCGACTCCGGTCTCGTGATCTCCCTCGAGGGCTGAAGTGAGGGCCCATGCCAGAAGGCGGCTCAAATGCAGGATAAGGGAACGAGGCAGGCTAGGTTTCAGTGGAGGTAACGGTTCGGGGAAGGGTTAGGGTTAGGGTTAGGTTCCAAGAGGTTCCAGACGCCGAACTCACAGCAGGGCAGTGTTCTTCCCGAAGGGCTTAGTGGCGGGCACAAAAGACGGTGCCGGTCAGGATCCCTCTTTGGCTGCCAAGGCCACACACGTCAATAAGCCCCTGGTCGAGGAGGCCTCCGGAATCCTCTCAGGAGCTGCAGCCGGGACTGGGGAACGACATGGTGAGCTTCCAGGTTCCTTGGAAAGTCAGCCTGCCCCGCTTCTGGACCCCAGGCTCGTGACGCTGTCCTACCTTGGAATTGGGTCCCCATGCGGAGAGAGCCTTATCTAGGGTTAGGGTTCAGTCCAGCGACGTCACCAGGGCCGAGGTGACTCCGGTCTGGTGATCTCCTTCGAGGCCTGAAATGAGGGCCCATGCCAGACGGCATCTCAAATGCAGGAATAGGGATCGAGCCTGGCTTAGGTTTTGGTGGAGGGTCCTTTTTCTGGGTAGGGTTAGGGTTAGGGTTAGGTCCCAGGAGGTTCCAGGCGCCGAAGCCACAGCCGGGCAGTGGTCTTCCCGAAGGGCTGAGTTGAGGGCACAAGAGACCGTGCCGGTCAGGGACCCTCTTTGGCTGTCAAGGCCACACACGTCGATAAGCCCCTGGTCGAGGAGGCCTCCGGAATCCTCTCTGGAGCTGCAGCCGGGCCTGGGAAACGACATGGTGAGATTCCAAGTTCCATGCCGAGTCAGCCTGCACCGCTTCTGGACCCCAGGCGCGTGATGCTGTCCGACCTTGGAATTGGGTCCCCATGAGGAGAGAGCCTTAGCTAGGGTTAGGGTTCAGTCCAGGGACGTCGCCAGGGCCGAAGCGACTCTGGTCTCGTGATCTCCCTCGAGGGCTGAAGTGAGGGCCCATGCCAGGAAGCGGCTCAAATGCAGTATTAGGGGTCGAGGCAGGCTTAGGTTCCGGGGGATGGTCCTGGTTCGAGGTAGGGTTAGGGTTAGGGTTAGGTCCCAGGAGGTTCCAGGCGCTGAACTCACAGCAGGGCAGTGGTCTCCCCGAAATGCTGAGTTGAGGGCACAAGGGACGGTGCCGGTCAGGGTCCCTCTTTGGCTGCCAAGACCACACACGTCGAAAAGCCCCTGGTCGAGGAGGCCTCCGAAATCCTCTCGGAGCTGCAGCCGGGCCTCGGAAACGACATGGTGAGCTTCCAGGTTCCTTGCCGAGTCAGCCTGCACCGCTTCTGTTCCCTATGCGCGTGATGCTGTCCGACATTGGAATTGGGTCCCCATGAGGAGAGAGCCTTAGCTAGGGTTAGGGTTCGGTCCAGGGACGACGCAAGGGCCGAAGCGACTCCGGTTTTGTGATCTCCTTCGAGGGCTGAGGTGAGGGCCCATATCTGAAGGCGGCTCAAATGCAGGATAAGGGAATGAGGCAGGCTTCCGTTTCGGTGGAGGGTAACGGTTTGGGGTAGGGTTAGGGTTAGGGTTAGGTCCCAGGAGGTTCCAGGCGCCGAACCCACAGCAGGGCAGTGGTCTCCCCGAAGGGCTGAGTTGAGGGCACAAGGGACCGTGCCGGTAGGGTCCCTCTTTGGCTGTCAAGGGCACACACGTCGATAAGCCCCTGGTCGAGGAGACCTCCGGAATCCTCTCGGGAGCTGCAGCCGGGCCTGGGAAACGACATGGTGAGATTCCAAGTTCCATGCCGAGTCAGCCTGCACTGCTTCTGGACCCCAGGCGCTTGATGCTGTCCGACCTTGGAATTGGGTCCCCATGAGGAGAGAGCTTTAGCTAGGGTTAGGGTTCGGTCCAGGGACGTCGCCAGGGCAGAAGCGACTCTGGTCTCGTGATCTCCCTCGAGGGCTGAAGTGAGGGCCCATGCCAGGAGGCGGCTCAAATGCAGGATTAGGTGTCGAGGCAGGCTTAGGTTTCGGTGGAGGGTCCTGGTTCGGGGTAGGGTTAGGGTTAGGGTTAGGTCCCAGGAGGTTCCAGGCGCTGAACTCACAGCAGGGCAGTGGTCTCCCCTAGGGGCTGAGTTGAGGGCACAAGGGACGGTGCCGGTCAGGGTCCCTCTTTGGCTGCCAAGACCACACATGGCAATAAGCCCCGGGTCGAGGAGGCCTCCGGAATCCTCTCGGGAGCTGCAGCCGGGCCTGGGAAACGACATGGTGAGCTTCCAGGTTTCTGGGCAAGTCAGCCTGCACCGCTTCTGGACCCCAGGCTCGTGATGCTGTCCTACGTAGGAATTGGGTCCCATGCGGAGAGAGCCTTAACTAGGGTTAGGGTTCGGTCCTGGGACGTCGCCAGGGCCGAAGCGACTCCGGTCTCGTGATCTCCCTCGAGGACTGAAGTGAGGGCCCATTCCAGAAAGCGGCTCAAATGCAGGAATAGGGATCGAGGCTGGCTTAGGTTTCGGTGGAGGGTCCTGGTTCGGGGTAGGGTTAGGGTTAGGGTTAGGTCCCAGGGGATTCCAGGCGCTTTTCCCAAAGCAGGGCAGTGGTCTCCCCGAAGGGCTGAGTTGAGGGCACAAGGGACCATGCCGGTCAGGGTCCCTCTTTGGCTGTCAAGGCCACACGCGTCGATAAGCCCCTGGTCGAAGAGGCCTCCGGAATCCTCTCGGGAGCTGCAGCCGGGCCTGGGAAACGACATGGTGAGCTTCCAGGTTCCTTGCCGAGTCAGCCTGCACCGCTTCTGTTCCCTATGCGCCTGAT
This sequence comes from Prionailurus viverrinus, assembly GCF_022837055.1. NCBI lineage: Eukaryota > Metazoa > Chordata > Mammalia > Carnivora > Felidae > Prionailurus > Prionailurus viverrinus. The sequence continues at coordinate 475,988 of NW_025927615.1, forward strand.
GCTGTCCGACCTTGGAATTGAGTCCACATGAGGAGAGAGCCTTAGCTAGGGTTAGGGTTCGGTCCAGGGACGACGCCTGGGCCAAAGGGACTCCGGTCTCGTGATCTCCCTCGAGGGCTGAAGTGAGGGCCCATGCCAGAAGGCGGCTCAAATGCAGGATAAGGGAACGTGGCAGATTTGGTTTCAGTGGAGGGTAACGGTTCGGGGAAGGGTTAGGGTTAGGGTTAGGTCCCAAGAGGTTCCAGACGCCAAACTCACAGCAGGGCAGTGTTCTTCCCGAAGGGCTTAGTTGCGGGCACAAGGGACGGTGCCGGTCAGGATCCCTCTTTGGCTACCAAGGCCACACACGTCGATAAGCCCCTGGTCGGGGAGGCCTCCGGAATCCTCTCGGGAGCTGCAGCCGGGCCTGGGAAACGACATGGTGAGCTTCCAGGTTCCTTGGTAAGTCAGCCTGCACCGCTTCTGGACCCCAGGCTCGTGATGCTGTCCTACCTTGGAATTGGGTCCCCATGCGGAGAGAGCCTTAGCTAGGGTTAGGGTTCAGTCCAGGGACGTCGCCAGGGCCGAAGCGACTCCGGTCTCGTGATCTCCCTCTGGGGCTGAAGTGAGGGCCCATGCCAGGATGCGGCTCAAATGCAGGATTAGGTATCAGGGCAGGCTTAGGTGTCGGTGGAGGGTCCTGGTTCGGGTAGGTTTAGAGTTAGGCTTGGGTCCCAGGAGGTTCCAGGCGCTGAACTCACAACAGGGTAGTGGTCTCCCCGAAGGGTTGAGTTGAAGCACAAGGGACCGTGCCGCTCAGGGTCCCTCTTTGGCTGTCAAGGCCACACACGTCGATAAGCCCCTGGTCGAGGAGGCCTCCGGAATCCTCTCAGGAGCTGCAGCCGGGCCTGGGAAACGACATGGTGAGCTTCCAGGTTCCTTGACGAGTCAGCCTGCACCGCTTCTGGACCCCAGGCTCGTGATGCTGTCCTACATTGGAATTGGGTCCCCATGCGGAGAGAGACTTATCTAGGGTTAGGGTTTGGTCCAGGGACGTCGCCAGGGCCGACGCGACTCCGGTCTCGTGATCTCCCTCGAGGCTTGAAGTGAGGGCCCATGCCAGAAGGCGGCTCAAATGCACGAATAGGGATCGAGGCTGGCTTAGGTTTCGGTGGAGGGTCCTGGTTCGGGGTAGGTTTAGGGTTAGGGTTAGGTCCCAGGAGGTTCCAGGCGCTGAACTCACAGCAGGGCAGTGGTCTACCCGAAGGGTTGAGTTGAAGCACAAGGGACCGTGCCGGTTAGGGTCCCTCTTTGGCTGTCAAGGCCACACACGTCGATAAGCCCCTGGTCGAGGAGGCCTCCGGAACCCTCTCTGGAGCTGCTGCCGGGCCTGGGAAACGACATGTGAGATTCCAAGTTCAATGCCGCGTCAGCATGCACCGCTACTGGACCCCAGGCGCATGATGCTGTCCGACCTTGGAATTGGGTCCCCATGAGGAGAGAGCCTTAGCTAGGGTTATGGCTCGGTCCAGGGACGTCGCCAGGGCCGAAGCGACTCCGGTCTCGTGATCTCCCTCAAGGGCTGAAGTGAGGGCCCATGCCAGAAGGCGGATCAAATGCAGGATTAGGTGTCGAGGCAGGCTTAGGTTTCGGGGGAGGGTCCTGGTTCGGGGTAGGGTTAGGGTTAGGGTTAGGTCCCAGGAGGTTCCAGGCGCTGAACTCACAGCAAGGCAGTGGTCTCCCCGAAGGGCTGAGTTGAGGGCACAAGGGACCGTGCCGGTCAGGGTCCCTCTTTGGCTGTCAAGGCCACACACGTCGATAAGACCCTGGTCGAGGAGGCCTCCGAAATCCTCTCGGGAGCTGCAGCCGGGCCTGGGAAACGACATGGTGAGATTGCAAAGTCCATGCCGAGTCAGCCTGCACCGCCTCTGGACCCCAGGCGCATGATGCTGTCCTACCTTGGAATTGGGTCCCCATGCGGAGAGAGCCTTATCTAGGGTTAGGGTTCAGTCCAGGGACGTCACCAGGGCCGAAGTTACTCCGGTCTGGTGATCTCCTTCGAGGCCTGAAATGAGGGCCCATGCCAGACGGCAGCTCAAATGCAGGAATAGGGATCGAGCCTGGCTTAGGTTTCGGTGGAGGGTCCTTTTTCTGAGTAGGGTTAGGGTTAGGGTTAGGTCCCAGGAGGTTCCTGGCGCCGAACCCACAGCCGGGCAGTGGTCTTCCCGAAGGGCTGAGTTGAGGGCACAAGGGACCGTGCCGGTCAGGGACCCTCTTTGGCTGTCAAGGCCACACACGTCGATAAGCCCCTGGTCGAGGAGGCCTCCGGAATCCTCTCTTGAGCTGCAGCTGGGCCTGGGAAAAGACATGGTGAGATTCCGAGTTCCATGCCGAGTCAGCCTGCACCGCTTCTGGAACCCAGGCGCGTGATGCTGTCCGACCTTGGAATTGGGTCCCCATGAGGAGAGAGCCTTAGATAGGTTTAGGGTTCAGTCCAGGGACGTCGCCAGGGCAGAAGCGACTCTGGTCTCGTGATCTCCCTCGAGGGCTGAAGTGAGGGCCCATGCCAGGAGGCGGCTCAAATGCAGGATTACGTGTCGAGGCAGGCTTAGGTTTCGGTGGAGGGTCCTGGTTCGGGGTAGGGTTAGGGTTAGGGTTAGGTCCCAGGAGATTCCAGGCGCTGAAATCACAGCAGGGCAGTGGTCTCCCCGAAGGGCTGAGTTGAGGGCACAAGGGACGGTGCCGGTCAGGGTCCCTCTTTGGCTGCCAAGACCACACATGGCAATAAGCCCCTGGTCGAGGAGGCCTCCGGAATCCTCTGGGGAGCTGCAGCCGGGCCTGGGAAACGACATGGTGAGCTTCCAGGTTTCTGGGCAAGTCAGCCTGCACCGCTTCTGGACCCAAGGCTCGTGATGCTGTCCTACGTAGGAATTGGGTCCCATGCGGAGAGAGCCTTAACTAGGGTTAGGGTTCGGTCCTGGGACGTCGCCAGGGCCAAAGCGACTCGGGTCTCGTGATCTCCCTCGAGGACTGAAGTGAGGGCCCATTCCAGAAAGCGGCTCAAATGCAGGAATAGGGATCGAGGCTGGCTTAGGTTTCGGTGGAGGGTCCTGGTTCGGGGTAGGGTTAGGGTTAGGGTTAGGTCCCAGGAGATTCCAGGCGCTTTTCCCAAAGCAGGGCAGTGGTCTCACCGAAGGGCTGAGTTGAGGGCACAAGGGACGGTGCCGGTCAGGGTCCCTCTTTGGTTGCCAAGACCACACACGTCGATAAGCCCCTGGTCGAGGAGGCCTCTGGAAGCCTCTCGGGAGCTGCAGACAGGCCTGGGAAACGACATGGTGAGCTTCCATGTTCCTTGCCGAGTCAGCCTGCACCGCTTCTGTTCCCTATGCGCGTGATGCTGTCCGACCTTGGAATTGGGTCCCCAAGAGGAGAGAGCCTTAGCTAGGGTTAGGGTTCGGTCCAGGGACGATGCCAGGGCCGTACCGACTCCGGTCTCGTGATCTCCCTCGAGGGCTGAAGTGAGGGCCCATGCCAGAAGGCGGCTCAAATGCAGGATAAGGGAACGAGGCAGGCTAGGTTTCAGTGGAGGGTAACGGTTCTGGGAAGGGTTAGGGTTAGGGTTAGGTCCCAAGAGGTTCCAGACGCCGAACTCACAGCAGGGCAGTGTTCTTCCCGAAGGGCTTTGTTGCGGGCACAAAAGACGGTGCCGGTCAGGATCCCTCTTTGGCTGCCAAGGCCACACACGTCGATAAGCCCCTGGTCGAGGAGGCCTCCGGAATCCTCTCGGGAGCTGCAGCCGGGCCTGGGAAACGACATGGTGAGCTTCCAGGTTCCTTGGCAAGTCAGCCTGCCCCGCTTCTAGACCCCAGGCTCCTGATGCTGTCCTACCTTGGAATTGGGTCCCCATGCGGAGAGAGCCTTATCTAGGGTTAGGGTTCAGTCCAGGGACGTCACCAGGGCCGAAGTGACTCCGGTCTGGTGATCTCCTTCGAGGCCTGAAATGAGGGCCCATGCCAGACGGCAGCTCAAATGCAGGAATAGGTATCGAGCCTGGCTTAGGTTTCGGTGGAGGGTCCTTTTTCTGGGTAGGGTTAGGGTTAGGGTTAGGTCCCATGAGGTTCCAGGCGCCGAGCCCACAGCCGGGCAGTGGTCTTCCCGAAGGGCTGAGTTGAGGGCACAAGGGACCGTGCCGGTCAGGGACCCTCTTTGGCTGTCAAGGCCACACACGTCGATAATCCCCTGGTCGAGGAGGCCTCCGGAATCCTCTCTTGAGCTGTAGCCGGGCCTGGGAAACGACATGGTGAGATTCCAAGTTCCATGCCGAGTCAGCCTGCACCGCTTCTGGACCCCAGGCGCGTGATGCTGTCCGACCTTGGAATTGGGTCCCCATGAGGAGAGAGCCTTAGCTAGGGTTAGGGTTCAGTCCAGGGACGTCGCCAGGGCCGAAGCGACTCTGGTCTCGTGATCTCCCTCGAGGGCTGAAGTGAGGGCCCATGCCAGGAGGCGGCTCAAATGCAGGATTAGGTGTCGAGGCAGGCTTAGGTTCCGGGGGATGGTCCTGGTTCGTGGTAGGGTTAGGGTTAGGGTTAGGTCCCAGGAGGTTCCAGGCGCTGAACTCACAGCAGGGCAGTGGTCTCCCCGAAGGGCTGAGTTGAGGGCACAAGGGACGGTGCCGGTCAGGGTCCCTCTTTGGCAGCCAAGACCACACACGTCGAAAAGCCCCTGGTCGAGGAGGCCTCCGGAATCCTCTCGGGAGCTGCAGCCGGGCCTGGGAAACGACATGGTGAGCTTCCAGGTTTCTGGGCAAGTCAGCCTGCACCGCATCTGGACCTCAGGCTAGTGATGCTGTCCTACCTTGGAATTGGGTCCCATGTGGAGAGCCTTAACTAGGGTTAGGGTTCGGTCCTGGGACGTCGCCAGGGCCGAAGCGACCTGGGTCTCGTGATCTCCCTCGAGGACTGAAGTGAGGGCCCATTCCAGAAAGCGGCTCAAATGCAGGAATAGGGATCGAGGCTGGCTTATGTTTCGGTGGAGGGTCCTGGTTCGGGGTAGGGTTAGGGTTAGGGTTAGGTCCCAGGAGATTCCAGGCGCTTTTCCTAAAGCAGGGCAGTGGTCTCCCCGAAGGGCTGAGTTGAGGGCACAAGGGACCGTGCCGGTCAGGGTCCCTCTTTGGCTGTCAAGGCCACACACGTCGATAAGACCCTGGTCGAGGAGGCCTCCGGAATCCTCTCGGGAGCTGCAGCCGGGCCTGGGAAACGACATGGTGAGATTGCAAGGTCCATGCCGAGTCAGCCTGCACCGCCTCTGGACCCCAGGCGCATGATGCTGTCCGACCTTGGAATTGTGTCCCCATGAGCAGAGAGCCTTAGCTATGGTTAGGGTTCGGTCCAGGGACGTCGCCAGGGCCGAAGCGACTCTGGTCTCGTGATCTCCCTCGAGGGCTGAAGTGAGGGCCCATGCCAGGAGGCGGCTCAAATGCAGGATTAGGTGTCGAGGCAGGCTTAGGTTCCGGGGGATGATCCTGGTTCGTGGTAGGGTTAGGGTTAGGGTTAGGTCCCAGGAGGTTCCAGGCGCTGAACTCACAGCAGGGCAGTGGTCTCCCCGAAGGGCTGAGTTCAGGGCACAAGGGACGGTGCCGGTCAGGGTCCCTCTTTGGCTGCCAAGACCACACACGTCGAAAAGCCCCTGGTCGAGGAGGCCTCCGGAATCCTCTCGGGAGCTGCAGCCGGGCCTGGGAAACGACATGCTGAGCTTCCATGTTCCTTGCCGAGTCAGCCTGCACCGCTTCTGTTCCCTATGCGCGTGATGCTGTCCGACCTTGGAATTGGGTCCCCAACAGGAGAGAGCCTTAGCTAGGGTTAGGGTTCGGTCCAGGGACGATGCCAGGGCCGTAGCGACTCCGGTCTCGTGATCTCCCTCGAGGGCTGAAGTGAGGGCCCATGCCAGAAGGCGGCTCAAATGCAGGATAAGGGAACGAGGCAGGCTAGGTTTCAGTGGAGGTAACGGTTCGGGGAAGGGTTAGGGTTAGGGTTAGGTTCCAAGAGGTTCCAGACGCCGAACTCACAGCAGGGCAGTGTTCTTCCCGAAGGGCTTTGTTGCGGGCACAAAAGACGGTGCCGGTCAGGATCCCTCTTTGGCTGCCAAGGCCACACACGTCGATAAGCCCCTGGTCGAGGAGGCCTCCGGAATCCTCTCAGGAGCTGCAGCCAGGCCTGGGAAACGACATGGTGAGCTTCCAGGTTCCTTGGCAAGTCAGCCTGCCCCGCTTCTGGACCCCAGGCTCGTGATGCTGTCCTACCTTGGAATTGGGTCCCCATGCGGAGAGAGCCTTATCTAGGGTTAGGGTTCAGTCCAGGGACGTCACCAGGGCCGAAGTGACTCCGGTCTGGTGATCTCCTTCGAGGCCTGAAATGAGGGCCCATGCCAGACGGCAGCTCAAATGCAGGAATAGGGATCGAGCCTGGCTTAGGTTTCGGTGGAGGGTCCTTTTTCTGGGTAGGGTTAGGGTTAGGGTTAGGTCCCAGGAGGTTCCAGGCGCCGAACCCACAGCCGGGCAGTGGTCTTCCCGAAGGGCTGAGTTGAGGGCACAAGGGACCGTGCCGATCAGGGACCCTTTTTGGCTGTCAAGGCCACACACGTCGATAAGCCCCTGGTCGAGGAGGCCTCCGGAATCCTCTCTTGAGCTGCAGCCGGGCCTGGGAAACGACATGGTGAGATTCCAAGTTCCATGCCGAGTCAGCCTGCACCGCTTCTGGACCCCAGGCGCGTGATGCTGTCCGACCTTGGAATTGGGTCCCCATGAGGAGAGAGCCTTAGCTAGGGTTAGGGTTCAGTCCAGGGACGTCGCCAGGGCCGAAGCGACTCTGGTCTCGTGATCTCCCTCGAGGGCTGAAGTGAGGGCCCATGCCACGAAGCGGCTCAAATGCAGTATTAGGGGTCGAGGCAGGCTTAGGTTCCGGGGGATGGTCCTGGTTCGTGGTAGGGTTAGGGTTAGGGTTAGGTCCCAGGAGGTTCCAGGCGCTGAACTCACAGCAGGGCAGTGGTCTCCCCGAAATGCTGAGTTGAGGGCACAAGGGACGGTGCCGGTCAGGGTCCCTCTTTGGCTGCCAAGACCACACACGTCGAAAAGCCCCTGGTCGAGGAGGCCTCCGAAATCCTCTCGGAGCTGCAGCCGGGCCTGGGAAACGACATGGTGAGCTTCCAGGTTCCTTGCCGAGTCAGCCTGCACCGCTTCTGTTCCCTATGCGCGTGATGCTGTCCGACATTGGAATTGGGTCCCCATGAGGAGAGAGCCTTAGCTAGGGTTAGGGTTCGGTCCAGGGACGACGCAAGGGCCGAAGCGACTCCGGTTTTGTGATCTCCTTCGAGGGCTGAGGTGAGGGCCCATATCTGAAGGCGGCTCAAATGCAGGATAAGGGAATGAGGCAGGCTTCCGTTTCGGTGGAGGGTAACGGTTCGGGGTAGGGTTAGGGTTAGGGTTAGGTCCCAGGAGGTTCCAGGCGCCGAACCCACAGCAGGGCAGTGGTCTCCCCGAAGGGCTGAGTTGAGGGCACAAGGGACCGTGCCGGTCAGGGTCCCTCTTTGGCTGTCAAGGGCACACACGTCGATAAGCCCCTGGTCGAGGAGACCTCCGGAATCCTCTCGGGAGCTGCAGCCGGGCCTGGGAAACGACATGGTGAGATTCCAAGTTCCATGCCGAGTCAGCCTGCACTGCTTCTGGACCCCAGGCGCGTGATGCTGTCCGACCTTGGAATTGGGTCCCCATGAGGAGAGAGCTTTAGCTAGGGTTAGGGTTCGGTCCAGGGACGTCGCCAGGGCAGAAGCGACTCTGGTCTCGTGATCTCCCTCGAGGGCTGAAGTGAGGGCCCATGCCAGGAGGCGGCTCAAATGCAGGATTAGGTGTCGAGGCAGGCTTAGGTTTCGGTGGAGGGTCCTGGTTCGGGGTAGGGTTAGGGTTAGGGTTAGGTCCCAGGAGGTTCCAGGCGCTGAACTCACAGCAGGGCAGTGGTCTCCCCGAAGGGCTGAGTTGAGGGCACAAGGGACGGTGCCGGTCAGGGTCCCTCTTTGGCTGCCAAGACCACACATGGCAATAAGCCCCTGGTCGAGGAGGCCTCCGGAATCCTCTCGGGAGCTGCAGCCGGGCCTGGGAAACGACATGGTGAGCTTCCAGGTTTCTGGGCAAGTCATCCTGCACCGCTTCTGGACCCCAGGCTCGTGATGCTGTCCTACGTAGGAATTGGGTCCCATGCGGAGAGAGCCTTAACTAGGGTTAGGGTTCGGTCCTGGGACGTCGCCAGGGCCGAAGCGACTCGGGTCTCGTGATCTCCCTCGAGGACTGAAGTGAGGGCCCATTCCAGAAAGCGGCTCAAATGCAGGAATAGGGATCGAGGCTGGCTTAGGTTTCGGTGGAGGGTCCTGGTTCGGGGTAGGGTTAGGGTTAGGGTTAGGTCCCAGGAGATTCCAGGCGCTTTTCCCAAAGCAGGGCAGTGGTCTCCCCGAAGGGCTGAGTTGAGGGCACAAGGGACCGTGCCGGTCAGGGTCCCTCTTTGGCTGTCAAGGCCACACACGTCGATAAGACTCTGGTCGAGGAGGCCTCCGGAATCCTTTCGGGAGCTGCAGCCGGGCCTGGGAAAGGACATGGTGAGATTGCAAGGTCCATGCCGAGTCAGCCTGCACCGCCTCTGGACCCCAGGCGCATGATGCTGTCCGACCTTGGAATTGTGTCCCCATGTGCAGAGAGCCTTAGCTATGGTAAGGGTTCGGTCCAGGGACGTCGCCAGGGCTAAAGCGACTCCGGTCTCGTGATCTCCCTCGAGGGCTGAAGTGAGGGCCCATGCCAGGAGGCGGCTCAAATGCAGGATTAGGTGTCGAGGCAGGCTTAGGTTTCGGTGGAGGGTCCTGGTTCGGGGTAGGGTTAGGGTTAGGGTTAGGTCCCAGGAGGTTCCAGGCGCTGAACTCACAGCAGGGCAGTGGTCTCCCCGAAGGGCTGAATTGAGGGCACAAGGGACGGTGCCGGTCAGGGTCCCTCTTTGGTTGCCAAGACCACACACGTCGATAAGCCCCTGGTCGAGGAGGCTCCGGAAGCCTCTCGGGAGCTGCAGCCGGGCCTAGGAAACGACATGGTGAGCTTCCATGTTCCTTGCCGAGTCAGCCTGCACCGCTTCTGTTCCCTATGCGCGTGATGCTGTCCGACCTTGGAATTGGGTCCCCAACAGGAGAGAGCCTTAGCTAGGGTTAGGGTTCGGTCCAGGGACGATGCCAGGGCCGTCGCGACTCCGGTCTCGTGATCTCCCTCGAGGGCTGAAGTGAGGGCCCATGCCAGAAGGCGGCTCAAATGCAGGATAAGGGAACGAGGCAGGCTAGGTTTCAGTGGAGGTAACGGTTCGGGGAAGGGTTAGGGTTAGGGTTAGGTTCCAAGAGGTTCCAGACGCCGAACTCACAGCAGGGCAGTGTTCTTCCCGAAGGGCTTAGTGGCGGGCACAAAAGACGGTGCCGGTCAGGATCCCTCTTTGGCTGCCAAGGCCACACACGTCAATAAGCCCCTGGTCGAGGAGGTCTCCGGAATCCTCTCAGGAGCTGCAGCCGGGACTGGGGAACGACATGGTGAGATTCCAGGTTCCTTGGCAAGTCAGCCTGCCCCGCTTCTGGACCCCAGGCTCGTGACGCTGTCCTACCTTGGAATTGGGTCCCCATGCGGAGAGAGCCTTATCTAGGGTTAGGGTTCAGTCCAGCGACGTCACCAGGGCCGAGGTGACTCCGGTCTGGTGATCTCCTTCGAGGCCTGAAATGAGGGCCCATGCCAGACGGCATCTCAAATGCAGGAATAGGGATCGAGCCTGGCTTAGGTTTCGGTGGAGGGTCCTTTTTCTGGGTAGGGTTAGGGTTAGGGTTAGGTCCCAGGAGGTTCCAGGCGCCGAAGCCACAGCCGGGCAGTGGTCTTCCCGAAGGGCTGAGTTGAGGGCACAAGAGACCGTGCCGGTCAGGGACCCTCTTTGGCTGTCAAGGCCACACACGTCGATAAGCCCCTGGTCGAGGAGGCCTCCGGAATCCTCTCTGGAGCTGCAGCCGGGCCTGGGAAACGACACGGTGAGATTCCAAGTTCCATGCCGAGTCAGCCTGCACCGCTTCTGGACCCCAGGCGCGTGATGCTGTCCGACCTTGGAATTGGGTCCCCATGAGGAGAGAGCCTTAGCTAGGGTTAGGGTTCAGTCCAGGGACGTCGCCAGGGCCGAAGCGACTCTGGTCTCGTGATCTCCCTCGAGGGCTGAAGTGAGGGCCCATGCCAGGAAGCGGCTCAAATGCAGTATTAGGGGTCGAGGCAGGCTTAGGTTCCGGGGGATGGTCCTGGTTCGAGGTAGGGTTAGGGTTAGGGTTAGGTCCCAGGAGGTTCCAGGCGCTGAACTCACAGCAGGGCAGTGGTCTCCCCGAAATGCTGAGTTGAGGGCACAAGGGACGGTGCCGGTCAGGGTCCCTCTTTGGCTGCCAAGACCACACACGTCGAAAAGCCCCTGGTCGAGGAGGCCTCCGAAATCCTCTCGGAGCTGCAGCCGGGCCTCGGAAACGACATGGTGAGCTTCCAGGTTCCTTGCCGAGTCAGCCTGCACCGCTTCTGTTCCCTATGCGCGTGATGCTGTCCGACATTGGAATTGGGTCCCCATGAGGAGAGAGCCTTAGCTAGGGTTAGGGTTCGGTCCAGGGACGACGCAAGGGCCGAAGCGACTCCGGTTTTGTGATCTCCTTCGAGGGCTGAGGTGAGGGCCCATATCTGAAGGCGGCTCAAATGCAGGATAAGGGAATGAGGCAGGCTTCCGTTTCGGTGGAGGGTAACGGTTTGGGGTAGGGTTAGGGTTAGGGTTAGGTCCCAGGAGGTTCCAGGCGCCGAACCCACAGCAGGGCAGTGGTCTCCCCGAAGGGCTGAGTTGAGGGCACAAGGGACCGTGCCGGTAGGGTCCCTCTTTGGCTGTCAAGGGCACACACGTCGATAAGCCCCTGGTCGAGGAGACCTCCGGAATCCTCTCGGGAGCTGCAGCCGGGCCTGGGAAACGACATGGTGAGATTCCAAGTTCCATGCCGAGTCAGCCTGCACTGCTTCTGGACCCCAGGCGCTTGATGCTGTCCGACCTTGGAATTGGGTCCCCATGAGGAGAGAGCTTTAGCTAGGGTTAGGGTTCGGTCCAGGGACGTCGCCAGGGCAGAAGCGACTCTGGTCTCGTGATCTCCCTCGAGGGCTGAAGTGAGGGCCCATGCCAGGAGGCGGCTCAAATGCAGGATTAGGTGTCGAGGCAGGCTAAGGTTTCGGTGGAGGGTCCTGGTTCGGGGTAGGGTTAGGGTTAGGGTTAGGTCCCAGGAGGTTCCAGGCGCTGAACTCACAGCAGGGCAGTGGTCTCCCCTAGGGGCTGAGTTGAGGGCACAAGGGACGGTGCCGGTCAGGGTCCCTCTTTGGCTGCCAAGACCACACATGGCAATAAGCCCCGGGTCGAGGAGGCCTCCGGAATCCTCTCGGGAGCTGCAGCCGGGCCTGGGAAACGACATGGTGAGCTTCCAGGTTTCTGGGCAAGTCAGCCTGCACCGCTTCTGGACCCCAGGCTCGTGATGCTGTCCTACGTAGGAATTGGGTCCCATGCGGAGAGAGCCTTAACTAGGGTTAGGGTTCGGTCCTGGGACGTCGCCAGGGCCGAAGCGACTCCGGTCTCGTGATCTCCCTCGAGGACTGAAGTGAGGGCCCATTCCAGAAAGCGGCTCAAATGCAGGAATAGGGATCGAGGCTGGCTTAGGTTTCGGTGGAGGGTCCTGGTTCGGGGTAGGGTTAGGGTTAGGGTTAGGTCCCAGGGGATTCCAGGCGCTTTTCCCAAAGCAGGGCAGTGGTCTCCCCGAAGGGCTGAGTTGAGGGCATAAGGGACCATGCCGGTCAGGGTCCCTCTTTGGCTGTCAAGGCCACACACGTCGATAAGACCCTGGTCGAGGAGGCCTCCGGAATCCTCTCGGGAGCTGCAGCCGGGCCTGGGAAACGACATGGTGAGATTGCAAGGTCCATGCCGAGTCAGCCTGCACCGCCTCTGGACCCCAGGCGCATGATGCTGTCCGACCTTGGAATTGTGTCCCCATGAGCAGAGAGCCTTAGCTATGGTTAGGGTTCGGTCCAGGGACGTCGCCAGGGCTAAAGCGACTCCGGTCTCGTGATCTCCCTCGAGGGCTGAAGTGAGGGCCCATGCCAGGAGGCGGCTCAAATGCAGGATTAGGTGTCGAGGCAGGCTTAGGTTTCGGTGGAGGGTCCTGGTTCGGGGTAGGGTTAGGGTTAGGGTTAGGTCCCAGGAGGTTCCAGGCGCTGAACTCACAGCAGGGCAGTGGTCTCCCCGAATGGCTGAATTGAGGGCACAAGGGACGGTGCCGGTCAGGGTCCCTCTTTGGTTGCCAAGACCACACACGTCGATAAGCCCCTGGTCGAGGAGGCTCCGGAAGCCTGTCGGGAGCTGCAGCCGGGCCTGGGAAACGACATGGTGAGCTTCCATGTTCCTTGCCGAGTCAGCCTGCACCGCTTGTGTTCCCTATGCGCGTGATGCTGTCCGACCTTGGAATTGGGTCCCCAACAGGAGAGAGCCTTAGCTAGGGTTAGGGTTCGGTCCAGGGACGATGCCAGGGCCGTAGCGACTCCGGTCTCGTGATCTCCCTCGAGGGCTGAAGTGAGGGCCCATGCCAGAAGGCGGCTCAAATGCAGGATAAGGGAACGAGGCAGGCTAGGTTTCAGTGGAGGTAACGGTTCGGGGAAGGGTTAGGGTTAGGGTTAGGTTCCAAGAGGTTCCAGACGCCGAACTCACAGCAGGGCAGTGTTCTTCCCGAAGGGCTTAGTGGCGGGCACAAAAGACGGTGCCGGTCAGGATCCCTCTTTGGCTGCCAAGGCCACACACGTCGATAAGCCCCTGGTCGAGGAGGCCTCCGGAATCCTCTCAGGAGCTGCAGCCGGGCCTGGGAAACGACATGGTGAGCTTCCAGGTTCCTTGGCAAGTCAGCCTGTCCCGCTTCTGGACCCCAGGCTCGTGACGCTGTCCTACCTTGGAATTGGGTCCCCATGCTGAGAGAGCCTTATCTAGGGTTAGGGTTCAGTCCAGCGACGTCACCAGGGCCGAGGTGACTCCGGACTGGTGATCTCCTTCGAGGCCTGAAATGAGGGCCCATGCCAGACGGCATCTCAAATGCAGGAATAGGGATCGAGCCTGGCTTAGGTTTTGGTGGAGGGTCCTTTTTCTGGGTAGGGTTAGGGTTAGGGTTAGGTCCCAGGAGGTTCCAGGCGCCGAAGCCACAGCCGGGCAGTGGTCTTCCCGAAGGGCTGAGTTGAAGGCACAAGGGACCGTGCCGGTCAGGGACCCTCTTTGGCTGTCAAGGCCACACACGTCGATAAGCCCCTGGTCGAGGAGGCCTCCGGAATCCTCTCTGAAGCTGCAGCCGGGCATGGGAAACGACATGGTGAGATTCCAAGTTCCATGCCGAGTCAGCCTGCACCGCTTCTGGACCCCAGGCGCGTGATGCTGTCCGACCTTGGAATTGGGTCCCCATGAGGAGAGAGCCTTAGCTAGGGTTAGGGTTCAGTCCAGGGACGTCGCCAGGGCCGAAGCGACTCTGGTCTCGTGATCTCCCTCGAGGGCTGAAGTGAGGCCCCATGCCAGGAAGCGGCTCAAATGCAGTATTAGGGGTTGAGGCAGGCTTAGGTTTCGGGGGATGGTCCTGGTTCGTGGTAGGGTTAGGGTTAGGGTTAGGTCCCAGGAGGTTCCAGGCGCTGAACTCACAGCAGGGCAGTGGTCTCCCCGAAATGCTGAGTTGAGGGCACAAGGGACGGTGCCGGTCAGGGTCCCTCTTTGGCTGCCAAGACCACACACGTCGAAAAGCCCCTGGTCGAGGAGGCCTCCGAAATCCTCTCGGAGCTGCAGCCGGGCCTGGGAAACGACATGGTGAGCTTCCAGGTTCCTTGCCGAGTCAGCCTGCACCGTTTCTGTTCCCTATGCGCGTGATGCTGTCCGACATTGGAATTGGGTCCCCATGAGGAGAGAGCCTTAGCTAGGGTTAGGGTTCGGTCCAGGGACGACGCAAGGGCCGAAGCGACTCCGGTTTTGTGATCTCCTTCGAGGGCTGAGGTGAGGGCCCATATCTGAAGGCGGCTCAAATGCAGGATAAGGGAATGAGGCAGGCTTCCGTTTCGGTGGAGGGTAACGGTTCGGGGTAGGGTTAGGGTTAGGGTTAGGTCCCAGGAGGTTCCAGGCGCCGAACCCACAGCAGGGCAGTGGTCTCCCCGAAGGGCTGAGTTGAGGGCACAAGGGACCGTGCCGGTCAGGGTCCCTCTTTGGCTGTCAAGGGCACACACGTCGATAAGCCCCTGGTCGAGGAGACCTCCGGAATCCTCTCGGGAGCTGCAGCCGGGCCTGGGAAACGACATGGTGAGATTCCAAGTTCCATGCCGAGTCAGCCTGCACTGCTTCTGGACCCCAGGCGCTTGATGCTGTCCGACCTTGGAATTGGGTCCCCATTGGAGAGAGCTTTAGCTAGGGTTAGGGTTCGGTCCAGGGACGTCGCCAGGGCAGAAGCGACTCTGGTCTCGTGATCTCCCTCGAGGGCTGAAGTGAGGGCCCATGCCAGGAGGCGGCTCAAATGCAGGATTAGGTGTCGAGGCAGGCTTAGGTTTCGGTGGAGGGTCCTGGTTCGGGGTAGGGTTAGGGTTAGGGTTAGGTCCCAGGAGGTTCCAGGCGCTTTTCCCAAAGCAGGGCAGTGGTCTCCCCGAAGGGCTGAGTTGAGGGCACAAGGGACCGTGCCGGTCAGGGTCCCTCTTTGGCTGTCAAGGCCACACACGTCGATAAGACCCTGGTCGAGGAGGCCTCCGGAATCCTCTCGGGAGCTGCAGCCGGGCCTGGGAAACGACATGGTGAGATTGCAAGGTCCATGCCGAGTCAGCCTGCACCGCCTGTGGACCCCAGGCGCATGATGCTGTCCGACCTTGGAATTGTGTCCCCATGTGCAGAGAGCCTTAGCTATGGTTAGGGTTCGGTCCAGGGACGTCGCCAGGGCTAAAGCGACTCCGGTCTCGTGATCTCCCTCGAGGGCTGAAGTGAGGGTCCATGCCAGGAGGCGGCTCAAATGCAGGATTAGGTGTCGAGGCAGGCTTAGGTTTCGGTGGAGGGTCCTGGTTCGGGGTAGGGTTAGGGTTAGGGTTAGGTCCCAGGGGGTTAGGGTTAGGGTTAGGGTTAGGGTTAGGGTTAGGTCCCAGGAGGTTCCAGGCGCTGAACTCACAGCAGGGCAGTGGTCTCCCCGAAGGGCTGAATTGAGGGCACAAGGGACGGTGCCGGTCAGGGTCCCTCTTTGGTTGCCAAGACCACACACGTCGATAAGCCCCTGGTCGAGGAGGCTCCGGAAGCCTGTCGGGAGCTGCAGCCGGGCCTGGGAAACGACATGGTGAGCTTCCATGTTCCTTGCCGAGTCAGCCTGCACCGCTTCTGTTCCCTATGCGCGTGATGCTGTCCGACCTTGGAATTGGGTCCCCAACAGGAGAGAGCCTTAGCTAGGGTTAGGGTTCGGTCCAGGGACGATGCCAGGGCCGTAGCGACTCCGGTCTCGTGATCTCCCTCGAGGGCTGAAGTGAGGGCCCATGCCAGAAGGCGGCTCAAATGCAAGATAAGGGAACGAGGCAGGCTAGGTTTCAGTGGAGGTAACGGTTCGGGGAAGGGTTAGGGTTAGGGTTAGGTTCCAAGAGGTTCCAGACGCCGAACTCACAGCAGGGCAGTGTTCTTCCCGAAGGGCTTAGTGGCGGGCACAAAAGATGGTGCCGGTCAGGATCCCTCTTTGGCTGCCAAGGCCACACACGTCGATAAGCCCCTGGTCGAGGAGGCCTCCGGAATCCTCTCAGGAGCTGCAGCCGGGCCTGGGAAACGACATGGTGAGCTTCCAGGTTCCTTGGCAAGTCAGCCTGCCCCGCTTCTGGACCCCAGGCTCGTGACGCTGTCCTACCTTGGAATTGGGTCCCCATGCGGAGAGAGCCTTATCTAGGGTTAGGGTTCAGTCCAGCGACGTCACCAGGGCCGAGGTGACTCCGGTCTGGTGATCTCCTTCGAGGCCTGAAATGAGGGCCCATGCCAGACGGCAGCTCAAATGCAGGAATAGGGATCGAGCCTGGCTTAGGTTTCGGTGGAGGGTCCTTTTTCTGGGTAGGGTTAGGGTTAGGGTTAGGTCCCAGGAGGTTCCAGGCGCCGAACCCACAGCCGGGCAGTGGTCTTCCCGAAGGGCTGAGTTGAGGGCACAAGGGACCGTGCCGTTCAGAGACCCTCTTTGGCTGTCAAGGCCACACACGTCGATAAGCCCCTGGTCGAGGAGGCCTCCGGAATCCTCTCTGAAGCTGCAGCCGGGCCTGGGAAACGACATGGTGAGATTCCAAGTTCCATGCCGAGTCAGCCTGCACCGCTTCTGGACCCCAGGCGCGTGATGCTGTCCGACCTTGGAATTGGGTCCCCATGAGGAGAGAGCCTTAGCTAGGGTTAGGGTTCAGTCCAGGGACGTCGCCAGGGCCGAAGCGACTCTGGTCTCGTGATCTCCCTCGAATGCTGAAGTGAGGCCCCATGCCAGGAAGCGGCTCAAATGCAGTATTAGGTGTTGAGGCAGGCTTAGGTTCCGGGGGATGGTCCTGGTTCGTGGTAGGGTTAGGGTTAGGGTTAGGTCCCAGGAGGTTCCAGGCGCTGAACTCACAGCAGGGCAGTGGTCTCCCCGAAATGCTGAGTTGAGGGCACAAGGGACGGTGCCGGTCAGGGTCCCTCTTTGGCTGCCAAGACCACACACGTCGAAAAGCCCCTGGTCGAGGAGGCCTCCGAAATCCTCTCGGAGCTGCAGCCGGGCCTGGGAAACGACATGGTGAGCTTCCAGGTTCCTTGCCGAGTCAGCCTGCACCGCTTCTGTTCCCTATGCGCGTGATGCTGTCCGACATTGGAATTGGGTCCCCATGAGGAGAGAGCCTTAGCTAGGGTTAGGGTTCGGTCCAGGGACGACGCAAGGGCCGAAGCGACTCCGGTTTTGTGATCTCCTTCGAGGGCTGAGGTGAGGGCCCATATCTGAAGGCGGCTCAAATGCAGGATAAGGGAATGAGGCAGGCTTCCGTTTCGGTGGAGGGTAACGGTTCGGGGTAGGGTTAGGGTTAGGGTTAGGTCCCAGGAGGTTCCAGGCGCCGAACCCACAGCAGGGCAGTGGTCTCCCCGAAGGGCTGAGTTGAGGGCACAAGGGACCGTGCCGGTCAGGGTCCCTCTTTGGCTGTCAAGGGCACACACGTCGATAAGCCCCTGGTCGAGGAGACCTCCGGAATCCTCTCGGGAGCTGCAGCCGGGCCTGGGAAACGACATGGTGAGATTCCAAGTTCCATGCCGAGTCAGCCTGCACTGCTTCTGGACCCCAGGCGCTTGATGCTGTCCGACCTTGGAATTGGGTCCCCATGAGGAGAGAGCTTTAGCTAGGGTTAGGGTTCGGTCCAGGGACGTCGCCAGGGCCGAAGCGACTCCGGTCTCGTGATCTCCCTCGAGGGCTGAAGTGAGGGCCCATGCCAGGAGGCGGCTCAAATGCAGGATTAGGTGTCGAGGCAGGCTTAGGTTTCGGTGGAGGGTCCTGGTTCGGGGTAGGGTTAGGGTTAGGGTTAGGTCCCAGGAGGTTCCAGGCGCTGAACTCACAGCAGGGCAGTGGTCTCCCCGAAGGGCTGAGTTGAGGGCACAAGGGACGGTGCCGGTCAGGGTCCCTCTTTGGCTGCCAAGACCACACATGGCAATAAGCCCCTGGTCGAGGAGGCCTCCGGAATCCTCTCGGGAGCTGCAGCCGGGCCTGGGAAACGACATGGTGAGCTTCCAGGTTTCTGGGCAAGTCAGCCTGCACCGCTTCTGGACCCCAGGCTCGTGATGCTGTCCTACGTAGGAATTGGGTCCCATGCGGAGAGAGCCTTAACTAGGGTTAGGGTTCGGTCCTGGGACGTCGCCAGGGCCGAAGCGACTCGGGTCTCGTGATCTCCCTCGAGGACTGAAGTGAGGGCCCATTCCAGAAAGCGGCTCAAATGCAGGAATAGGGATCGAGGCTGGCTTAGGTTTCGGTGGAGGGTCCTGGTTCGGGGTAGGGTTAGGGTTAGGGTTAGGTCCCAGGAGATTCCAGGCGCTTTTCCCAAAGCAGGGCAGTGGTCTCCCCGAAGGGCTGAGTTGAGGGCACAAGGGACCGTGCCGGTCAGGGTCCCTCTTTGGCTGTGAAGGCCACACACGTCGATAAGACCCTGGTCGAGGAGGCCTCCGGAATCCTCTCGGGAGCTGCAGCCGGGCCTGGGAAACGACATGGTGAGATTGCAAGGTCCATGCCGAGTCAGCCTGCACCGCCTCTGGACCCCAGGCGCATGATGCTGTCCGACCTTGGAATTGTGTCCCCATGTGCAGAGAGCCTTAGCTATGGTTAGGGTTCGGTCCAGGGACGTCGCCAGGGCTAAAGCGACTCCGGTCTCGTGATCTCCCTCGAGGGCTGAAGTGAGGGTCCATGCCAGGAGGCGGCTCAAATGCAGGATTAGGTGTCGAGGCAGGCTTAGGTTTCGGTGGAGGGTCCTGGTTCGGGGTAGGGTTAGGGTTAGGGTTAGGTCCCAGGGGGTTAGGGTTAGGGTTAGGGTTAGGGTTAGGGTTAGGTCCCAGGAGGTTCCAGGCGCTGAACTCACAGCAGGGCAGTGGTCTCCCCGAAGGGCTGAATTGAGGGCACAAGGGACGGTGCCGGTCAGGGTCCCTCTTTGGTTGCCAAGACCACACACGTCGATAAGCCCCTGGTCGAGGAGGCTCCGGAAGCCTGTCGGGAGCTGCAGCCGGGCCTGGGAAACGACATGGTGAGCTTCCATGTTCCTTGCCGAGTCAGCCTGCACCGCTTCTGTTCCCTATGCGCGTGATGCTGTCCGACCTTGGAATTGGGTCCCCAACAGGAGAGAGCCTTAGCTAGGGTTAGGGTTCGGTCCAGGGACGATGCCAGGGCCGTAGCGACTCCGGTCTCGTGATCTCCCTCGAGGGCTGAAGTGAGGGCCCATGCCAGAAGGCGGCTCAAATGCAAGATAAGGGAACGAGGCAGGCTAGGTTTCAGTGGAGGTAACGGTTCGGGGAAGGGTTAGGGTTAGGGTTAGGTTCCAAGAGGTTCCAGACGCCGAACTCACAGCAGGGCAGTGTTCTTCCCGAAGGGCTTAGTGGCGGGCACAAAAGACGGTGCCGGTCAGGATCCCTCTTTGGCTGCCAAGGCCACACACGTCGATAAGCCCCTGGTCGAGGAGGCCTCCGGAATCCTCTCAGGAGCTGCAGCCGGGCCTGGGAAACGACATGGTGAGCTTCCAGGTTCCTTGGCAAGTCAGCCTGCCCCGCTTCTGGACCCCAGGCTCGTGACGCTGTCCTACCTTGGAATTGGGTCCCCATGCGGAGAGAGCCTTATCTAGGGTTAGGGTTCAGTCCAGAGACGTCACCAGGGCCGAGGTGACTCCGGTCTGGTGATCTCCTTCGAGGCCTGAAATGAGGGCCCATGCCAGACGGCATCTCAAATGCAGGAATAGGGATCGAGCCTGGCTTAGGTTTCGGTGGAGGGTCCTTTTTCTGGGTAGGGTTAGGGTTAGGGTTAGGTCCCAGGAGGTTCCAGGCGCCGAAGCCACAGCCGGGCAGTGGTCTTCCCGAAGGGCTGAGTTGAGGGCACAAGGTACCGTGCCGGTCAGGGACCCTCTTTGGCTGTCAAAGCCACACACGTCGATAAGCCCCTGGTCGAGGAGGCCTCCGGAGTCATCTCTGGAGCTGCAGCCGGGCCTGGGAAACGACATGGTGAGATTCCACGTTCCATGCCGAGTCAGCCTGCACCGCTTCTGGACCCCAGGCGCGTGATGCTGTCCGACCTTGGAATTGGGTCCCCATGAGGAGAGAGCCTTAGCTAGGGTTAGGGTTCAGTCCAGGGACGTCACCAGGGCCGAAGCGTCTCTGGTCTCGTGATCTCCCTCGAGGGCTGAAGTGAGGGCCCATGCCAGGAGGCGGCTCAAATGCAGGATTAGGTGTCGAGGCAGGATTAGGTTCCGGGGGATGGTCCTGGTTCGTGGTAGGGTTAGGGTTAGGGTTAGGTCCCAGGAGGTTCCAGGCGCTGAACTCACAGCAGGGCAGTGGTCTCCCCGAAATGCTGAGTTGAGGGCACAAGGGACGGTGCCGGTCAGGGTCCCTCTTTGGCTGCCAAGACCACACACGTCGAAAAGCCCCTGGTCGAGGAGGCCTCCGAAATCCTTTCGGAGCTGCAGCCGGGCCTGGGAAACGACATGGTGAGCTTCCAGGTTCCTTGGCAAGTCAGCCTTCCCCGCTTCTGGACCCCAGGCTCGTGATGCTGTCCTACCTTGGAATGGGTCCCCATGCAGAGAGAGCCTTATCTAGGGTTAGGGTTCAGTCCAGGGACGTCACCAGGGCCGAAGTGACTCCGGTCTGCTGATCTCCTTCGAGGCCTGAAATGAGGGCCCATGCCAGACGGCATCTCAAATGCAGGAATAGAGATCGAGCCTGGCTTAGGTTTCGGTGGAGGGTCCTTTTTCTGGGTGGGGTTAGGGTTAGGGTTAGGTCCCAGGAGGTTCCAGGCGCCGAACCCACAGCCGGGCAGTGGTCTTCCCGAAGGGCTGAGTTGAGGGCACAAGGGACCGTGCCGGTCAGGGACCCTCTTTGGCTGTCAAGGCCACACACGTCGATAAGCCCCTGGTCGAGGAGGCCTCCGGAATCCTCTCTTGAGCTGCAGCCGGGCCTGGGAAACGACATGGTGAGATTCCAAGTTCCATGCCGAGTCAGCCTGCACCGCTTCTGGACCCCAGGCGCGTGATGCTGTCCCACCTTGGAATTGGGTCCCCATGAGGAGAGAGCCTTAGCTAGGGTTAGGGTTCAGTCCAGGGACGTCGCCAGGGCCGAAGCGACTCTGGTCTCGTGATCTCCCTCGAGGGCTGAAGTGAGGGCCCATGCCAGGAGGCGGCTCAAATGCAGGATTAGGGGTCGAGGCAGGCTTAGGTTCCCAGGGATGGTCCTGGTTCGTGGTAGGGTTAGGGTTAGGGTTAGGTCCCAGGACGTTCCAGGCGCTGAACTCACAGCAGGGCAGTGGTCTCCCCGAAGGGCTGAGTTGAGGGCACAAGGGACGGTGCCGGTCAGGGTCCCTCTTTGGCTGCCAAGACCACACACGTCGAAAAGCCCCTGGTCGAGGAGGCCTCCGGAATCCTCTCGGGAGCTGCAGCCGGGCCTGGGAAACGACATGGTGAGCTTCCAGGTTCCTTGCCGAGTCAGCCTGCACCGCTTCTGTTCCCTATGCGCGTGATGCTGTCCGACATTGGAATTGGGTCCCCATGAGGAGAGAGCCTTAGCTAGGGTTAGGGTTCGGTCCAGGGACGACGCAAGGGCCGAAGCGACTCCGGTTTTGTGATCTCCTTCGAGGGCTGAAGTGAGGGCCCATATCAGAAGGCGGCTCAAATGCAGGATAAGGGAATGAGGCAGGCTTAGGTTTCGGTGGAGGGTCCTGGTTCGGGGTAGGGTTAGGGTTAGGGTTAGGTCCCAGGAGGTTCCAGGCGCCGAACCCACAGCAGGGCAGTGGTCTCCCCGAAGGGCTGAGTTGAGGGCACAAGGGACCGTGCCGGTCAGGGTCCCTCTATGGCTGTCAAGGCCACACACGTCGATAAGCCCCTGGTCGAGGAGACCTCCGGAATCCTCTCGGGAGCTGCAGCCGGGCCTGGGAAACGACATGGTGAGATTCCAAGTTCCATGCCGAGTCAGCCTGCACTGCTTCTGGACCCCAGGCGCGTGATGCTGTCCGACCTTGGAATTGGGTCCCCATGAGGAGAGAGCTTTAGCTAGGGTTAGGGTTCGGTCCAGGGACGTCGCCAGGGCCGAAGCGACTCTGGTCTCGTGATCTCCCTCGAGGGCTGAAGTGAGGGCCCATGCCAGGAGGCGGCTCAAATGCAGGATTAGGTGTCGAGGCAGGCTTAGGTTTCGGTGGAGGGTCCTGGTTCGGGGTAGGGTTAGGGTTAGGGTTAGGTCCCAGGAGGTTCCAGGCGCTGAACTCACAGCAGGGCAGTGGTCTCCCCGAAGGGCTGAGTTGAGGGCACAAGGGACGGTGCCGGTCAGGGTCCCTCTTTGGCTGCCAAGACCACACATGGCAATAAGCCCCTGGTCGAGGAGGCCTCCGGAATCCTCTCAGGAGCTGCAGCCGGGCCTGGGAAACGACATGGTGAGCTTCCAGGTTCCTTGGCAAGTCAGCCTGCCCCGCTTCTGGACCCCAGGCTCGTGATGCTGTCCTACCTTGGAATTGGGTCCCCATGCTGAGAGAGCCTTATCTAGGGTTAGGGTTCAGTCCAGGGACGTCACCAGGGCCGAAGTGACTCCGGTCTGGTGATCTCCTTCGAGGCCTGAAATGAGGGCCCATGCCAGACGGCAGCTCAAATGCAGGTATAGGGATAGAGCCTGGCTTAGGTTTCGGTGGAGGGTCCTTTTTCTGGGTAGGGTTAGGGTTAGGGTTAGGTCCCAGGAGGTTCCAGGCGCCGAACCCACAGCAGGGCAGTGGTCTCCCCGAAGGGCTGAGTTGAGGGCACAAGGGACCGTGCCGGTCAGGGTCCCTCTTTGGCTGTCAAGGCCACACACGTCGATAAGCCCCTGGTCGAGGAGGCCTCCGGAATCCTCTCTGGAGCTGCAGCCGGGCCTGGGAAACGACATGGTGAGATTCCACGTTCCATGCCGAGTCAGCCTGCACCGCTTCTGGACCCCAGGCGCGTGATGCTGTCCGACCTTGGAATTGGGTCCCCATGAGGAGAGAGCCTTAGCTAGGGTTAGGGTTCAGTCCAGGGACGTCACCAGGGCCGAAGCGTCTCTGGTCTCGTGATCTCCCTCGAGGGCTGAAGTGAGGGCCCATGCCAGGAGGCGGCTCAAATGCAGGATTAGGTGTCGAGGCAGGATTAGGTTCCGGGGGATGGTCCTGGTTCGTGGTAGGGTTAGGGTTAGGGTTAGGTCCCAGGAGGTTCCAGGCGCTGAACTCACAGCAGGGCAGTGGTCTCCCCGAAATGCTGAGTTGAGGGCACAAGGGACGGTGCCGGTCAGGGTCCCTCTTTGGCTGCCAAGACCACACACGTCGAAAAGCCCCTGGTCGAGGAGGCCTCCGAAATCCTTTCGGAGCTGCAGCCGGGCCTGGGAAACGACATGGTGAGCTTCCAGGTTCCTTGGCAAGTCAGCCTTCCCCGCTTCTGGACCCCAGGCTCGTGATGCTGTCCTACCTTGGAATGGGTCCCCATGCAGAGAGAGCCTTATCTAGGGTTAGGGTTCAGTCCAGGGACGTCACCAGGGCCGAAGTGACTCCGGTCTGCTGATCTCCTTCGAGGCCTGAAATGAGGGCCCATGCCAGACGGCATCTCAAATGCAGGAATAGAGATCGAGCCTGGCTTAGGTTTCGGTGGAGGGTCCTTTTTCTGGGTGGGGTTAGGGTTAGGGTTAGGTCCCAGGAGGTTCCAGGCGCCGAACCCACAGCCGGGCAGTGGTCTTCCCGAAGGGCTGAGTTGAGGGCACAAGGGACCGTGCCGGTCAGGGACCCTCTTTGGCTGTCAAGGCCACACACGTCGATAAGCCCCTGGTCGAGGAGGCCTCCGGAATCCTCTCTTGAGCTGCAGCCGGGCCTGGGAAACGACATGGTGAGATTCCAAGTTCCATGCCGAGTCAGCCTGCACCGCTTCTGGACCCCAGGCGCGTGATGCTGTCCCACCTTGGAATTGGGTCCCCATGAGGAGAGAGCCTTAGCTAGGGTTAGGGTTCAGTCCAGGGACGTCGCCAGGGCCGAAGCGACTCTGGTCTCGTGATCTCCCTCGAGGGCTGAAGTGAGGGCCCATGCCAGGAGGCGGCTCAAATGCAGGATTAGGGGTCGAGGCAGGCTTAGGTTCCCAGGGATGGTCCTGGTTCGTGGTAGGGTTAGGGTTAGGGTTAGGTCCCAGGACGTTCCAGGCGCTGAACTCACAGCAGGGCAGTGGTCTCCCCGAAGGGCTGAGTTGAGGGCACAAGGGACGGTGCCGGTCAGGGTCCCTCTTTGGCTGCCAAGACCACACACGTCGAAAAGCCCCTGGTCGAGGAGGCCTCCGGAATCCTCTCGGGAGCTGCAGCCGGGCCTGGGAAACGACATGGTGAGCTTCCAGGTTCCTTGCCGAGTCAGCCTGCACCGCTTCTGTTCCCTATGCGCGTGATGCTGTCCGACATTGGAATTGGGTCCCCATGAGGAGAGAGCCTTAGCTAGGGTTAGGGTTCGGTCCAGGGACGACGCAAGGGCCGAAGCGACTCCGGTTTTGTGATCTCCTTCGAGGGCTGAAGTGAGGGCCCATATCAGAAGGCGGCTCAAATGCAGGATAAGGGAATGAGGCAGGCTTAGGTTTCGGTGGAGGGTCCTGGTTCGGGGTAGGGTTAGGGTTAGGGTTAGGTCCCAGGAGGTTCCAGGCGCCGAACCCACAGCAGGGCAGTGGTCTCCCCGAAGGGCTGAGTTGAGGGCACAAGGGACCGTGCCGGTCAGGGTCCCTCTATGGCTGTCAAGGCCACACACGTCGATAAGCCCCTGGTCGAGGAGACCTCCGGAATCCTCTCGGGAGCTGCAGCCGGGCCTGGGAAACGACATGGTGAGATTCCAAGTTCCATGCCGAGTCAGCCTGCACTGCTTCTGGACCCCAGGCGCGTGATGCTGTCCGACCTTGGAATTGGGTCCCCATGAGGAGAGAGCTTTAGCTAGGGTTAGGGTTCGGTCCAGGGACGTCGCCAGGGCCGAAGCGACTCTGGTCTCGTGATCTCCCTCGAGGGCTGAAGTGAGGGCCCATGCCAGGAGGCGGCTCAAATGCAGGATTAGGTGTCGAGGCAGGCTTAGGTTTCGGTGGAGGGTCCTGGTTCGGGGTAGGGTTAGGGTTAGGGTTAGGTCCCAGGAGGTTCCAGGCGCTGAACTCACAGCAGGGCAGTGGTCTCCCCGAAGGGCTGAGTTGAGGGCACAAGGGACGGTGCCGGTCAGGGTCCCTCTTTGGCTGCCAAGACCACACATGGCAATAAGCCCCTGGTCGAGGAGGCCTCCGGAATCCTCTCAGGAGCTGCAGCCGGGCCTGGGAAACGACATGGTGAGCTTCCAGGTTCCTTGGCAAGTCAGCCTGCCCCGCTTCTGGACCCCAGGCTCGTGATGCTGTCCTACCTTGGAATTGGGTCCCCATGCTGAGAGAGCCTTATCTAGGGTTAGGGTTCAGTCCAGGGACGTCACCAGGGCCGAAGTGACTCCGGTCTGGTGATCTCCTTCGAGGCCTGAAATGAGGGCCCATGCCAGACGGCAGCTCAAATGCAGGTATAGGGATAGAGCC
This sequence comes from Prionailurus viverrinus, assembly GCF_022837055.1. NCBI lineage: Eukaryota > Metazoa > Chordata > Mammalia > Carnivora > Felidae > Prionailurus > Prionailurus viverrinus. The sequence continues at coordinate 501,330 of NW_025927615.1, forward strand.
TGGCTTAGGTTTCGGTGGAGGGTCCTTTTTCTGGGTAGGGTTAGGGTTAGGGTTAGGTCCCAGGAGGTTCCAGGCGCCGAACCCACAGCAGGGCAGTGGTCTCCCCGAAGGGCTGAGTTGAGGGCACAAGGGACCGTGCCGGTCAGGGTCCCTCTTTGGCTGTCAAGGCCACACACGTCGATAAGCCCCTGGTCGAGGAGGCCTCCGGAATCCTCTCTGGAGCTGCAGCCGGGCCTGGGAAACGACATGGTGAGATTCCAAGTTCCATGCCGAGTCAGCCTGCACCGCTTCTGGACCCCAGGCCCGTGATGCTGTCCGACCTTGGAATTGGGTCCCCATGAGGAGAGAGCCTTAGCTAGGGTTAGGGTTCAGTCCAGGGACGTCGCCAGGGCCGAAGCGACTCTGGTCTCGTGATCTCCCTCGAGGGCTGAAGTGAGGGCCCATGCCAGGAGGCGGCTCAAATGCAGGATTAGGGGTCGAGGCAGGCTTAGGTTCCCAGGGATGGTCCTGGTTCGTGGTAGGGTTAGGGTTAGGGTTAGGTCCCAGGACGTTCCAGGCGCTGAACTCACAGCAGGGCAGTGGTCTCCCCGAAGGGCTGAGTTGAGGGCACAAGGGGCGGTGCCGGTCAGGGTCCCTCTTTGGCTGCCAAGACCACACACGTCGAAAAGCCCCTGGTCGAGGAGGCCTCCGGAATCCTCTCGGGAGCTGCAGCCGGGCCTGGGAAACGACATGGTGAGCTTCCAGGTTCCTTGCCGAGTCAGCCTGCACCGCTTCTGTTCCCTATGCGCGTGATGCTGTCCGACATTGGAATTGGGTCCCCATGAGGAGAGAGCCTTAGCTAGGGTTAGGGTTCGGTCCAGGGACGACGCAAGGGCCGAAGCGACTCCGGTTTTGTGATCTCCTTCGAGGGCTGAAGTGAGGGCCCATATCAGAAGGCGGCTCAAATGCAGGATAAGGGAATGAGGCAGGCTTAGGTTTCGGTGGAGGGTCCTGGTTCGGGGTAGGGTTAGGGTTAGGGTTAGGTACCAGGAGGTTCCAGGCGCCGAACCCACAGCAGGGCAGTGGTCTCCCCGAAGGGCTGAGTTGAGGGCACAAGGGACCGTGCCGGTCAGGGTCCCTCTATGGCTGTCAAGGCCACACACGTCGATAAGCCCCTGGTCGAGGAGACCTCCGGAATCCTCTCGGGAGCTGCAGCCGGGCCTGGGAAACGACATGGTGAGATTCCAAGTTCCATGCCGAGTCAGCCTGCACTGCTTCTGGACCCCAGGCGCGTGATGCTGTCCGACCTTGGAATTGGGTCCCCATGAGGAGAGAGCTTTAGCTAGGGTTAGGGTTCGGTCCAGGGACGTCGCCATGGCCGAAGCGACTCTGGTCTCGTGATCTCCCTCGAGGGCTGAAGTGAAGGCCCATGCCAGGAGGCGGCTCAAATGCAGGATTAGGTGTCGAGGCAGGCTTAGGTTCCCAGGGATGGTCCTGGTTCGTGTTAGGGTTAGGGTTAGGGTTAGGTCCCAGGACGTTCGAGGCGCTGAACTCACAGCAGGGCAGTGGTCTCCCCGAAGGGCTGAGTTGAGGGCACAAGGGACGGTGCCGGTCAGGGTCCCTCTTTGGCTGCCAAGACCACACACGTCGAAAAGCCCCTGGTCGAGGAGGCCTCCGGAATCCTCTCGGGAGCTGCAGCCGGGCCTGGGAAACGACATGGTGAGCTTCCAGGTTCCTTGCCGAGTCAGCCTGCACCTCTTCTGTTCCCTATGCGCGTGATGCTGTCCGACATTGGAATTGAGTCCCCATGAGGAGAGAGCTTTAGCTAGGGTTAGGGTTCGGTCCAGGGACGACGCAAGGGCCGAAGCGACTCCGATTTTGTGATCTCCTTCGAGGGCTGAAGTGAGGGCCCATATCAGAAGGCGGCTCAAATGCAGGATAAGGTAATGAGGCAGGCTTAGGTGTCAGTGGAGGGTAACGGTTCGGGGAAGGGTTAGGGTTAGGGTTAGGTCCCAAGAGGTTCCAGACGCAGAACTCACAGCCGGGCAGTGTTCTTTCCGAAGGGCTTAGTTGCGGGCACAAAGGACGGTGCCGGTCAGCATCCCTCTTTGGCTGCCAAGGCCACACACTTCGATAAGCCCCTGGTCGAGGAGGCCTCCGGAATCCTCTCGGGAGCTGCAGCCGGGCCTGGGAAACGACATGGTGAGCTTCCATGTTCCTTGGCAAGTCAGCCTGCCCCGCTTCTGGACCCCAGGCTCGTGATGCTGTCCTACCTTGTAAATGGGTCCCCATGCATAGAGAGCCTTATCTAGGGTTAGGGTTCGGTCCAGGAACGTCGCCAGGGCCGAAGCGACTCCGGTCTGGTGATCTCCCTAGAGGCCTGAAATGAGGGCCCATGCCAGACGGCGGCTCAGATGCAGGAATAGGGATTGAGGCTGGCTTAGGTTTCGGTGGAGGGTAACGGTTCAGGTTAGGTTTAGGCTTAGGGGTAGGACCCAGGAGGTTCCGGGCGCTGAACTCACAGCAGGGCAGTGGTCTCCCCAAAGGGCTGAGTAGAAGGCACAAGGGACGGTGCCGGTAGGGTCCCTCTTTGGCTGCCAGACCACACACGTCGATAAGCCCCTGGTCGAAGAGGCCTCCGGAATCCTCTCGGGAGCTGCAGCCGGGCCTGGGAAACGACATGGTGAGCTTCCATGTTCCTTGCCGAGTCAGCCTGCACCGCTTCTGTTCCCTATGCGCGTGATGCTGTCCGACCTTGAAATTGGGTCCCCAAGAGGAGAGAGCCTTAGCTAGGGTTAGGGTTCGGTCCAGGGACGATGCCAGGGCCGAAGCGACTCCGCTCTCGTGATCTCCCTCGAGGGCTGAAGTGAGGGCGCATGTCAGAAGGCGGCTCAAATGCTGGATAAGGGAACGAGGCAGGCTTAGGTGTCAGTGGAGGGTAACGGTTCGGGGAAGGGTTAGGGTTAGGGTTAGGGTTAGGTCCCAAGAGGTTCCAGACGCAGAACTCACAGCAGGGCAGGGTTCTTTCCGAAAGGCTTAGTTGTGGGCACAAAGGACGGTGCCGGTCAGGATCCCTATTTGGCTGCCAAGGCCACACACGTCGATAAGCCCCTGGTCGAGGAGGCCTCCGGAATCCTCTCGGGAGCTGCAGCCGGGCCTGGGAAACGACATGGTGAGCTTCCAGGTTCCTTGGCAAGTCAGCCTGCCCCGCTTCTGGACCCCAGGCTCGTGATGCTGTCCTACCTTGTAATTGGGTCCCCATGCATAGAGAGCCTTATCTAGGGTTATGGTTCGGTCCAGGGACGTCGCCAGGGCCGAAGCGACTCTGGTCTGGTGATCTCCCTCAAGGCCTGAAATGAGGGCCCATGCCAGACGGCGGCTCAAATGCAGGAATAGGGATCGAGGCTGGCTTAGGTTTCGGTGGAGGGTCCTGGTTCGGGGTAGGGTTAGGGTTAGGGTTAGGTCCCAGGAGGTTCCAGGCGCCGAACCCACAGCCGGGCAGTGGTCTCCCCAAAGGGCTGATTTGAGGGCACAAGGGACCTTGCCGGTCAGGGACCCTCTTTGGCTGTCAAGGCCACACACGTCGATAAGCCCCTGGTCGAGGAGACCTCCGGAATCCTCTTGGGAGCTGCAGCCGGGCCTGGGAAACGACATGGTGAGATTCCAAGTTCTATGCCGAGTCAGCCTGCACTGCTTCTGGACCCCAGGCGCGTGATGCTGTCCGACCTTGGAATTGGGTCCCCATGAGGAGAGAGCTTTAGCTAATGTTAGGGTTCGGTCCAGGGACGTCGCCAGGGCCGAAGCGACTACGGTCTCGTGATCTTCCTCGAGGGCTGAAGTGAGGGCCCATGCCAGGAGGCGGCTCAAATGCAGGATTAGATGTCGAGGCAGGCTTAGGTTTCGGTGGAGGGTCCTGGTTCGGGGTAGGGTTAGGGTTAGGGTTAGGTCCCAGGAGGTTCCAGGCGCTGAACTCACAGCAGGGCAGTGGTCTCCCCGAAGGGTGAGTTGAGGGCACAAGGGACGGTGCCGGTCAGGGTCCCTCTTTGGCTGCCAAGACCACACATGGCAATAAGCCCCTGGTCGAGGAGGCCTCCGGAATCCTCTCTGGAGCTGCAGCCGGGCCTGGGAAACGACATGGTGAGCTTCCAGGTTCCTTGGCAAGTCAGCCTGCCCCGCTTCTGGACCCCAGGCTCGTGATGCTGTCCTACCTTGGAATTGGGTCCCCATGCGGAGAGAGCCTTATCTAGGGTTAGGGTTCAGTCCAGGGACGTCACCAGGGCCGAAGTGACTCCGGTCTGGTGATCTCCTTCGAGGCCTGAAATGAGGGCCCATGCCAGACGGCAGCTCAAATGCAGGAATAGGGATCGAGCCTGGCTTAGGTTTCGGTGGAGGGTCCTTTTTCTGGGTAGGGTTAGGGTTAGGGTTAGGTCCCAGGAGGTTCCAGGCGCCGAACCCACAGCCGGGCAGTGGTCTTCCCGAAGGGCTGAGTTGAGGGCACAAGGGACCGTGCCGGTCAGGGACCCTCTTTGGCTGTCAAGGCCACACACGTCGATAAGCCCCTGGTCGAGGAGGCCTCCGGAATCCTCTCTTGAGCTGCAGCCGGGCCTGGGAAACGACATGGTGAGATTCCAAGTTCCATGCCGAGTCAGCCTGCACCGCTTCTGGACCCCAGGCGCGTGATGCTGTCCGACCTTGGAATTGGGCCCCATGAGGAGAGAGCCTTAGCTAGGGTTGGGGTTCAGTCCAGGGACGTCGCCAGGGCCAAAGCGACTCTGGTCTCGTGATCTCCCTCGAGGGCTGAAGTGAGGGCGCATGCCAGGAGGCGGCTCAAATGCAGGATTAGGTGTCGAGGCAGGCTTAGGTTCCGGGGGATGGTCCTGGTTCGTGGTAGGGTTAGGGTTAGGGTTAGGTCCCAGGAGGTTCCAGGCGCTGAACTCACAGCAGGGCAGTGGTCTCCCCGAAGGGTGAGTTGAGGGCACAAGGGACGGTGCCGGTCAGGGTCCCTCTTTGGCTGCCAAGACCACACACGTCGAAAAGCCCCTGGTCGAGGAGGCCTCCGGAATCCTCTCTGGAGCTGCAGCCGGGCCTGGGAAACGACATGGTGAGCTTCCAGGTTCCTTGCCGAGTCAGCCTGCACCGCTTCTGTTCCCTATGCGCGTGATGCTGTCCGACATTGGAATTGGGTCCCCATGAGGAGAGAGCCTTAGCTAGGGTTAGGGTTCGATCCAGGGACGACGCAAGGGCCGAAGGGACTCCGGTTTCATGATCTCCTTCGAGGGCTGAAGTGAGGGCCCATATCAGAAGGCGGCTCAAATGCAGGATAAGGGAATGAGGCAGGCTTACGTTTCGGTGGAGGGTCTTGGTTCGGGGTAGGGTTAGGGTTAGGGTTAGGTCCCAGGAGGTTCCAGGCGATGAACTCACAGCAGGGCAGTTGCATCCCCGAAGGGCTGAGTTGAGGGGACATGGGACGGTGCCGGTCAGGGTCCCTCTTTGGCTGCTAAGACCACACACGGCAATAAGCCCCTGGTCGAGGAGGCCTCCGAATCCTCTCGGGAGCTGCAGCCGGGCCTGGGAAACGACATGGTGAGCTTCCAGGTTCCTGGGCAAGTCAGCTTGCACCGCTTCTGGACCCCAGGCTCGTGATGCTGTCCGACCTTAGAATTGGGTCCCCATGAGGAGAGAGCCTTAGCTAGGGTTAGGGTTCGGTCCAGGGACGTCGCCAGGGCCGAAGCGACTCCGGTCTCGTGATCTCCCTCGAGGGCTGAAGTGAGGGCCCATGCCAGGAGGCGGCTGAATGCAGGATTAGGGATCGAGGCAGGCTTAGGTATCGGTGGAAGTTAACGGTTCAGGTTAGGTTTAGGTTTAGGGGTAGGACCCAGGAGATTCCGGGCGCTGAACTCACAGCAGGGCAGTGGTCTCCCCGAAGGGCTGAGTTGAGGGCACAAGGGACGGTGCCGGTAGGGTCCCTCTTTGGCTGCCAAGACCACACACGTCGATAAGCCCCTGGTCGAGGAGGCCTCCGGAATCCACTCGGGAGCTGCATCCGGGCCTGGGAAACGACATGGTGAGCTTCCAGGTTCCTTGCCGAGTCAGCCTGCACCGCTTCTGTTCCCTATGCGCGTGATGCTGTCCGACCTTGGAATTGGGTCCCCAAGAGGAGAGAGCCTTAGCTAGGGTTAGGGTTCGGTCCGGGGACGATGCCAGGGCCGTATCGACTCCACCCTCGGGATCTCCCTCGAGGGCTGAAGTGAGGGCCCATGCCACAAGGCGGCTCAAATGCAGGATAAGGGAACGAGGCAGGCTTAGTTTTCAGTGGAGGGTAACGGTTCGGGGTAGGGTTAGGGTTAGTGTTAGGTCCCAAGAGGTTCCAGACGCAGAACTCACAGCAGGGCAGTGTTCTTTCCGAAGGGCTTAGTTGCGCGCACAAAAGACGGTGCCGGTCAGGATCCCTCTTTGGCTGCCAAGGCCACACACGTCGATAAGCCCCTGGTCGAGGAGGCCTCCGGAATCCTCTCGGGAGCTGCAGCCGGGCCTGGCAAACGACATGGTGAGCTTCCAGGTTCTTTAGCAAGTCAGCCTTCCCCGCTTCTGGACCCCAGGCTCGTGATGCTGTCCTACCTTGGAATTGGGTCCCCATGCAGAGAGAGCCTTATCTAGAGTTAGGGTTCGGTCCAGGGACGTCGCCAGGGCCGAAGCGACTCCGGTCTGGTGATCTCCCTCGAGGCCTGAAATGAGGGCCCATGCCAGACGGCAGCTCAAATGCAGGAAAAGGGATCGAGGCTGGCTTAGGTTTCGGTGGAGGATCCTTTTTCTGGGTAGGGTTAGGGTTAGGGTTAGGTCCCAGGAGGTTCCAGGCGCCGAACCCACAGCCGGGCAGTGGTCTCCCCGAAGGGCTGAGTTGAGGGCACAAGGGACCGTGCCGTTCAGGGACCCTCTTTGGCTGTCAAGGCCACACACGTCGATAAGCCCCTGGTCGAGGAGGCCTCCGGAATCCTCTCTGGAGCTGCAGCCGGGCCTGGGAATCGACATGGTGAGATTCTAAGTTCCATGCCGAGTCAGCCTGCACCGCTTCTGGACCCCAGGCGCGTGATGCTGTCCGACCTTGGAATTGGGTCCACATGAGGAGAGAGCTTTAGCTAGGGTTAGGGTTCGGTCCAGGGACGTCGCCAGGGCCAAAGCGACTCTGGTCTCGTGATCTCCCTCGAGGGCTGAAGTGAGGGCCCATGCCAGGAGGCGGCTCAAATGCAGGATTAGATGTCGAGGCAGGCTTAGGTTTCGGTGGAGGGTCCTGGTTCGGGGTAGGGTTAGGGTTAGGGTTAGGTCCCAGGAGGTTCCAGGCGCTGAACTCACAGCAGGGCAGTGGTCTCCCCGAAGGGCTGAGTTGAGGACACAAGGGACGGTGCCGGTCAGGGTCCCTCTTTGGCTGCCAAGACCACACATGGCAATAAGCCCCTGGTCGAGGAGGCCTCCGGAATCCTCTCTGGAGCTGCAGCCGGGCCTGGGAAACGACATGGTGAGCTTCCAGGTTCCTTGGCAAGTCAGCCTGCCCCGCTTCTGGACCCCAGGCTCGTGATGCTGTCCTACCTTGGAATTGGGTCCCCATGCTGGAGAGCCTTATCTAGGGTTAGGGTTCAGTCCAGGGACGTCACCAGGGCCGAAGTGACTCCGGTCTGGTGATCTCCTTCGAGGCCTGAAATGAGGGCCCATGCCAGACGGCAGCTCAAATGCAGGAATAGGGATCGAGCCTGGCTTAGGTTTCGGTGGAGGGTCCTTTTTCTGGGTAGGGTTAGGGTTAGGGTTAGGTCCCAGGAGGTTCCAGGCGCCGAACCCACAGCCGGGCAGTGGTCTTCCCGAAGGGCTGAGTTGAGGGCACAAGGGACCGTGCCGATCAGGGACCCTCTTTGGCTGTCAAGGCCACACACGTCGATAAGCCCCTGGTCGAGGAGGCCTCCGGAATCCTCTCTTGAGCTGCAGCCGGGCCTGGGAAACGACATGGTGAGATTCCAAGTTCCATGCCGAGTCATCCTGCACCGCTTCTGGACCCCAGGCGCGTGATGCTGTCCGACCTTGGAATTGGGTCCCCATGAGGAGAGAGCCTTAGCTAGGGTTAGGGTTCAGTCCAGGGACGTCGCCAGGGCCGAAGCGACTCTGGTCTCGTGATCTCCCTCGAGGGCTGAAGTGAGGGCCCATGCCAGGAGGCGGCTCAAATGCAGGATTAGGGGTCGAGGCAGGCTTAGGTTCCCAGGGATGGTCCTGGTTCGTGGTAGGGTTAGGGTTAGGGTTAGGTCCCAGGACGTTCCAGGCGCTGAACTCACAGCAGGGCAGTGGTCTCCCCGAAGGGCTGAGTTGAGGGCACAAGGGACGGTGCCGGTCAGGGTCCCTCTTTGGCTGCCAAGACCACACACGTCGAAAAGCCCCTGGTCGAGGAGGCCTCCGGAATCCTCTCGGGAGCTGCAGCCGGGCCTGGGAAACGACATGGTGAGCTTCCAGGTTCCTTGCCGAGTCAGCCTGCACCTCTTCTGTTCCCTATGCGCGTGATGCTGTCCGACATTGGAATTGAGTCCCCATGAGGAGAGAGCCTTAGCTAGGGTTAGGGTTCGGTCCAGGGACGACGCAAGGGCCGAAGCGACTCCGATTTTGTGATCTCCTTCGAGGGCTGAAGTGAGGGCCCATATCAGAAGGCGGCTCAAATGCAGGATAAGGGAATGAGGCAGGCTTAGGTTTCGGGGGAGGGTCCTGGTTCGGGGTAAGGTTAGGGTTAGGGTTAGGTCCCAGGAGGTTCCAGGCGCCGAACCCACAGCAGGGCAGTGGTCTCCCCGAAGGGCTGAGTTGAGGGCACAAAGGACCGTGCCGGTCAGGGTCCCTCTTTGGCTGTCAAGGCCACACACGTCGATAAGCCCCTGGTCGAGGAGACCTCCGGAATCCTCTCGGGAGCTGCAGCCGGGCCTGGGAAACGACATGGTGAGATTCCAAGTTCTATGCCGAGTCAGCCTGCACTGCTTCTGGACCCCAGGCGCGTGATGCTGTCCGACCTTGGAATTGGGTCCCCATGAGGAGAGAGCTTTAGCTAGGGTTAGGGTTCGGTCCAGGGACGTCAGCAGGGCCGAAGCGACTACGGTCTCGTGATCTCCCTCGAGGGCTGAAGTGAGGGCCCATGCCAGGAGGCGGCTCAAATGCAGGATTAGGTGTCGAGGCAGGCTTAGGTTTCGGTGGAGGGTCCTGGTTCGGGGTAGGGTTAGGGTTAGGGTTAGGTCCCAGGAGGTTCCAGGCGCTGAACTCACAGCAGGGCAGTGGTCTCCCCGAAGGGCTGAGTTGAGGGCACAAGGGACGGTGCCGGTCAGGGTCCCTCTTTGGCTGCCAAGACCACACACGTCGATAAGCCCCTGGTCGAGGAGGCCTCCGGAATCCTCTCGGGAGTTGCAGCCGGGCCTGGGAAACGACATGGTGAGCTTCCAGGTTCCTTGCCGAGTCAGCCTGCACCGCTTCTGTTCCCTATGCGCGTGATGCTGTCCGACATTGGAATTGGGTCCCCATGAGGAGAGAGCCTTAGCTAGGGTTAGGGTTCGGTCCAGGGACGACGCAAGGGCCGAAGCGACTCCGGTTTCATGATCTCCTTCGAGGGCTGAAGTGAGGACCCATATCAGAAGGCGGCTCAAAGGCAGGATAAGGGAATGAGGCAGGCTTCCGTTTCGGTGGAGGGTAACGGTTCGGGGTAGGGTTAGGGTTAGGGTTAGGTCCCAGGAGGTTCCAGGCGCCGAACCCACAGCAGGGCAGTGGTCTCCCCGAAGGGCTGAGTTGAGGGCACAAGGGACCGTGCCGGTCAGGGTCCCTCTTTGGCTGTCAAGGCCACACACGTCAATAAGCCCCTGGTCGAGGAGACCTCCGGAATCCTCTCGGGAGCTGCAGCCGGGCCTGGGAAACGACATGGTGAGATTCCAAGTTTCATGCCGAGTCAGCCTGCACTGCTTCTGGACCCCAGGCGCGTGATGCTGTCCGACCTTGGAATTGGATCCCCATGAGGAGAGAGCTTTAGCTAGGGTTAGGGTTCGGTCCAGGGACGTAGCCAGGGCCGAAGCGACTACGGTCTCGTGATCTCCCTCGAGGGCTGAAGTGAGGGCCCATGCCAGGAGGCGGCTCAAATGCAGGATTAGGTGTCGAGGCAGGCTTAGGTTTCGGTGGAGGGTCCTGGTTCGGGGTAGGGTTAGGGTTAGGGTTAGGTCCCAGGAGGTTCCAGGCGCTGAACTCACAGCAGGGCAGTGGTCTCCCCGAAGGGCTGAGTTGAGGGCACAAGGGACGGTGCCGGTCAGGGTCCCTCTTTGGCTGCCAAGACCACACACGTCGAAAAGCCCCTGGTCGAGGAGGCCTCCGGAATCCTCTCGGGAGCTGCAGCCGGGCCTGGGAAACGACATGGTGAGCTTCCAGGTTCCTTGCCGAGTCAGCCTGCACCGCTTCTGTTCCCTATGCGTGTGATGCTGTCCGACATTGGAATTGGGTCCCCATGAGGAGAGAGCCTTAGCTAGGTTTAGGGATCGGTCCAGGGACGACGCCAGGGCCGAAGCGACTCCGGTCTCGTGATCTCCTTCGAGGGAAGAAGTGAGGGCCCATATCAGAAGGCAGCTCAAATGCAGGGTAAGGTAATGAGGCAGGCTTAGGTTTCAGTGGAGGGTCCTGGTTCGGGGTAGGGTTAGGGTTAGGGTTAGGTCCCAGGAGGTTCCAGGCGCCGAACCCACAGCAGGGCAGTGGTCTCCCCGAAGGGCTTAGTGGCGGGCACAAAGGACGGTGCCGGTCAGGATCCCTCTTTGGCTGCCAAGGCCACACACGTCGATAAGCCCCTGGTCGAGGAGGCCTCCGGAATCCTCTCAGGAGCTGCAGCCGGGCCTGGGAAACGACATGGTGAGCTTCCAGGTTCCTTGGCAAGTCAGCCTTCCCCGCTTCTGGACCCCAGGCTCGTGATGCTGTCCTACCTTGGAATGGGTCCCCATGCAGAGAGAGCCTTATCTAGAGTTAGGGTTCGGTCCAGGGACGTCGCCAGGGCCTATGCGACTCCGGTCTGGTGATCTCCCTCGAGGCCTGAAATGAGGGCCCATGCCAGACGGCAGCTCAAATGCAGGAATAGGGATCGAGGCTGGCTTAGGTTTCGGTGGAGGATCCTTTCTCGAGGTAGGTTTAGGGTTAGGGTTAGTTCCCAGGAGGTTCCAGGCGCCGAACCCACACCCGGGCAGTGGTCTCCCCGAAGGGCTGAGTTGAGGGCACAAGGGACCGTGCCGGTCAGGGACCCTCTTTGGCTGTCAAGGCCACACACGTCGATAAGCCCCTGGTCGTGGAGGCCTCCTGAATCCTCTCTGGAGCTGCAGCCGGGCCTGGGAATCGACATGGTGAGATTCTAAGTTCCATCCCGAGTCAGCCTGCACCGCTTCTGGACCCCAGGCGCGTGATGCTGTCCGACCTTGGAATTGGGTCCCCATGAGGAGAGAGCCTTAGCTAGGGTTAGGGTTCAGTCCAGGGACGTCGCCAGGGCCGTAGCGACTCCGGTCTCGTGATCTCCCTCGAGGTCTGAAGTGAGGGCCCATGCCAGGAGGCGGCTCAAATGCAGGATTAGGTGTCTAGGCAGGCTTAGGTTCCGGTGGATGGTCCTGGATCGTGGTTGGGTTAGGGTTAGGGTTAGGTCCCAAGAGGTTCCAGGCGCTGAACTGACAGCAGGGCAGTGGTCTCCCCGAAGGGCTGAGTTGAGGGCACAAGGGACGGTGCCGGTCAGGGTCCCTCTTTGGCTGCCAAGACCACACACGTCCTAAAGCTCCTGGTCGAGGAGGCCTCCTGAATCCTCTCGGGAGCTGCAGCCGGGCCTGGGAAACGACATGGTGAGCTTCCAGGTTCCTTGACAAGTGAGCCTGCCCCGAATCTGGACCCCAGGCTCGTGATGCTCTCCTACCTTGGAATTGGGTCCCCATGCTGAGAGAGCCTTAGCTAGGGTTAGCGTTCAGTCCAGGGACGACGCCAGGCCGAAGCGACTCCGGTCTCGTGATCTCCTTCGAGGGCTGAAGTGAGGGCCCATATCAAAAGGCGGCTCAAATGCAGGATAAGGGAATGAGGCAGGCTTAGGTTTCGGTGGAGGGTCCTGGTTCGGGGTAGGGTTAGGGTTAGGGTTAGGTCCCAGGTGGTTCCAGGCGCCGAACCCACAGCAGGGCAGTGGTCTCCCCGAAGGGCTGAGTTGAGGGCACAAGGGACCGTGCCGGTCAGGGTCCCTCTTTGGTGTCAAGGCCACACACGTCGATAAGCCCCTGGTCGAGGAGACCTCCGGAATCCTCTCGGGAGCTGCAGCCGGGCCTGGGAAACGACATGGTGAGATTCCAAGTTCCATGCCGAGTTAGCCTGCACTGCTTCTGGACCCCAGGCGCGTGATGCTGTCCGACCATGGAATTGGGTCCCCATGAGGAGAGAGCTTTAGCTAGGGTTAGGGTTCGGTCCAGGGACGTCGCCAGGGCAGAAGCGACTCTGGTCTCGTGATCTCCCTCGAGGGCTGAAGTGAGGGCCCATGCCAGGAGGCGGCTCAAATGCAGGATTAGGTGTCGAGGCAACTTAGGTTTCGGTGGAGGGTCCGGGTTCGGGGTAGGGTTAGGGTTAGGGTTAGGTCCCAGGAGGTTCCAGGCGCTGAACTCACAGCAGGGCAGTGGTCTCCCCGAAGGGCTGAGTTGAGGGCACAAGGGACGGTGCCGGTCAGGGTCCCTCTTTGGCTGCAAAGACCACACATGGCAATAAGCCCCTGGTCGAGGAGGCCTCCGGAATCCTCTCGGGAGCTGCAGCCGGGCCTGGCAAACGACATGGTGAGCTTCCAGGTTCCTTGGCAAGTCAGCCTGCCCCGCTTCTGGGCCCCAGGCTCGTGATGCTGTCCTACCTTGGAATTGGGTCCCCATGCTGAGAGAGCCTTATCTAGGGTTAGGGTTCAGTCCAGGGACGTCACCAGGGCCGAAGTGACTCCGGTCTGGTGATCTCCTTCGAGGCCTGAAATGAGGGCCCATGCCAGACGGCAGCTCAAATGCAGGAATAGGGATCGAGCCTGGCTTAGGTTTCGGTGGAGGGTCCTTTATGTGGGTAGCGTTAGAGTTAGGGTTAGGTCCCAGGAGGTTCCAGGCGCCGAACCCACAGCCGGGCATTGGTCTTCCCGAAGGGCTGAATTGAGGGCACAAGGTACCGTGCCGGTCAGGGACCCTCTTTGGCTGTCAAGGCCACACACGTCGATAAGCCCCTGGTTGAGGAGGCCTCCGGAATCCTCTCTTGAGCTGCAGCCGGGCCTGGGAAACGACATGGTGAGCTTCCAGGTTCCTTGGCAAGTCAGCCTGCACCGCTTCTGTTCCCTATGCGCGTGATGCTGTCCGATCTTGGAATTGGGTCCCCATGAGGAGAGAGCCTTAGCTAGGGTTAGGGTTCGGTCCAGGGACGATGCCAGGGCCGAAGCGACTCCGCTCTCGTGATCTCCCTCGAGGTCTGAAGTGAGGGCCCATGCCAGAAGGCGGCTCAACTGCAGGATAAGGGAACGAGGCAAGCTTAGGTTTCAGTGGAGGGTAACGGTTCGCCGAAGGTTTAGGGTTAGGGTTAGGTCCCAAGAGGTTCCAGACGCCGAACTAACAACAGGGCAGTGTTCTTCCCGAAGGGCTTAGTTGCAGGCACAAATGGCGGTGCCGGTCAGGATCCCTCTTTGGCTGCCAAGGCCACACACGTCGATAAGCCCCTGGTCGAGGAGGCCTCCGGAATCCTCTCAGGAGCTGCAGCCGGGCCTGGGAAACGACATGGTGAGCTTCCAGGTTCCTTGACGAGTCAGCCTGCACCGCTTCTGGACACCGGGCGCGTGATGCTGTCCGACCTTGGAATTGGGTCCCCATGCGGAGAGAGCCTTAGCTAGGGTTAAGGTTCGGTCCAGCGAAGTCGCCAGGGCCAAAGCGACTCTGGTCTCGTGATCTCCCTCAAGGGCTGAAGTGAGGGCCCATGCCAGGAGGCGGCTCAAATGCAGGATTAGGGATCGAGGCAGGCTTAGGTTTCGGTGGAGGGTAACGGTTCTGGTTAGGTTTAGGTTTAGGGGTAGGACCCAGGAGATTCCAGGCGCCGAACTCACAACAGGGCAGTGGTCTCCCCGAAGGGCTGAGTTGAGCGCACAAGGGACGGTGCCAGTCAGGGTCCCTCTTTGGCTCAAGGCCACACACCTCGATAAGCCCCTGGTCGATGAGGCCTCCGGAATCCTCTCGGGAGCTTCAGCCGGGCCTGGGAAACGACATGGTGAGATTCCAAGTTCCATGCCGAGTCAGCCTGCACCGCTTCTGGACCCCAGGCGCGTGATGCTGTCCAACCTTGGAATTGGGTCCTCATGAGGAGAGAGCCATAGCTAGGGTTAGGGTTTGGTCCAGTGATGTCGCCAGGGCCGAAGCGACTCCGGTCTCGTGATCTCCCTCGAGGGCTGAAGTGAGCGCCAATGCCAGGAGGAGGCTCAAATGCAGGATTAGGGATCGAGGCAGTCTTCGGTTTCGGTAGAGGGTCCTGGTTCGGGTAGGGTTAGGGATAGGGTTAGGTCCCATGAGGTTCCAGGCGCTGAACTCACAGCAGGGCAGTGGTCTCCCCGAAGGCCTGAGTTGAGGGCAGAAGGGACGGTGCCGCTCAGGGTCCCTTTTTGGCTGCCAACACCACACACGTCGATAAGCCCCTGGTCGAGGAGGCCTCCGGAATCCTCTCAGGAGCTGCAGCCGGCCTGGGAAACGACATGGTTTGCTTCCATGTTCCTTGCCGAGTCAGCCTGCACCGCTTCTGTTCCCTATGCGCGTGATGCTGTCCGTCCTTGGAATTGGGTCCCCATGAGGAGAGAGCCTTAGCTAGGGTTAGGGTTCGGTCCAGGGACGATGCCAGGGCCGAAGCGACTCCGCTCTCGTGATCTCCCTCGGGGGCTGAAGTGAGGGCCCATGCCAGGAGGCGGCTCAAATGCAGGATAAGGGAACGAGGCAGGCTTACGTGTTGGTGGAGGCTAACGGTTCGGGGTAGGGATAGGGTTAGGGTTAGGTCCCAGGAGGTTCCAGGCGCTGAACTCACAGCAGGGCAGTGGTCTCCCCGAAGGGCTGAGTTGAGGGCACAAGGGACGGTGCCGGTCAGGGTCCCTCTTTGGCTGCCAAGACCACACGCGTCGATAAGCCCCTGGTCGAGGAGGCCGACGGAATCCTCTCGGGAGCTGCAGCCGGGCCTGGGAAACGACATGGTGAGCTTCCAGGTTCCTTGGCAAGTCAGCCTGCACCGCTTCTGGACCCCAGGCTCGTGATGCTGTCCTACCTTGGAATTGGGTCCCCATGCGGAGAGAGGCTTATCTAGGGTTAGGGTTCGGTCCAGGGACGTCGCCAGGGACGAAGCGACTCCGGTCTCGTGATCTCCCTCGAGGCTGGAAGTGAGGGCCCATGCCAGAAGGCGGCTCAAATGCACGAATAGGGATCGAGGCTGGCTTAGGTTTCGGTGGAGGGTCCTGGTTCGGGGTAGGTTTAGGGTTAGGGTTAGGTCCCAGGAGGTTCCAGGCGCTGAACTCACAGCAGGGCAGTGGTCTCCCCGAAGGGTTGAGTTGAAGCACAAGGGACCGTGCCGGTTAGGGTCCCTCTTTGGCTGTCAAGGCCACACACGTCGATAAGCCCCTGGTCGAGGAGGCCTCCGGAACCCTCTCTGGAGCTGCTGCCGGGCCTGGGAAACGACATGTGAGATTCCAAGTTCAATGCCGCGTCAGCATGCACCGCTACTGGACCCCAGGCGCATGATGCTGTCCGACCTTGGAATTGGGTCCCCATGAGGAGAGAGCCTTAGCTAGGGTTAGGGCTCGGTCCAGGGACGTCGCCAGGGCCGAAGCGACTCCGGTCTCGTGATCTCCCTCAAGGGCTGAAGTGAGGGTCCATGCCAGAAGGCGGCTCAAATGCAGGATTAGGTGTCGAGGCAGGCTTAGGTTTCGGGGGAGGGTCCGGGTTCGGGGTAGGGTTAGGGTTAGGGTTAGGTCCCAGGAGGTTCCAGGCGCTGAACTCACAGCAAGGCAGTGGTCTCCCCGAAGGGCTGAGTTGAGGGCACAAGGGACGGTGCCGGTCAGGGTCACTCTTTGGCTGCCAAGACCACACACGTCGATAAGCCCCTGGTCGAGGAGGCCTCCGGAATCCTCTCGGGAGCTGCAGCCGGGCCTGGCAAATGACATGGTGAGCTTCCAGGTTCCTTGGCAAGTCAGCCTGCCCTGCTTCTGGACCCCAGGCTCGTGATGCTGTCCTACCTTGGAATTGGGTCCCCATGCGGAGAGAGCCTTATCTAGAGTTAGGGTTCGGTCCAGGGACGTCGCCTGGGCCAAAGCGACTCCGGTCTGGTGATCTCCCTCGAGGCCTGAAATGAGGGCCCATGCCACACGGCAGCTCAAATGCAGGAATAGGGATCGAGGCTGGCTTCGGTTTTGGTGGAGGGTCCTTTTTCGGGGTAGGGTTAGGGTTAGGGTTGGGTCCCAGGAGGTTCCAGGCGCCGAACCCACAGCCGGGCAGTGGTCTCCCCGAAGGGCTGAGTTGAGGGCACAAGGGACCGTGCCGGTCAGGGACCCTCTTTGGCTGTCAAGGCCACACACGTCGATAAGCCCCTGGTCGAGGAGGCCTCCGGAATCCTCTCGGGAGCTGCAGCCAGGCCTGGGAATCGACATGGTGAGATTCCAAGGTCCATGCCGAGTCAGCCTGCACCGCTTCTGGACCCCAGGCGCGTGATGCTGTCCGACCTTGGAATTGGGTCCTCATGAGGAGGGAGCCATAGCTAGGGTTAGGGTTTGGTCAAGGGATGTCGCCAGGGCCGAAGCAACTCCGGTCTCGTGATCTCCCTCGAGGGCTTAGATGAGGGCCCATGTCAGGAGGCGGATCAAATGCAGGATTAGGTGTCGAGGCAGGCTTAGGTTTCGGTGGAGGGTCCTGGTTCGGAGTAGGGTTAGGGTTAGGGTTAGGTCCAAGGACGTTCCATGCGCTGAACTCACAGCAGGGCAGTGGTCTCCCCGAAGGGCTGAGTGGAGGGCACAAGGGACGGTGCCGGTCAGGGTCCCTTTTTGGCTGCCAAGTCCACACACGACGAAAAGCCCCTGGTCGAGGAGGCCTCCGGAATCCTCTCGGGAGCTGCAGCCGGGCCTGGGAAACGACATGGTGAGATTCCAAGTTCCTTGGCAAGTCAGCCTGCACCGCTTCTGTTCCCTATGCGCGTGATGCTCTCCGACCTTGGAATTTGGTCCCCATGAGGAGAGTGCCTTAGCTAGGGTTAGGGTTCGGTCCAGGGACGTCGCCAGGGCCGAAGCGACTCCGGTCTCGTGATCTCCCTCGAGGGCTGAAGTGAGGGCCCATGCCAGGAGGCTGCTCAAATGCAGGATAAGGGAATGAGGCAAGCTTAGGTTTCAGTGGAGGGTAACGTTTCGGGGAAGGGTTAGGGTTAGGGTTAAGTCCCAAGAGGTTCCAGACGCCGAACTCACAGAAGGGCAGTGTTCTTTCCGAAGGGCTTAGTTGCGGGCACAAAGGACGGTGCCGGTCAGGATACCTCTTTGGCTGCCAAGGCCACACACGTCGATAAGCCCCTGGTCGAGGAGGCCTCCGGAATCCTCTCGGGAGCTGCATCTGGGCCTGGGAAACGACATGGTGAGCTTCCAGGTACCTTGGCAGGTCAGCCTGCCCCGCTTCTGGACCCCAGGCTCGTGATGCTGTCCTACGTTGGAATTGGGTCCCCATGCGGAGAGAGCCTTAACTAGGGTTAGGGTTCGGTCCAGGGACGTCGCCAGGGCCGAAGCGACTCCGGTCTCGTGATCTCCCTCGAGGACTGAAGTGAGGGCCCATTCCAGAAGGCGTCTCAAATGCAGGAATAGGGATCGAGGCTGGCTTAGGTTTCGGTGGAGGGTCCTGGTTCGGGGTAGGGTTAGGGTTAGGGTGAGGTCCCAGGAAGTTCCAGGCGCCTTTCCCAAAGCAGGGCAGTGGTCTCCCCGAAGGGCTGAGTTGAGGGCACAAGGGATCGTGCCGGTCAGGGTCCCTCGTTGGCTGTCAAGGCCACACACGTCGATAAGACCCTGGTCGAGGAGGCCTCCGGAATCCTCTCGGGAGCTGCAGCCGGGCCTGGGAAACGACGTGGTGAGATTGCAAGGTCCATGCCGAGTCAGCCTGCACCGCTTCTGTACCCCAGGCGCATGATGCTGTCCGACCTTGGAATTGGGTCCCCATGAGGAGAGAGCCTTAGCTAGGGTTAGGGTTCGGTCCAGGGACGTCGCCAGGGCCGAAGCGACTCCAGTCTCGTGATCTCCCTCAAGGGCTGAAGTGAGGGCCCATGCCAGGAGGCGGCTCAAATGCAGGATTAGGTGTCGAGGCAGGCTTAGGTTTCGGGGGAGGGTCCGGGTTCGGGGTAGGGTTAGGGTTACGGTTAGGTCCCAGGAGGTTCCAGGCGCTGAACTCACAGCAAGGCAGTGGTCTCCCCGAAGGGCTGAGTTGAGGGCACAAGGGACGGTGCCGGTCAGGGTCACTCTTTGGCTGCCAAAACCACACACGTCGATAAGCCCCTGGTCGAGGAGGCCTCCGGAATCCTCTCGGGAGCTGCAGCCGGGCCTGGGAAAGGACATGGTGAGCTTCCATGTTCCTTGCCAAGTCAGCCTGCACCGCTTCTGTTCCCTATGCGCGTGATGCTGTCCGACCTTGGAATTGGGTCCCCATGCGGAGAGAGCCTTAGCTAGGGTTAGGGTTCGGTCAGGGACGTCGCTAGGGCCGAAGCGACACCTGTCTCGTGATCTCCCTCGAGGGCTGAAGTGAGGGCCCATGCCAGGAGGCGGCTCAAATGCAGGATAAGGGAACGAGGCAGGCTTACGTTTCGGTGGAGGCTAACGGTTCGGGGTAGGGTTAGGGTTAGGTTTAGGTCCCAGGAGGTTCTAGGCGCTGAACTCACAGAAGGGCAGTGGTCTCCCCGAAGGGCTGAGTTGAGGGCACAAGGGACGGTGCCTGTCAGGGTCCCTCTTTGGCTGCCAAGACCACACGCGTCGATAAGCCCCTGGTCGAGGAGGCCTCCGGAATCCTCTCGGGAGCTGCAGCCGGGCCTGGGAAACGACATGGTGAGCTTCCAGGTTCCTTGCCGAGTCAGCCTGCACCGCTTCTGTTCCCTATTCGCGTGATGCTGTCCGACCTTGGAATTGAGTCCACATGAGGAGAGAGCCTTAGCTAGGGTTAGGGTTCGGTCCAGGGACGACGCCTGGGCCGAAGCGACTCCGGTCTCGTGATCTCCCTCGAGGGCTGAAGTGAGGGCCCATGCCAGAAGGCGGCTCAAATGCTGGATAAGGGAACGTGGCAGGCTTTGGTTTCAGTGGAGGGTAACGGTTCGGGGAAGGGTTAGGGTTAGGGTTAAGTCCAAAGAGGTTCCAGACGCCCAACTCACAGCAGGGCAGTGTTGTTCCCGAAGGGCTTAGTTGCGGGCACAAAGGACGGTGCCGGTCAGGATCCCTCTTTGGCTGCCAAGGCCACACACGTCGATAAGCCCCTGGTCGGGGAGGCCTCCGGAATCCTCTCGGGAGATGCAGCCGGGCATGGGAAACGACATGGTGAGCTTCCAGGTTCCTTGGCAAGTCAGCCTGCTCCGCTTCTGGACCCCAGGCTCGTGATGCTGTCCTACCTTGGAATTGGGTCCCCATGCGGAGAGAGCCTTATCTAGGGTTAGGGTTCAGTCCAGGGACGTCGCCAGGGCCGAAGCGACTCCGGTCTCGTGATCTCCCTCTGGGGCTGAAGTGAGGGCCCATGCCAGGAGGCGGCTCAAATGCAGGATTAGGTATCAGGGCAGGCTTAGGTGTCGGTGGAGGGTCCTGGTTGGGGTAGGTTTAGGGTTAGGGTTGGGTCCCAGGAGGTTCCAGGCGCTGAACTCACAACAGGGTAGTGGTCTCCCCGAAGGGTTGAGTTGAAGCACAAGGGACCGTGCCGGTCAGGGTCCCTCTTTGGCTGTCAAGACCACACACGTCGATAAGCCCCTGGTCGAGGAGGCCTCCGGAATCCTCTCTGGAGCTGCAGCCGGGCCTGGGAAACGACATGGTGAGATTCCAAGTTCAATGCCGAGTCAGCATGCACCGCTTCTGGACCCCAGGCGCATGATGCTGTCCGACCTTGGAATTGGGTCCCCATGAGGAGAGAGCCTTAGCTAGGGTTAGGGTTCGGTCCAGGGACTTCGCCAGGGCCGAAGCGACTCCGGTCTCCTGATCTCCCTCAAGGGCTGAAGTGAGGGCCCATGCCAGGAGGCGGCTCAAATGCAGGATTAGGTGTCGAGGCAGGCTTAGGTTTCGGTGGAGGGTCCTGGTTCGGGGTAGGGTTAGGGTTAGGGTTAGGGTTAGGTCCCAGGAGGTTCCAGGCGCTGAACTCACAGCAGGGCAGTGGTCTCCCCGAAGGCCTGAGTTGAGGGCAGAAGGGACGGTGCCGCTCAGGGTCCCTTTTTGGCTGCCAACACCACACACGTCGATAAGCCCCTGGTCGAGGAGGCCTCCGGAATCCTCTCGGGAGCTGCAGCCGGCCTGGGAAACGACATGGTTTGCTTCCATGTTCCTTGCCGAGTCAGCCTGCACCGCTTCTGTTCCCTATGCGCGTGATGCTGTCCGTCCTTGGAATTGGGTCCCCATGAGGAGAGAGCCTTAGCTAGGGTTAGGGTTCGGTCCAGGGACGATGCCAGGGCCGAAGCGACTCCGCTCTCGTGATCTCCCTCGGGGGCTGAAGTGAGGGCCCATGCCAGGAGGCGGCTCAAATGCAGGATAAGGGAACGAGGCAGGCTTACGTGTTGGTGGAGGCTAACGGTTCGGGGTAGGGTTAGGGTTAGGGTTAGGTCCCAGGAGGTTCCAGGCGCTGAACTCACAGCAGGGCATTGGTCTCCCCGAAGGGCTGAGTTGAGGGCACAAGGGACGGTGCCGGTCAGGGTCCCTCTTTGGCTGCCAAGACCACACGCGTCGATAAGCCCCTGGTCGAGGAGGCCTCCGGAATCCTCTCGGGAGCTGCAGCCGGGCCTGGCAAACGACATGGTGAGCTTCCAGGTTCCTTGGCAAGTCAGCCTGCACCGCTTCTGGACCCCAGGCTCGTGATGCTGTCCTACCTTGGAATTGGGTCCCGTTGCAGAGAGAGACTTATCTAGGGTTAGGGTTTGGTCCAGGGACGTCGCCAGCGACGAAGCGACTCCGGTCTCGTGATCTCCCTCGAGGCTTGAAGTGAGGGCCCATGCCAGAAGGCGGCTCAAATGCACGAATAGGGATCGAGGCTGGTTTAGGTTTCGGTGGAGGGTCCTCGTTCGGGGTAGGTTTAGGGTTAGGGTTAGGTCCCAGGAGGTTCCAGGCGCTGAACTCACAGCAGGGCAGTGGTCTCCCCGAAGGGTTGAGTTGAAGCACAAGGGACCGTGCCGGTTAGGGTCCCTCTTTGGCTGTCAAGGCCACACACGTCGATAAGCCCCTGGTCGAGGAGGCCTCCGGAACCCTCTCTGGAGCTGCTGCCGGGCCTGGGAAACGACATGTGAGATTCCAAGTTCAATGCCGCGTCAGCATGCACCGCTACTGGACCCCAGGCGCATGATGCTGTCCGACCTTGGAATTGGGTCCCCATGAGGAGAGAGCCTTAGCTAGGGTTAGGGTTCGGTCCAGGGACGTCGCCAGGGCCGAAGCGACTCCGGTCTCGTGATCTCCCTCGAGGGCTGAAGTGAGGGCCCATGCCAGGAGGCTGCTCAAATGCAGGATAAGGGAATGAGGCAAGCTTAGGTTTCAGTGGAGGGTAACGTTTCGGGGAAGGGTTAGGGTTAGGGTTAAGTCCCAAGAGGTTCCAGACGCCGAACTCACAGCAGGGCAGTGTTCTTTCCGAAGGGCTTAGTTGCGGGCACAAAGGACGGTGCCGGTCAGGATACCTCTTTGGCTGCCAAGGCCACACACGTCGATAAGCCCCTGGTCGAGGAGGCCTCCGGAATCCTCTCGGGAGCTGCATCTGGGCCTGGGAAATGACATGGTGAGCTTCCAGGTACCTTGGCAAGTCAGCCTGCACCGCTTCTGGTCCCCAGGCTCGTGATGCTGTCCTACGTTGGAATTGGGTCCCCATGCGGAGAGAGCCTTAACTAGGGTTAGGGTTCGGTCCAGGGACGTCGCCAGGGCCGAAGCGACTCCGGTCTCGTGATCTCCCTCGAGGACTGAAGTGAGGGCCCATTCCAGAAGGCGTCTCAAATGCAGGAATAGGGATCGAGGCTGGTTTAGGTTTCGGTGGAGGGTCCTGGTTCGGGGTAGGGTTAGGGTTAGGGTTAGGTCCCAGGAAGTTCCAGGCGCCTTTCCCAAAGCAGGGCAGTGGTCTCCCCGAAGGGCTGAGTTGAGGGCACAAGGGATCGTGCCGGTCAGGGTCCCTCGTTGGCTGTCAAGGCCACACACGTCGATAAGACCCTGGTCGAGGAGGCCTCCGGAATCCTCTCGGGAGCTGCAGCCGGGCCTGGGAAACGACATGGTGAGATTGCAAGGTCCATGCCGAGTCAGCCTGCACCGCTTCTGTACCCCAGGCGCATGATGCTGTCCGACCTTGGAATTGGGTCCCCATGAGGAGAGAGCCTTAGCTAGGGTTAGGGTTCGGTCCAGGGACGTCGCCAGGGCCGAAGCGACTCCGGTCTCGTGATCTCCCTCAAGGGCTGAAGTGAGGGCCCATGCCAGGAGGCGGCTCAAATGCAGGATTAGGTGTCGAGGCAGGCTTAGGTTTCGGGGGAGGGTCCGGGTTCGGGGTAGGGTTAGGGTTACGGTTAGGTCCCAGGAGGTTCCAGGCGCTGAACTCACAGCAAGGCAGTGGTCTCCCCGAAGGGCTGAGTTGAGGGCACAAGGGACGGTGCCGGTCAGGGTCACTCTTTGGCTGCCAAGACCACACACGTCGATAAGCCCCTGGTCGAGGAGGCCTCCGGAATCCTCTCGGGAGCTGCAGCCGGGCCTGGGAAACGACATGGTGAGCTTCCAGGTTCCTTGCCGAGTCAGCCTGCACCGCTTCTGTTCCCTATGCGCGTGATGCTGTCCGACCTTGGAATTGGGTCCCCATGCGGAGAGAGCCTTAGCTAGGGTTAGGGTTCGGTCAGGGACGTCGCCAGGGCCGAAGCGACACCTGTCTCGTGATCTCCCTCGAGGGCTGAAGTGAGGGCCCATGCCAGGTGGCGGCTCAAATGCAGGATAAGGGAACGAGGCAGGCTTACGTTTCGGTGGAGGCTAACGGTTCGGGGTAGGGTTAGGGTCAGGTTTAGGTCCCAGGAGGTTCCAGGCGCTGAACTCACAGAAGGGCAGTGGTCTCCCCGAAGGGCTGAGTTGAGGGCACAAGGGACGGTGCCTGTCAGGGTCCCTCTTTGGCTGCCAAGACCACACGCGTCGATAAGCCCCTGGTCGAGGAGGCCTCCGGAATCCTCTCGGGAGCTGCAGCCGGGCCTGGGAAACGACATGGTGAGCTTCCAGGTTCCTTGCCGAGTCAGCCTGCACCGCTTCTGTTCCCTATTCGCGTGATGCTGTCCGACCTTGGAATTGAGTCCACATGAGGAGAGAGCCTTAGCTAGGGTTAGGGTTCGGTCCAGGGACGACGCCTGGGCGGAAGCGACTCCGGTCTCGTGATCTCCCTCGAGGGCTGAAGTGAGGGCCCATGCCAGAAGGCGGCTCAAATGCAGGATAAGGGAACGTGGCAGGCTTTGGTTTCAGTGGAGGGTAATGGTTCGGGGAAGGGTTAGGGTTAGGGTTAAGTCCAAAGAGGTTCCAGACGCCCAACTCACAGCAGGGCAGTGTTGTTCCCGAAGGGCTTAGTTGCGGGCACAAAGGACGGTGCCGGTCAGGATCCCTCTTTGGCTGCCAAGGCCACACACGTCGATAAGCCCCTGGTCGGGGAGGCCTCCGGAATCCTCTCGGGAGCTGCAGCCGGGCATGGGAAACGACATGGTGAGCTTCCAGGTTCCTTGGCAAGTCAGCCTGCTCCGCTTCTGGACCCCAGGCTCGTGATGCTGTCCTACCTTGGAATTGGGTCCCCATGCGGAGAGAGCCTTATCTAGGGTTAGGGTTCAGTCCAGGGACGTCGCCAGGGCCGAAGCGACTCCGGTCTCGTGATCTCCCTCTGGGGCTGAAGTGAGGGCCCATGCCAGGAGGCGGCTCAAATGCAGGATAAGGTATCAGGGCAGGCTTAGGTGTCGGTGGAGGGTCCTGGTTGGGGTAGGTTTACGGTTAGGGTTGGGTCCCAGGAGGTTCCAGGCGCTGAACTCACAACAGGGTAGTGGTCTCCCCGAAGGGTTGAGTTGAAGCACAAGGGACCGTGCCGGTCATGGTCCCTCTTTGGCTGTCAAGGCCACACACGTCGATAAGACCCTGGTCGAGGAGGCCTCCGGAATCCTCTCGGGAGCTGCAGCCGGGCCTGGGAAACGACATGGTGAGCTTCCAGGTTCCTTGCCGAGTCAGCCTGCACCGCTTCTGTTCCCTATGCGCGTGATGCTGTCCGATCTTGGAATTGGGTCCCCATGAGGAGAGAGCCTTAGCTAGGGTTAGGGTTCGGTCCAGGGACGATGCCAGGGCCGAAGCGACTCCGCTCTCGTGATCTCCCTCGAGGTCTGAATGAGGGCCCATGCCAGAAGGCGGCTCAACTGCAGGATAAGGGAACGAGGCAAGCTTAGGTTTCAGTGGAGGGTAAACGGTTCGCCGAAGGTTTAGGGTTAGGGTTAGGTCCCAAGAGGTTCCAGACGCCGAACTAACAGCAGGGCAGTGTTCTTCCCGAAGGGCTTAGTTGCGGGCACAAAGGGCGGTGCCGGTCAGGATCCCTCTTTGGCTGCCAAGGCCACACACGTCGATAAGCCCCTGGTCGAGGAGGTCTCCTGAATCCTCTCGGGAGCTGCAGCCGGGCCTGGGAAACGACATGGTGAGCTTCCAGGTTCCTTGACGAGTCAGCCTGCACCGCTTCTGGACACCAGGCGCGTGATGCTGTCCGACCTTGGAATTGGGTCCCCATGCGGAGAGAGCCTTAGCTAGGGTTAAGGTTCGGTCCAGCGAAGTCGCCAGGGCCAAAGCGACTCTGGTCTCGTGATCTCCCTCGAGGGCTGAAGTGAGGGCCCATGCCAGGAGGCGGCTCAAATGCAGGATTAGGGATCGAGGCAGGCTTAGGTTTCGGTGGAGGGTAACGGTTCTGGTTAGGTTTAGGTTTAGGGGTAGGACCCAGGAGATTCCAGGCTCCGAACTCACAGCAGGGCAGTGGTCTCCCCGAAGGGCTGAGTTGAGCGCACAAGGGACGGTGCCGGTCATGGTCCCTCTTTGGCTCAAGGCCACACACCTCGATAAGCCCCTGGTCGATGAGGCCTCCGGAATCCTCTCGGGAGCTGCAGCCGGGCCTGGGAAACGACATGGTGAGATTCCAAGTTCCATGCCGAGTCAGCCTGCACCGCTTCTGGACCCCAGGCGCGTGATGCTGTCCAACCTTGGAATTGGGTCCTCATGAGGAGAGAGCCATAGCTAGGGTTAGGGTTTGGTCCAGGGATATCGCCAGGGCCGAAGCGACTCCGGTCTCGTGATCTCCCTCGAGGGCTGAAGTGAGCGCCCATGCCAGGAGTCGGCTCAAATGCAGGATTAGGGATCGAAGCAGGCTTCGGTTTCGGTAGAGGGTCCTGGTTCAGGTAGGGTTAGGGATAGGGTTAGGTCCCATGAGGTTCCAGGCGCTGAACTCACAGCAGGGCAGTGGTCTCCCCGAAGGCCTGAGTTGAGGGCAGAAGGGACGGTGCCGCTCAGGGTCCCTTTTTGGCTGCCAACACCACACACGTCGATAAGCCCCTGGTCGAGGAGGCCTCCGGAATCCTCTCGGGAGCTGCAGCCGGCCTGGGAAACGACATGGTTTGCTTCCATGTTCCTTGCCGAGTCAGCCTGCACCGCTTCTGTTCCCTATGCGCGTGATGCTGTCCGTCCTTGGAATTGGGTCCCCATGAGGAGAGAGCCTTAGCTAGGGTTAGGGTTCGGTCCAGGGACGATGCCAGGGCCGAAGCGACTCCGCTCTCGTGATCTCCCTCGGGGGCTGAAGTGAGGGCCCATGCCAGGAGGCGGCTCAAATGCAGGATAAGGGAACGAGGCAGGCTTACGTGTTGGTGGAGGCTAACGGTTCGGGGTACGGTTAGGGTTAGGGTTAGGTCCCAGGAGGTTCCAGGCGCTGAACTCACAGCAGGGCAGTGGTCTCCCCGAAGGGCTGAGTTGAGGGCACAAGGGACGGTGCCGGTCAGGGTCCCTCTTTGGCTGCCAAGACCACACGCGTCGATAAGCCCCTGGTCGAGGAGGTCTCCGGAATCCTCTCGGGAGCTGCAGCCGGG
The DNA here is from genome assembly GCF_022837055.1 of Prionailurus viverrinus. Classification (NCBI taxonomy): domain Eukaryota; kingdom Metazoa; phylum Chordata; class Mammalia; order Carnivora; family Felidae; genus Prionailurus; species Prionailurus viverrinus. Next base: position 527,625 of record NW_025927615.1, read on the forward strand.
CCTGGGAAACGACATGGTGAGCTTCCAGGTTCCTTGGCAAGTCAGCCTGCACCGCTTCTGGACCCCAGGCTCGTGATGCTGTCCTACCTTGGAATTGGGTCCCCATGCGGAGAGAGACTTTTCTAGGGTTAGGGTTCGGTCCAGGGACGTCGCCAGGGCCGAAGCGACTCCGGTCTCGTGATCTCCCTCGAGGCTTGAAGTGAGGGCCCATGCCAGAAGGCGGCTCAAATGCACGAATAGGGATCGAGGCTGGCTTAGGTTTCGGTGGAGGGTCCTGGTTCGGGGTAGGTTTAGGGTTAGGGTTAGGTCCCAGGAGGTTCCAGGCGCTGAACTCACAGCAGGGCAGTGGTCTCCCCGAAGGGTTGAGTTGAAGCACAAGGGACCGTGCCGGTTAGGGTCCCTCTTTGGCTGTCAAGGCCACACACGTCGATAAGCCCCTGGTCGAGGAGGCCTCCGGAACCCTCTCTGGAGCTGCTGCCGGGCCTGGGAAACGACATGTGAGATTCCAAGTTCAATGCCGCGTCAGCATGCACCGCTACTGGACCCCAGGCGCATTATGCTGTCCGACCTTGGAAATGGGTCCCCATGAGGAGAGAGCCTTAGCTAGGGTTAGGGCTCGGTCCAGGGACGTCGCCAGGGCCGAAGCGACTCCGGTCTCGTGATCTCCCTCAAGGGCTGAAGTGAGGGCCCATGCCAGAAGGCGGCTCAAATGCAGGATTAGGTGTCGAGGCAGGCTTAGGTTTCGGGGGAGGGTCCGGGTTCGGGGTAGGGTTAGGGTTAGGGTTAGGTCCCAGGAGGTTCCAGGCGCTGAACTCACAGCAAGGCAGTGGTCTCCCCGAAGGGCTGAGTTGAGGGCACAAGGGACGGTGCCGGTCAGGGTCACTCTTTGGCTGCCAAGACCACACACGTCGATAAGCCCCTGGTCGAGGAGGCCTCCGGAATCCTCTCGGGAGCTGCAGCCGGGCCTGGCAAACGACATGGTGAGCTTCCAGGTTCCTTGGCAAGTCAGCCTGCCCCGCTTCTGGACCCCAGGCTCGTGATGCTGTCCTACCTTGGAATTGGGTCCCCATGCGGAGAGAGCCTTAGCTAGGGTTAGGGTTCTGTCCAGGGACGATGCGAGGGCCGAAGCGACTCTGCTCTCGTGATCTCCCTCGAGGGTTGAAGTGAGGACCCATGCCAGAAGGCGGCGCAAATGCAGGATAAGGGAACGAGGCAGGCTTAGGTTTCAGTGGAGGGTAACGGTTCGGGGAAGGGTTAGGGTTAGGTTTAGGTCGCAAGAGGTTCCAGACGCAGAACTCACAGCAGGGCAGTGTTCTACCCGAAGGGCTTAGTTGCGGGCACCAAGGACGGAGCCGGTCAGGATCCCTCTTTGGCTACCAAGGCCACACACGTCGATAAGCCCCTGGTCGAGGAGGCCTCCGGAATCCTCTCGGGAGTGCAGCCGGGCTTGGGAAACGACATGGTGAGCTTCCAGGTTCCTTGACGAATCAGCCTGCACCGCTTCTGGACCCCAGGCGCGTGATGCTGTCCGACTTTGGAATTGGGTCCCCATGAGGAGAGAGCCTTAGCTAGGGTTAAGGTTCGGTCCAGCGACATCGCCAGGGCCAAAGCGATCCTGGTCTCGTGATCTCCCTCGAGGGCTGAAGTGAAGGCCCATGCCAGGAGGCGGCTCAAATGCAGGATTAGGTGTCGAGGCAGGCTTAGGTTTCGGTGGATGGTCCTGGTTTGGGGTAGGGTTAGGGTTAGGGTTAGGTCCCAGGAGGTTCCAGGCGCCGATCCCAAAGCAGGGCAGTGGTCTCCCTGAAGGGGTGAGTTGAGGGAACAAGGGACCGTGCCGGTCAGGGTCCCTTTTTGTGTGACAAGACCACACACGTCGATAAGCCCCTGGTCGAGGAGGCCTCCGGAATCCTCTCGGGAGTCGCAGCCGAGCCTGGGAAACGACATGGTGAGATTCCAAGTTCCATGCCGAGTCAGCCTGCACCGCTTCTGGACCCCAGGCACGTGATGCTGTCCGACCTTGGAATTGGGTCCCCATGAGGAGAGAGCCTTAGCTAGGTTTAGGGTTCGGTCCAGAGACGTCGCCAGGGCCGAAGCGACTCCGGTCTCGTGATGTCCCTCGAGGCCTGAAGTGAGGGCCCATGCCAGGAGGCGGCTCAAATGCAGGATTAGGTGTCGAGGCAGGCTTAGGTTTCGGTGGAGGGTCCTTGTTCGGGGTAGGGTTAGGGATAGGGTTAGGTCCCAGGAGGTTCCAGGCGCTGAACTCACAGCAGGGCAGTGGTCTCCCCGAAGGGCTGAGTTGAGGGCACATGGGACGGTGCCGGTCAGGGTCCCTCTTTGGCTGCCAAGACCACACCCGTCGATAAGCCCCTTGTCGAGGAGGCCTCCGGAATCCTCTGGGAAGCTGCAGCCGGGCCTGGGAAACGACATGGTGAGCTTCCAGTTTCCTTGCCGAGTCACTCTGCACCGCTTTTGTTCCCTATGCGCGTGATGCTGTCCGAGCTTGGAATTGGGTCCCCATGAGGAGAGAGCCTTAGCTAGGGTTAGGTTCGGTCCAGGGACGATGCGAGGGCCGAAGCGACTCCGCTCTCGTGATCTCCCTCGAGGGCTGAAGTGAGGACCCATACCAGAAGGCGGCTAAAATGCAGGATAAGGGAACGAGGCAGGCTTAGGTTTCAGTGGAGGGTAACGGTTCGGGGAAGTGTTAGGGTTAGGTTTAGGTTCCAAGAGGTTCCAGAGGCAGAACTCACAGCAGGGCAGTGTTCTTCCCGAAGGGCTTAGTTGAGGGCACAAAGGACGGTGCCGGTCAGGATCCCTCTTTGGCTGCCAGGGCCACACACGTCGATAAGCCCCTGGTCGAGGAGGCCTCCGGAATCCTCTAGGGAGCTGCAGCCGGGCCTGGGAAACGACATGGTGAGCTTCCATGTTCCTTGACGAGTCAGCCTGCACCGCTTCTGGACACCAGGCGCGTGATGCTGTCCGACCTTGAAATTGGGTCCCCATGAGGAGAGAGCCTTAGGTATGGTTAAGGTTCGGTCCAGCGACGTCGCCAGGGCCGAAGCTACTCTGGTCTCGTGATCTCCCTCGAGGGCTGAAGTGAGGGCCCATGCCAGGAGGCGGCTCAAATTCAGGATTAGGGATTGAGGCAGGCTTAGGTTTCGGTGGAGGGTAACGGTTCGGGTTAGGTTTAGGTTTAGGGGTAGGACCCAGGAGGTTCCGGCGCCGAACTCACAGCAGGGCAGTGGTCTCTCCGAAGGGCTGAGTTGAGGGCACAAGGGACGGTGGCGGTCAGGGTCCCTCTTTGGCCCAAGGCCACACACATCAATAAGCCCCTGGTCGAGGAGGCCTCCCTAATCCTCTCTGGAGCTGCAGCCGGGCCTGGGAAACGACATGGTGAGATTCCAAGTTCCATGCCGAGTCAGCCTGCACCGCTTTTGGACCCCAGGCGCGTGATGCTGTCCGACCTTGGAATTGGGTCCCCATGAGGAGAGAGCCTTAGCTAGGGTTAGGGTTCGGTCCAGGGACGTCGCCAGGGCCGAAGCGACTCCGGTCTCGTGATCTCCCTCGAGGGCTGAAGTGAGGGCCCATGCCAGGAGGCGGCTCAAATGCAGGATTAGGGATCGAGGCAAGCTAGGTTTCGGAGGATGGTCCTGGTTCGGGGTAGGGTTAGGGTTAGGGTTAGTTCCCAGGAGTTTCCAGGCGCTGAACTCACAGCAGGGCAGTGGTCTCCCCGACGGGCTGAGTTGAGGGCACAAGGGACGGTGCCGGTCAGGGACCCTTTTTGGCTGCCAAGACCACACACGGCGATAAGCCCCTGGTCGAGGAAGCCTCCGGAATCCTCTCGGGAGCTGCAGCCGGGCCTGGGAAACGACATGGTGAGATTCCAAGTTCCATGCCGAGTCAGCCTGCACCGCTTCTGGACCCCACGCGCGTGATGCTGTCCGACCTTGGAATTGGCTCCCCATGAGGAGAGAGCCTTAGCTCGGGTTAGGTTTCGGTCCAGGGACGTCGCCAGGTCCGAAGCGACTCCGGTCTCGTGATCTCCCTCGAGGCCTGAAATGAGGGCCCATGCCAGACGGCGGCTCAAATGCAGCAATAGGGATCGAGGCTGGCTTAGGTTCCTTGGAGGGTCCTAGTTCGGGGTAGGGTTAGGGTTAGTGTTAGGTCCCAGGAGGTTCCAGGCGCAGAACCCACAGCCGGGCAGTGGTCTCCCAGAAGGGCTGAGTTGAGGGCACAAGGGAAGGTGCCGGTCAGGGTCCCTCTTTGGCTGTCAAGGCCACACACGTCGATAAGCCCCTGGTCGAGGAGGCCTCCGGAATCCTCTCTGGAGCTGCAGCCGGGCCTGGGAAACGACATGGTGAGATTCCATGTTCATGCCGAGTCAGCCTGCACCCCTTCTGAACCCCAGGCGCGTGATGCTGTCCGAGCTTGGAATTGGGTCCCCATGAGGAGAGAGCCTTAGCTAGGGTTAGGGTTCGGTCCAGGGACGTCGCCAGGGCCGAAGCGACTCCGGTCTCGTGAACTCCCTCGAGGGCTGAAGTGAGGGCACATGCCAGGAGGCGGCTCAAATGCAGGATTAGGGATCGAGGCACGCTTAGGTTTCGGTGGAGGGTAATGGTTCGGGTTAGGTTTAGGTTTAGGGGTAGGACCCAGGAGGTTCCAGGCGCCGAACTCACAGCAGGGCAGTGGTCTCCCCGAAGGGCTGAGTTGCGGGCACAAGGGACGGTGCCGGTCAGGGTCCCTCTTTGGCTCCAGGCCACACACGTCGATAGGCCCCTGGTCGAGGAGGCCTCCCTCATCCTTTCTGGAGCTGCAGTCGGGCCTGGGAAACGACATGGTGAGATTCCAAGTTCCATGCCGAGTCAGCCTGCACCGCTTCTGGACCCCAGGCGCGTGATGCTATCTGACCTTGGAATTGGGTCCCCATGAGGAGAGAGCCTTAGCTAGGGTTAGGGTTCGGTCCAGGGACGTCGCCAGGGCCGAAGCGACTCTGGTCTCGTGATCTCCCTCGAGGGCTGAAGTGAGGGTCCATGCCAGGAGGCGGCTCAAATGCACGAATAGGTGTCGAGGCAGGCTTAGGTTTCTGTGGAGGGTCCTGGTTCGGGGTAGGGTTAGGGTTAGGGTTAGGTCCCAGGAGGTTCCAGGCGCTGAACACACAGCAGGGCAGTGGTCTCCCCGAAGGGCTGAGTTGAGGGCACAAGGGACGGTGCCGGTGTGGGTCCCTCTTTGGCTACCAAGACCACACACGTCGAAAAGCCCCTGGTCGAGGAGGCCTCCGGAATCCTCTCGGGAGCTGCAGCCCGGCCTGGGAAACGACATGGTGAGCTTCCAGGTTCCTTGGCAAGTCAGTCTGCACCGCTTCTGGACCCCAGGCTCGTGATGCTGTCCTACGTAGGAATTGGGGCCCCATGCGGAGAGAGCCTTAACTAGGGTCAGGGTTCGTTCCAGGGACGTCGCCAGGGCCGAAGCGACTCCGCTCTCGTGGTCTCCCTCGAGGCCTGAAGTGAGGGCCCATTCCAGAAGGCGGCTCAAATGCAGGAATAGGGATCGAGGCTGGCTTAGGTTTCGGTGGAGGGTCCTGGTTCGTGGTAGGGTTAGGGTTAGGGTTAGGTCCCAGGAGGTTCCAGGCGCCGATCCCAAAGTAGGGCAGTGGTCTCCCCGAAGGGCTGGGTTGAGGGCACAAGGGACCATGCCGGTCAGGGTCCCTCTTTGGCTTTCAAGGCCACACACGTCGATAAGCCCCTGGTCGAGGAGGCCTCCGGAATCCTCTCTGGAGCTGCAGCCCGGCCTGGGAAATGACATGGTGAGATTCCAAGTTCCATGCCGAGTCAGCCTGCACCGCTTCTGGACCCCAGGCGCGTGATGCTGTCCGACCTTGGAATTGGGTCCCCATGAGGAGAGAGCCTTAGCTAGGGTTAGGGTTCGGTCCAGGGATTTCGCCAGGGCCGAAGCGACTCCGGTCTCGTGATCTCCCTCGAGGGCTGAGGTGAAGGCCCATGCCAGGAGGCGGCTCAAATGCAGGATTACGTGTCGAGGCAGGCTTAGGTTTCGGTGGAGGTTCCTATTCGGGGTAGGGTTAGGGTTAGGGTTAGGTCCCAGGAGGTTCCAGGCGCTGAACTCACAGCAGGGCAGTGGTCTCCCCGAAGGGCTGAGTTGAGGGCACAAGGGACGGTGCCGGTCAGGGTCCCTTTTTGCCTGCCAAGACCACAATCGTCGAAAAGCCCCTGGTCGAGGAGGCCTCCTGAATCCTCTCGGGAGCTGCAGCCGGGCCTGGGAAACGACATGGGGAGATTCCAAGTTCCATGCCGAGTCACCCTGCACCGCTTCTGGACCCCAGGCTCGTGATGCCTTCTGACCTTGGAATTGGGTCCCCATGAGGAGAGAGCCTTAGCTAGGATTAGGGTTCGGTCCAGGGACATCGCCAGGGCCGAAGCGACTCCGGTCTCGTGATCTCCCTCGAGGGCTGAAGTGAGGGCCCATGCCAGGAGGCGGCTCAAATGCAGGATTAGGTGTCGAAGCTGGCTTAGGTTTTGGTGGAGGGTCCTGGTTTGGGGTAGGGTTAGGGTTAGGGTTAGGTCCCAGGAGGTTCCAGGAGCTGAACACACAGCAGGGCAGTGGTCTCCCCGAAGGGCTGAGTTGAGGGCACAAGGGACGGTGCCGGTCAGGGTCCCTCTTTGGCTGCCAAGACCACACACGTCGATAAGCCCCTGGTCGAGGAGGCCTCCGGAATCCTCTCGGAGCTGCAGCCGGGCCTGGGAAACGACATGGTGAGCTTCCAGGTTCCTTGCCAAGCCAGCCTGCAACACTTCTGTTCCCTATGCGCGTGATGCTATCCGACCTTGGAATTGGGTCCCCATGAGGAGAGAGTCTTAGCTAGGGTTAGGGTTCGATCCAGGGACGATGCCAGGGCCGAAGCGACTCCGCTGTCGTGATCTCCCTCGAGGGCTGAAGTGAGGACCCATGCCAGAAGGCGGCTCAAATGCAGGATTAGGGATCGAGGCAGGCTTAGGTTTCGGTGGAGGGTAACGTTTCGGGTTAGGTTTAGGTTTAGGGGTAGGACCCAGGAGGTTCCAGGAGCCGAACTCACAGCAGGGCAGTGGTCTCCCCGAAGGGCTGAGTTGAGGGCACAAGGGACTGTGCAGGTCAGGGTCCCTCTTTGGCTCCAGGCCACACACGTCGATAGGCCCCTGGTCGAGGAGGCCTCCCTCATCCTTTCTGGAGCTGCAGCCGGGCCTGGGAAACGACATGGTGAGATTCCAAGTTCCATGCCGAGTCAGCCTGTACCGCTTCTGGACCCCAGGCGCGTGATGCTGTCTGAACTTGGAATTGGGTCCCCATGAGGAGAGAGCCTTAGCTAGGGTTAGGGTTCGGTCCAGGGACGTCGCCAGGGCCGAAGCGACTCCGGTCTCGTGATCTCCCTCGAGGGCTGAAGTGAGGGCCCATGCCAGGAGGCGGCTCAAATGCAGGATTAGGTGTCGAGGCAGCCTTAGGTTTCGGTGGAGGGTACTGGTTCGGGCTAGGGTTAGGGTTAGGGTTAGGTCCCAGGAAGTTCCATGTGCTGAACTCACAGCAAGGCAGTGGTCTCCCCGAAGGGCTAAGTTGAGGCCACAAGGGACGGTGCCGGTCAGGGTCCCTCTTTGGCTGCCAAGACCACACACGTCGAAAAGCCCCTGGTCGAGGAGGCCTCCGGAATCCTCTCGGGAGCTGCAGCCGGGACTGGGAAACGACATGGTGAGCTTCCAGGTTCCTGGGCAAGTCAGCCTGCACCGCTTCTGGACCCCAGGCTCGTGATGCTGTCCTACGTAGGAATTGGGGCCCCATGCGGAGAGAGCCTTATCTAGGGTCAGGGTTCGTTCCAGGGACGTCGCCAGGGCCGATGCGACTCTGGTCTCGTGATCTCCCTCGAGGCCTGAAGTGAGGGCCCATTCCAGAAGGCGGCTCAAATGCAGGAATAGGGATCGAGGCTGGCTTAGGTTTCGGTGGAGGGTCCTGGTTAGCGGTAGGGTTAGATTTAGGTTTAGGTCCCAGGAGGTTCCAGGCGCCCATCCAAAAGCATTGCAGTGGTCTCCCCGAAGGGTTGAGTTGAGGGCATAAGGGACCGTGCCGGTCACGGTCCCTCTTTGGCTGTCAAGGCCACACACGTCGATAAGACCCTGGTGGAGGAGGCCTCCGTAATCCTCTCTGGAGCTGCAGCAGGGCCTGGGAAACGACATGGTGAGATTCCAAGTTCCACGCCGAGTCAGCCTGCACCGCTTCTGGACCCCAGGCTCGTGATGCTGTCCTACGGTGGAATTGGGTCCCCATGAGGAGAGAGCCTTAGCTAGGGTTAGGGTTCGGTCCAGGGACGTCGCCAGGGCCGAAGCGACTCCGGTCTCGTGATCTCCCTCGAGGGCTGAAGTGAGGGCCCATGCCAGGAGGCGGCTCAAATACAGGATTAGGTGTCGAGGCAGGCTTAGGTTTCGGTGGAGGGTCCTGGTTCGGGGTAGGTTTAGGGTTAGGGTTAGGTCCCAGGAGGTTCCAGGCGCTGAACTCACAGCAGGGCACTGGTCTCCCCGAAGGGCTGAGTTGAGGGCACAAGGGACGGTGCCGGTCAGGGTCCCTCTTTGGCTCAAAGCCACACACGTCGTTAAGCCCCTGGTCGAGGAGGCCTCCGGAATCCTCTCTGGAGCTGCAGCCGCGCCTGGGAAACGACACGGTGAGATTCCAAGTTCCATGCCGAGTCAGCCTGCACCGCTTCTGGACCCCAGGCGCGTGATGCTGTCCGACCTTGGAATTGTGTCCGCATGAGGAGAGAGCCTTAGGTAGGGTTAGGGTTCGGCTAGGGACGACGCCAGGGCCGAAGCGACTCCGGTCTCGTGATCTCCTTCGAGGGCTGATGTGAGGGCCCATATCAGAAGGCGGCTCAAATGCAGGATAAGGGAACGAGGCAGGCTTACGTTTCGGTGGAGGGTAACGGTTCGCGGTGGGGTTAGGGTTAGGGTTAGGTCCCAGGACGTTCCAGGCGCCGAACCCACAGCAGGGTAGTGCTCTCCCTGAAGGGCTGAGTGGAGGGCACAAGGGACCGTGCCGGTCAGGGTCCCTCCTTGGCTGTCAAGGCCACACACGTCGATAAGCCCCTGGTCGAGGAGGCCTCCGGAATCCTCTCTGGAGCTGCAGCCGCGCCTGGGAAACGACACGGTGAGATTCCAAGTTCCATGCCGAGTCAGCCTGCACCGCTTCTGGACCCCAGGCGCGTGATGCTGTCCGACCTTGGAATTGGGTCCCCATGAGGAGAGAGCCTTAGCTAGGGTTAGGGTTCGGTCCAGGGACGTCGCCAGGGCCGAAGCGACTCCGGTCTCGTGATCTCCCTCGAGGGCTGAAGTGAGGGCCCATGCCAGGAGGCGGCTCAAATGCAGGATTAGGTGTCGAGGCAGGCTTAGGTTTCGGTCTAGGGTCCTGGTTCGGGGTAGGATTAGGGTTAGGATTAGGTCCCAGGAGGTTCCAGGCGCTGAACTCACAGCCGGGCAGTGGTCTCCCCGAAGGGCTGAGTTGAGGGCACAAGGGACGGTGCCGGTCATGGTCCCTCTTTGGCTGCCAAGACCACACACGTCGATAAGCCCCTGGTCAAGGAGGCCTCCGGAATCCTCTCGGGAGCTGCAGCCGGGCCTGGGAAACGACATGGTGAGCTTCCAGGTTCCTTTCCGAGTCAGCGTGCACCGCTTCTGTTCCCTATGTGCGTGATGCTGTCCGAACTTGGAATTGGGTCTCCATGAGGAGAGAGCCTTAGCTAGGGTTAGGTTTCGGTCCAGGGACGATGCCAGGGCCGAAGCGACTCGGTTCTCGTGATCTCCCTCGAGGGCTGAAGGGAGGGCCCATGCCAGAAGGCGGCTCAAATGCAGGATAAGGGAACGAGGCAGGCTTAGGTTTCAGTGGATGGTAACGGTTCGGGGACGGGTTAGGGGTAGCGTTAGGTCCCAAGTGGTTCCAGACGCCGAACTCACAGCAGGGCAGTGTTCTTTCCGAAGGGCTTAGTTGCGGGCACAAAGGACGGTGCCGGTCAGGGTCCCTCTTTGGCTGTCAAGGCCACACACGTCGATAAGCCCCTGGTCGATGAGGCCTCCGGAATCCTCTCTGGAGCTGCAGCCGGGCCTGGGAAACGACATGGTGAGATTCCAAGTTCCATGCCGAGTCAGCCTGCACCGCTTCTGGACCCCAGGCCCATGATGCTGTCTGATCTTGGAATTGGGTCCCCATGAGGAGAGAGCCTTAGGTAGGGTTAGGGTTCGGTCCAGGGACGATGCCAGGGCCGAAGCGACTCTGCTCTCGTGATCTCCCTCAATGGCTGAAGTGAGGACCCGTGCCAGAAGGCGGCTCAAATGCAGGATAAGGGAACGAGGCAGGCTTAGGTTTCAGTGGAGGGTAAAGGTTCGGGGAAGGGTTAGGGTTAGGTTTAGGTCCCAAGAGGTTCCAGACGCAGAACTCACAGCAGGGCAGTGTTCTTCCCGAAGGGCTTAGTTGCGGGCACAAAGGACGGTACCGTTCAGGATCCCTCTTTGGCTGCCAAGGCCACACACGTCTAAAAGCCCCTGGTAGAGGAGGCCTCCGGAATCCTCTCGGGAGCTGCAGCCGGGCCTGGGAAACGACATGGTGAGCTTCCAGGTTCCGTGACGAGTCAGCCTGCACCGCTTCTGTTCCCTATGCGCGTGATGCTGTCCGACTTTGGAATTGGGTCCCCATGAGGAGAGAGCCTTAGCTAGGGTTAGGGTTCGGTCCAGGGACGATTCCAGGGCCGAAGAGACTGCGCTCTCGTGATCTCCCTCGAGGGCTGAAGTGAGGGCCCATGGCAGGAGGCGGCTCAAATACAGGATAAGGGAACGAGGCAGGCTTAGGTTTCAGTGGAGGGTAACGGTTCGGGGAAGGGTTAGGGTTAGGGTTAGGTCCCAAGAGTTCCAGACGGCGAACTCACAGCAGGGCAGTGTTCTTCCCGAAGGGCTTAGTTGCTGGCAAAAGGACGGTGCCGGTCAGGATCCCTCTTTGGCTGCCAAGGCCACCCACGTCGATAAGCCCCTGGTCGAGGAGGCCTCCGGAATCCTCTCGGGAGCTGCAACCAGGCCTGAGAAACGACATGGTGAGCTTCCAGGTTCCTTCGCAAGTCAGCCTGCCCCGCTTCTGGACCCCAGGCTTGTGATGCTGTCCGATCTTGGAATTGGGTCCCCATGAGGAGAGAGCCTTAGGTAGGGTTAGGGTTCGGCTAGGGACGACGCCAGGGCCGAAGCGACTCCGGTCTCGAGATCTCCTTCGAGGGCTGAAGTGAGGGCCCATATCAGAAGGCGGCTCAAATGCAGGATTAGGTGTCGAGGCAGGCTTAGGTTTCGGTCGAGGGTCCTGGTTCGGGTAGGATTAGGGTTAGGATTAGGTCCCAGGAGGTTCCAGGTGCTGAACTCACAGCAGGGCAGTGGTCTCCCCGAAGGGCTGAGTTGAGGGCACAAGGGATGGTGCCGGTCATGGTCCCTCTTTGGCTGCCAAGACCACACACGTCGATAAGCCCCTGGTCAAGGAGGACTCCGGAACCCTCTCGGGAGCTGCAGCCGGGCCTGGGAAACGACATGGTGAGCTTCCAGGTTCCTTGCCGAGTCAGCGTGCACCGCTTCTGTTCCCTATGTGCGTGATGCTGTCCGACCTTGGAATTGGGTCTCCATGAGGAGAGAGCCTTAGCTAGGGTTAGGTTTCGGTCCAGGGAGGATGCGAGGGCCGAAGCGACTCCGTTCTCGTGATCTCCCTCGAGGGCTGAAGGGAGGGCCCATGCCAGAAGGCGGTTCAAATGCAGGATAAGGGAACGAGGCAGGCTTAGGTTTCAGTGGATGGTAACGGTTCGGGGAAGGGTTAGGGGAAGCGTTAGGTCCCAAGTGGTTCCAGACGCCGAACTCACAGCAGGGCAGTGTTCTTTCCGAAGGGCTCAGTTGCGGGCACAAAGGACGGTGCCGGTCAGGGTCCCTCTTTGGCTGTCAAGGCCACACACGTCGATAAGCCCCTGGTCGAGGAGGCCTCCGGAATCCTCTCTCGAGCTGCAGCCGGGCCTGGGAAACGACATGGTGAGCTTCCAGGTTCCTTGCTGAGTCAGCCTGCACCGCTTCTGTTCCCTATGCGCGTGATGCTCTCTGACCTTGGAATTGGGTCCCCATGCGGAGAGAGCCTTATGTAGGGTTAGGGTTCGGCTAGGGACGACGCCAGGGCCGAAGCGACTCCGCTCTCGTGATCTCCCTCTAGGCCTGAAGTGAGGGCCCATGCCAGAATGCGGCTCAAATGCAGGAATAGGCATCGAGGCTGGCTTAGGTTTCGGTGGAGAGTCCTGGTTCAGGGTAGGGGTAGGGTTAGGGTTAGGTCCCAGGAGGTTCCAGTCGCCGAACCTAAAGCATGTCAGTGGTCTCCCCGAAGGGCTGAGTTGAGGGCACAAGGGACCGTCCCGGTCAGGGTCCCTCTATGGCTGTCAAGGCCACACACGTCGATAAGCCCCTGTCCGAGGAGGCCTCCGGAATCCTCCTGGGAGCTGCAATCGGGCCTGGAAACGACGTGGTGAGCTTGCAGGTTCCTTGCCGAGTCTGCCTGCACAGCTTCTAGACCCCAGGCGCGTAATGCTGTCCGACCTTGGAATTGGGTCCCCATGCGGAGAGAGCCTTATCTAGGGTTAGGGTTCGGTCCAGGGACGTCGCCAGGGCAGGATCGACTCCGGTCTCGTGATCTCCCTCGAGGCCTGAAATGAGGGTCCATGCCAGACTGTGGCTCAAATGCAGGAATAGGGATCGAGGCTGGCTTAGGTTTTGGTGGAGGGTCCTGGTTCGGGGTAGGGTTAGGGTTAGGGTTGGGTCCCAGGAGGTTCCAGGCGCCGAACCCACAGCCGGGCAGTGGTCTCCCCGAAGGGCTGAGTTGAGGGCACAAGGGACCGTGCCGGTCAGGGTCCCTCCCTGGCTGTCAAGGCCACACACGTCGATAAGCTCCTGGTCGAGGAGGCCTCCGGAATCCGCTCGGGAGCTGCAGCCCGGCCTGGGAAACGACATGGTGAGATTCCAAGTTCCATGCTGAGTCAGCCTGCACCGCTTCTGGACCCCAGGCGCGTGATGCTGTCCGACCTTGGAATTGGGTCCCCATGAGGAGAGAGCCTTAGCAAGGGTTAGGGTTCGGTCCAGGGACGTCGCCAGGGCCGAAGCGACTCCGGTCTCATGATCTCCCTCGAGGGCTGAAGTGAGGGCCCATGCCAGGAGGCGGCTCAAATGCAGGATTAGGTGTCGAGGCAGGCTTAGGTTTCTGTGGAGGGTCCTGGTTTGTGGTAGGGTTAGGGTTAGGGTTAGGTCCCACGAGGTTCCAGGCGGTGACCACATAGTAGGGCAGTGGTCTCCCCGAAGGGCTGAGTTGAGGGCACAAGGGACGGTGCCGGTCAGGGTCCCTCTTTGGCTGCCAAGACCACAAACGGCGATAAGCCCCTGGTCGAGGAGGCCTCCGGAATCCTCTCGGGAGCTGCAGCCGGGCCAGGGAAAGACAGGGTGAGCTTCCAGGGTCCTTGGCAAGTCAGCCTGCTCCGCTTCTGGACCCCAGGCTCGTGATCCTGTCCTACCTTGGAATTGGGCTCCTTGCGTAGAGGGCCTTATCTAGGGTTAGGGTTAGGACCAGGGACGTCGCCAGGGCCGAAGCGACTCCGGTCTCGTGATCTTCCTCGAGGCCTGAAGTGAGGGCCCATTCCAGAAGGCGGCTCAAATGCAGGAATAGGGATCGAGGCTGGCTTAGGGTTCGGTGGAGGGTCCTGGTTCGGGGTAGGGTTAGGTTAGGGTTAGGTCCCAGGAGGTTCCAGGCGCCGATCCCAAAGCAGGGCAGTGGTCTCCCCGAAGGACTGAGTTGAGGGCACAAGGGACCTTGCCGGTCAGGGTCCCTCTTTGGCAGTCAAGGTCACACACGTCGATAAGCCCCTTGTCGAGGAGGCCTCCGGAATCCTCTCTGGAGCTGCAGCCGCGCCTGGGAAACGACATGGTGAGATTGCAAGTTCCATGCCGAGTCAGCCTGCACCGCTTCTGGACCCCAGGCTCGTGATGCTGTCCTACGGTGGAATTGGGTCCCCATGAGGAGAGAGCCTTAGCTAGGGTTAGGGTTCGGTCCAGGGACGTCGCCAGGGCCGAAGCGACTCCGGTCTCGTGATCTCCCTCGAGGGCTGAAGTGAGGGCCCATGCCAGGAGGCGGCTCAAATGCAGGAATAGGGATCGAGGCTGGCTTAGGTTTCGGTGGAGGGTCCTGGTTCGGGGTAGGGTTAGGGTTAGGGTTAGGTCCCAGCAGGTTCCAGGCGCTGAACTCACAGCAGGGCAGTGGTCTACCGGAAGGGCTGAGTTGAGGGCACAAGGGACCGTGCCGGTCAGGGTCCCTCTTTGGCTGCCAAGATCACACACGTCGATAAGCCCCTGGTCGAGGAGGCCTCCGGAATCCTCTCTGGAGCTGCAGCCGGGCCTGGGAAACGACATGGTGAGCTTCCAGGTTCCTTGCCGAGTCAGCCTGCACCGCTTCTGTTCCCTATGCGGGTGATGCTGTCCGACCTTGGAATTGGGTCCCCATGAGGAGTGAGCCTTAGCTAGGGTTAGGTTTCGGTCCAAGGACGAGGCCAGGGCCGAAGCGACTCCGCTCTTGTGATCTCCCTCGAGTGCCGAATGAGGGCCCATGCCAGGAGGCGGCTCAAATGCCCGATAAGGGAACGAGGAAAGCTTAGGTTTCAGTGGAGGGTAATGGTTCAGGGAAGGGTTAGGGTTAGGGTTAGGTCCCAAGAGGTTCCAGACCGAACTCACAGCAGGGCAGTGTTCTTCCCCAAGGGCTTAGTTGCGGGCACAAAGGACGGTGCCGGTCAGGATCCCTCGTTGGCTGCCAAGGCCACACACGTCGATAAACCCCTGGTCGACGAAGCCTCCGGAATCCTCTCGGGAGCTGCAGCCGGGCCTGGGAAACGACATGGTGAGCTTCCAGGTTCCTTGACGAGTCAGCCTGCACCGCTTCGGGACCCCAGGCGCGTGATGCTGTCCGACCTTGGAATTGGGTCCCCATGAGGAGAGAGCTTTAGCTAGGGTTAAGGTTCGGTCCAGCGACGTCGCCAGGGCCGAAGCGACTCTGGTCTCGTGATCTCCCTGAGGCCTGAAGTGAGGGCCCATGCCAGGAGGCAGCTCAAATGCAGGATTAGGGATCGAGGTAGGCTTAGGTTTCGGTGGATGGTCCTGGTTCGGGGTAGGGTTAGGGTTAGGGTTATGTCCCAGGAGGTTCCAGGCGCTGAACTCACAACAGGGCAGTGGTCTCCCCGAAGGGCTGAGTTGAGGGCACAAGGGACGTTGCCGGTCAAGGTCCCTTTGTGGCTGCCAACCACACACGGCGATAAGCCCCTGTCGAGGAGGCCTCCGGAATCCTCTCGGGAGCTGCAGCCGGGCCTGGGAAACGACATGGTGAGCTTCCAGGTTCCTTGCCGAGTCAGCCTGCACCGCTTCTGTTCCTATGCGCGTGATGCTGTCCTACCTTGGAATTGGGTCCCCATGAGGAGAGAGCCTTAGCTAGGGTTAGGGTTCAGTCCAGGGACGACGCCAGGGCCGAAGCGACTCCGCTCTCGTGATCTCCCTCGAGGGCTGAAATGAGGGCCCATGTCAGAAGGCGGCTCAAATGCAGGATAAGGGAACGAGGCAGGCTTAGGTTTCAGTGGAGGGTAACGGTTCGGGGAAGGTTTAGGGTTAGGGTTAGGTCCCAAGAGGTTCCAGACTCCGAACTCACAGCAGGGCAGTGTTCTTTCCGAAGGGCTTAGTTGCGGGGACAAAGGACGGTGCCGGTCAGGGTCCCTCTTTGGCTGCCAAGATGACACACGGCGATAAGCCCCTGCTCGAGGAGGCCTCCGGAATCCTCTCGAGAGCTGCAGCCGGGCCTGGGAAACGACATGGTGAGCTTCCATGTTCCTTGGCAAGTCAGCCTGCACCGCGTCAGGACCCCAGGCTCATGATTTTGTCCGACCTTCGAATTGGGTCCCCATGCGGAGAGAGCCTTATCTAGGTTTAGGGTTCGGTCCAGGAACGTCGCCAGGGCCGAAGCGACTCCGGTCTCGTGTTCTCCCTCGAGACCTGAATTGAGGGCCCATTCAAGAAGGCGGCTCAAATGCAGGAATAGGGATCGAGGCTGGCTTAGGTTTTGGTGGGGGTTCCTGTTTCGGGGTAGGGTTAGGGTTAGGGTTAGGTCCCAGGAGGTTCCAGGCGCTGAACCCAAAGCAGGGCAGTGGTCTCCCCGAAGGGCTGAGTTGAGGGCACAAGGGACGGTGCTGGTCAGGGTCCCTCCCTGGCTGTCAAGGCCACACACGTCGATAAGCCCCTGGTCGAGGAGGCCTCCGGAATCCTCTCGGGAGCTGCAGCCGGGCCTGGGAATCGACATGGTGCGATTCCAAGTTCCATGCCGAGTCAGCCTGCACCGCTTCTGGACCCCAGGCGCGTGATGGTGTCCGAACTTGGAATTGGGTCCCCATGAGGAGAGAGCCTTAGCTAGGGTTAGGGTTCGGTCCAGGGACGTCGCCAAGGCCGAAGCGACTCCGGTCTCGTGATCTCCCTCGAGGGCTGAGGTGAAGGCCCATGCCAGGAGGCGGCTCAAATGCAGGATTACGTGTCGAGGCAGGCTTAGGTTTCGGTGGAGGTTCCTGGTTCGGGGTAGGGTTAGGGTTAGGGTTAGGTCCCAGGAGGTTCCAGGCGCTGAACTCACAGCAGGGCAGTGGTCTCCCCGAAGGGCTGAGTTGAGGGCACAAGGGACGGTGCCGGTCAGGGTCCCTTTTTGCCTGCCAAGACCACAATCGTCGAAAAGCCCCTGGTCGAGGAGGCCTCCTGAATCCTCTCGGGAGCTGCAGCCGGGCCTGGGAAACGACATGGGGAGATTCCAAGTTCCATGCCGAGTCACCCTGCACCGCTTCTGGACCCCAGGCTCGTGATGCCTTCTGACCTTGGAATTGGGTCCCCATGAGGAGAGAGCCTTAGCTAGGATTAGGGTTCGGTCCAGGGACATCGCCAGGGCCGAAGCGACTCCGGTCTCGTGATCTCCCTCGAGGGCTGAAGTGAGGGCCCATGCCAGGAGGCGGCTCAAATGCAGGATTAGGTGTCGAAGCTGGCTTAGGTTTTGGTGGAGGGTCCTGGTTTGGGGTAGGGTTAGGGTTAGGGTTAGGTCCCAGGAGGTTCCAGGAGCTGAACACACAGCAGGGCAGTGGTCTCCCCGAAGGGCTGAGTTGAGGGCACAAGGGACGGTGCCGGTCAGGGTCCCTCTTTGGCTGCCAAGACCACACACGTCGATAAGCCCCTGGTCGAGGAGGCCTCCGGAATCCTCTCGGAGCTGCAGCCGGGCCTGGGAAACGACATGGTGAGCTTCCAGGTTCCTTGCCAAGCCAGCCTGCAACACTTCTGTTCCCTATGCGCGTGATGCTATCCGACATTGGAATTGGGTCCCCATGAGGAGAGAGTCTTAGCTAGGGTTAGGGTTCGATCCAGGGACGATGCCAGGGCCGAAGCGACTCCGCTGTCGTGATCTCCCTCGAGGGCTGAAGTGAGGACCCATGCCAGAAGGCGGCTCAAATGCAGGATTAGGGATCGAGGCAGGCTTAGGTTTCGGTGGAGGGTAACGTTTCGGGTTAGGTTTAGGTTTAGGGGTAGGACCCAGGAGGTTCCAGGAGCCGAACTCACAGCAGGGCAGTGGTCTCCCCGAAGGGCTGAGTTGAGGGCACAAGGGACTGTGCAGGTCAGGGTCCCTCTTTGGCTCCAGGCCACACACGTCGATAGGCCCCTGGTCGAGGAGGCCTCCCTCATCCTTTCTGGAGCTGCAGCCGGGCCTGGGAAACGACATGGTGAGATTCCAAGTTCCATGCCGAGTCAGCCTGTACCGCTTCTGGACCCCAGGCGCGTGATGCTGTCTGAACTTGGAATTGGGTCCCCATGAGGAGAGAGCCTTAGCTAGGGTTAGGGTTCGGACCAGGGACGTCGCCAGGGCCGAAGCGACTCCGGTCTCGTGATCTCCCTCGAGGGCTGAAGTGAGGGCCCATGCCAGGAGGCGGCTCAAATGCAGGATTAGGTGTCGAGGCAGCCTTAGGTTTCGGTGGAGGGTACTGGTTCGGGCTAGGGTTAGGGTTAGGGTTAGGTCCCAGGAAGTTCCATGTGCTGAACTCACAGCAAGGCAGTGGTCTCCCCGAAGGGCTAAGTTGAGGCCACAAGGGACGGTGCCGGTCAGGGTCCCTCTTTGGCTGCCAAGACCACACACGTCGAAAAGCCCCTGGTCGAGGAGGCCTCCGGAATCCTCTCGGGAGCTGCAGCCGGGACTGGGAAACGACATGGTGAGCTTCCAGGTTCCTGGGCAAGTCAGCCTGCACCGCTTCTGGACCCCAGGCTCGTGATGCTGTCCTACGTAGGAATTGGGGCCCCATGCGGAGAGAGCCTTATCTAGGGTCAGGGTTCGTTCCAGGGACGTCGCCAGGGCCGATGCGACTCTGGTCTCGTGATCTCCCTCGAGGCCTGAAGTGAGGGCCCATTCCAGAAGGCGGCTCAAATGCAGGAATAGGGATCGAGGCTGGCTTAGGTTTCGGTGGAGGGTCCTGGTTAGCGGTAGGGTTAGATTTAGGTTTAGGTCCCAGGAGGTTCCAGGCGCCCATCCAAAAGCATTGCAGTGGTCTCCCCGAAGGGTTGAGTTGAGGGCATAAGGGACCGTGCCGGTCACGGTCCCTCTTTGGCTGTCAAGGCCACACACGTCGATAAGACCCTGGTGGAGGAGGCCTCCGTAATCCTCTCTGGAGCTGCAGCAGGGCCTGGGAAACGACATGGTGAGATTCCAAGTTCCACGCCGAGTCAGCCTGCACCGCTTCTGGACCCCAGGCGCGTGATGCTGTCTGACCTTGGAATTGGGTCCCCATGAGGAGAGAGCCTTAGCTAGGGTTAGGGTTCGGTCCAGGGACGTTGCCAGGGCCGAAGCGACTCCGGTCTCGTGATCTCCCTCGAGGGCTGAAGTGAGGGCCCATGCCAGGAGGCGGCTCAAATACAGGATTAGGTGTCGAGGCAGGCTTAGGTTTCGGTGGAGGGTCCTGGTTCGGGGTAGGGTTAGGGTTAGGGTTAGGTCCCAGGAGGTTCCAGGCGCTGAACTCACAGCAGGGCACTGGTCTCCCCGAAGGGCTGAGTTGAGGGCACAAGGGACGGTGCCGGTCAGGGTCCCTCTTTGGCTCAAAGCCACACACGTCGTTAAGCCCCTGGTCGAGGAGGCCTCCGGAATCCTCTCTGGAGCTGCAGCCGCGCCTGGGAAACGACACGGTGAGATTCCAAGTTCCATGCCGAGTCAGCCTGCACCGCTTCTGGACCCCAGGCGCGTGATGCTGTCCGACCTTGGAATTGGGTCCCCATGAGGAGAGAGCCTTAGGTAGGGTTAGGGTTCGGCTAGGGACGACGCCAGGGCCGAAGCGACTCCGGTCTCGTGATCTCCTTCGAGGGCTGATGTGAGGGCCCATATCAGAAGGCGGCTCAAATGCAGGATAAGGGAACGAGGCAGGCTTACGTTTCGGTGGAGGGTAACGGTTCGCGGTGGGGTTAGGGTTAGGGTTAGGTCCCAGGACGTTCCAGGCGCCGAACCCACAGCAGGGTAGTGCTCTCCCTGAAGGGCTGAGTGGAGGGCACAAGGGACCGTGCCGGTCAGGGTCCCTCCTTGGCTGTCAAGGCCACACACGTCGATAAGCCCCTGGTCGAGGAGGCCTCCGGAATCCTCTCTGGAGCTGCAGCCGCGCCTGGGAAACGACACGGTGAGATTCCAAGTTCCATGCCGAGTCAGCCTGCACCGCTTCTGGACCCCAGGCGCGTGATGCTGTCCGACCTTGGAATTGGGTCCCCATGAGGAGAGAGCCTTAGCTAGGGTTAGGGTTCGGTCCAGGGACGTCGCCAGGGCCGAAGCGACTCCGGTCTCGTGATCTCCCTCGAGGGCTGAAGTGAGGGCCCATGCCAGGAGGCGGCTCAAATGCAGGATTAGGTGTCGAGGCAGGCTTAGGTTTCGGTCTAGGGTCCTGGTTCGGGGTAGGATTAGGGTTAGGATTAGGTCCCAGGAGGTTCCAGGCGCTGAACTCACAGCCGGGCAGTGGTCTCCCCGAAGGGCTGAGTTGAGGGCACAAGGGACGGTGCCGGTCATGGTCCCTCTTTGGCTGCCAAGACCACACACGTCGATAAGCCCCTGGTCAAGGAGGCCTCCGGAATCCTCTCGGGAGCTGCAGCCGGGCCTGGGAAACGACATGGTGAGCTTCCAGGTTCCTTTCCGAGTCAGCGTGCACCGCTTCTGTTCCCTATGTGCGTGATGCTGTCCGAACTTGGAATTGGGTCTCCATGAGGAGAGAGCCTTAGCTAGGGTTAGGTTTCGGTCCAGGGACGATGCCAGGGCCGAAGCGACTCGGTTCTCGTGATCTCCCTCGAGGGCTGAAGGGAGGGCCCATGCCAGAAGGCGGCTCAAATGCAGGATAAGGGAACGAGGCAGGCTTAGGTTTCAGTGGATGGTAACGGTTCGGGGACGGGTTAGGGGTAGCGTTAGGTCCCAAGTGGTTCCAGACGCCGAACTCACAGCAGGGCAGTGTTCTTTCCGAAGGGCTTAGTTGCGGGCACAAAGGACGGTGCCGGTCAGGGTCCCTCT
Organism: Prionailurus viverrinus; assembly: GCF_022837055.1. Classification (NCBI taxonomy): domain Eukaryota; kingdom Metazoa; phylum Chordata; class Mammalia; order Carnivora; family Felidae; genus Prionailurus; species Prionailurus viverrinus. The sequence goes on from NW_025927615.1 coordinate 548,274, forward strand.
TTGGCTGTCAAGGCCACACACGTCGATAAGCCCCTGGTCGATGAGGCCTCCGGAATCCTCTCTGGAGCTGCAGCCGGGCCTGGGAAACGACATGGTGAGATTCCAAGTTCCATGCCGAGTCAGCCTGCACCGCTTCTGGACCCCAGGCCCATGATGCTGTCTGATCTTGGAATTGGGTCCCCATGAGGAGAGAGCCTTAGGTAGGGTTAGGGTTCGGTCCAGGGACGATGCCAGGGCCGAAGCGACTCTGCTCTCGTGATCTCCCTCAATGGCTGAAGTGAGGACCCGTGCCAGAAGGCGGCTCAAATGCAGGATAAGGGAACGAGGCAGGCTTAGGTTTCAGTGGAGGGTAAAGGTTCGGGGAAGGGTTAGGGTTAGGTTTAGGTCCCAAGAGGTTCCAGACGCAGAACTCACAGCAGGGCAGTGTTCTTCCCGAAGGGCTTAGTTGCGGGCACAAAGGACGGTACCGTTCAGGATCCCTCTTTGGCTGCCAAGGCCACACACGTCTAAAAGCCCCTGGTAGAGGAGGCCTCCGGAATCCTCTCGGGAGCTGCAGCCGGGCCTGGGAAACGACATGGTGAGCTTCCAGGTTCCGTGACGAGTCAGCCTGCACCGCTTCTGTTCCCTATGCGCGTGATGCTGTCCGACTTTGGAATTGGGTCCCCATGAGGAGAGAGCCTTAGCTAGGGTTAGGGTTCGGTCCAGGGACGATTCCAGGGCCGAAGAGACTGCGCTCTCGTGATCTCCCTCGAGGGCTGAAGTGAGGGCCCATGGCAGGAGGCGGCTCAAATACAGGATAAGGGAACGAGGCAGGCTTAGGTTTCAGTGGAGGGTAACGGTTCGGGGAAGGGTTAGGGTTAGGGTTAGGTCCCAAGAGTTCCAGACGGCGAACTCACAGCAGGGCAGTGTTCTTCCCGAAGGGCTTAGTTGCTGGCAAAAGGACGGTGCCGGTCAGGATCCCTCTTTGGCTGCCAAGGCCACCCACGTCGATAAGCCCCTGGTCGAGGAGGCCTCCGGAATCCTCTCGGGAGCTGCAACCAGGCCTGAGAAACGACATGGTGAGCTTCCAGGTTCCTTCGCAAGTCAGCCTGCCCCGCTTCTGGACCCCAGGCTTGTGATGCTGTCCGATCTTGGAATTGGGTCCCCATGAGGAGAGAGCCTTAGGTAGGGTTAGGGTTCGGCTAGGGACGACGCCAGGGCCGAAGCGACTCCGGTCTCGTGATCTCCTTCGAGGGCTGAAGTGAGGGCCCATATCAGAAGGCGGCTCAAATGCAGGATTAGGTGTCGAGGCAGGCTTAGGTTTCGGTCGAGGGTCCTGGTTCGGGTAGGATTAGGGTTAGGATTAGGTCCCAGGAGGTTCCAGGTGCTGAACTCACAGCAGGGCAGTGGTCTCCCCGAAGGGCTGAGTTGAGGGCACAAGGGATGGTGCCGGTCATGGTCCCTCTTTGGCTGCCAAGACCACACACGTCGATAAGCCCCTGGTCAAGGAGGACTCCGGAACCCTCTCGGGAGCTGCAGCCGGGCCTGGGAAACGACATGGTGAGCTTCCAGGTTCCTTGCCGAGTCAGCGTGCACCGCTTCTGTTCCCTATGTGCGTGATGCTGTCCGACCTTGGAATTGGGTCTCCATGAGGAGAGAGCCTTAGCTAGGGTTAGGTTTCGGTCCAGGGAGGATGCGAGGGCCGAAGCGACTCCGTTCTCGTGATCTCCCTCGAGGGCTGAAGGGAGGGCCCATGCCAGAAGGCGGTTCAAATGCAGGATAAGGGAACGAGGCAGGCTTAGGTTTCAGTGGATGGTAACGGTTCGGGGAAGGGTTAGGGGAAGCGTTAGGTCCCAAGTGGTTCCAGACGCCGAACTCACAGCAGGGCAGTGTTCTTTCCGAAGGGCTCAGTTGCGGGCACAAAGGACGGTGCCGGTCAGGGTCCCTCTTTGGCTGTCAAGGCCAAACACGTCGATAAGCCCCTGGTCGAGGAGGCCTCCGGAATCCTCTCTCGAGCTGCAGCCGGGCCTGGGAAACGACATGGTGAGCTTCCAGGTTCCTTGCTGAGTCAGCCTGCACCGCTTCTGTTCCCTATGCGCGTGATGCTCTCTGACCTTGGAATTGGGTCCCCATGCGGAGAGAGCCTTATGTAGGGTTAGGGTTCGGCTAGGGACGACGCCAGGGCCGAAGCGACTCCGCTCTCGTGATCTCCCTCTAGGCCTGAAGTGAGGGCCCATGCCAGAATGCGGCTCAAATGCAGGAATAGGCATCGAGGCTGGCTTAGGTTTCGGTGGAGAGTCCTGGTTCAGGGTAGGGGTAGGGTTAGGGTTAGGTCCCAGGAGGTTCCAGTCGCCGAACCTAAAGCATGTCAGTGGTCTCCCCGAAGGGCTGAGTTGAGGGCACAAGGGACCGTCCCGGTCAGGGTCCCTCTATGGCTGTCAAGGCCACACACGTCGATAAGCCCCTGTCCGAGGAGGCCTCCGGAATCCTCCTGGGAGCTGCAATCGGGCCTGGAAACGACGTGGTGAGCTTGCAGGTTCCTTGCCGAGTCTGCCTGCACAGCTTCTAGACCCCAGGCGCGTAATGCTGTCCGACCTTGGAATTGGGTCCCCATGCGGAGAGAGCCTTATCTAGGGTTAGGGTTCGGTCCAGGGACGTCGCCAGGGCAGGATCGACTCCGGTCTCGTGATCTCCCTCGAGGCCTGAAATGAGGGTCCATGCCAGACTGTGGCTCAAATGCAGGAATAGGGATCGAGGCTGGCTTAGGTTTTGGTGGAGGGTCCTGGTTCGGGGTAGGGTTAGGGTTAGGGTTGGGTCCCAGGAGGTTCCAGGCGCCGAACCCACAGCCGGGCAGTGGTCTCCCCGAAGGGCTGAGTTGAGGGCACAAGGGACCGTGCCGGTCAGGGTCCCTCCCTGGCTGTCAAGGCCACACACGTCGATAAGCTCCTGGTCGAGGAGGCCTCCGGAATCCGCTCGGGAGCTGCAGCCCGGCCTGGGAAACGACATGGTGAGATTCCAAGTTCCATGCTGAGTCAGCCTGCACCGCTTCTGGACCCCAGGCGCGTGATGCTGTCCGACCTTGGAATTGGGTCCCCATGAGGAGAGAGCCTTAGCAAGGGTTAGGGTTCGGTCCAGGGACGTCGCCAGGGCCGAAGCGACTCCGGTCTCATGATCTCCCTCGAGGGCTGAAGTGAGGGCCCATGCCAGGAGGCGGCTCAAATGCAGGATTAGGTGTCGAGGCAGGCTTAGGTTTCTGTGGAGGGTCCTGGTTTGTGGTAGGGTTAGGGTTAGGGTTAGGTCCCACGAGGTTCCAGGCGGTGACCACATAGTAGGGCAGTGGTCTCCCCGAAGGGCTGAGTTGAGGGCACAAGGGACGGTGCCGGTCAGGGTCCCTCTTTGGCTGCCAAGACCACAAACGGCGATAAGCCCCTGGTCGAGGAGGCCTCCGGAATCCTCTCGGGAGCTGCAGCCGGGCCAGGGAAAGACAGGGTGAGCTTCCAGGGTCCTTGGCAAGTCAGCCTGCTCCGCTTCTGGACCCCAGGCTCGTGATCCTGTCCTACCTTGGAATTGGGCTCCTTGCGTAGAGGGCCTTATCTAGGGTTAGGGTTAGGACCAGGGACGTCGCCAGGGCCGAAGCGACTCCGGTCTCGTGATCTTCCTCGAGGCCTGAAGTGAGGGCCCATTCCAGAAGGCGGCTCAAATGCAGGAATAGGGATCGAGGCTGGCTTAGGGTTCGGTGGAGGGTCCTGGTTCGGGGTAGGGTTAGGTTAGGGTTAGGTCCCAGGAGGTTCCAGGCGCCGATCCCAAAGCAGGGCAGTGGTCTCCCCGAAGGACTGAGTTGAGGGCACAAGGGACCTTGCCGGTCAGGGTCCCTCTTTGGCAGTCAAGGTCACACACGTCGATAAGCCCCTTGTCGAGGAGGCCTCCGGAATCCTCTCTGGAGCTGCAGCCGCGCCTGGGAAACGACATGGTGAGATTGCAAGTTCCATGCCGAGTCAGCCTGCACCGCTTCTGGACCCCAGGCTCGTGATGCTGTCCTACGGTGGAATTGGGTCCCCATGAGGAGAGAGCCTTAGCTAGGGTTAGGGTTCGGTCCAGGGACGTCGCCAGGGCCGAAGCGACTCCGGTCTCGTGATCTCCCTCGAGGGCTGAAGTGAGGGCCCATGCCAGGAGGCGGCTCAAATGCAGGAATAGGGATCGAGGCTGGCTTAGGTTTCGGTGGAGGGTCCTGGTTCGGGGTAGGGTTAGGGTTAGGGTTAGGTCCCAGCAGGTTCCAGGCGCTGAACTCACAGCAGGGCAGTGGTCTACCGGAAGGGCTGAGTTGAGGGCACAAGGGACCGTGCCGGTCAGGGTCCCTCTTTGGCTGCCAAGATCACACACGTCGATAAGCCCCTGGTCGAGGAGGCCTCCGGAATCCTCTCTGGAGCTGCAGCCGGGCCTGGGAAACGACATGGTGAGCTTCCAGGTTCCTTGCCGAGTCAGCCTGCACCGCTTCTGTTCCCTATGCGGGTGATGCTGTCCGACCTTGGAATTGGGTCCCCATGAGGAGTGAGCCTTAGCTAGGGTTAGGTTTCGGTCCAAGGACGAGGCCAGGGCCGAAGCGACTCCGCTCTTGTGATCTCCCTCGAGTGCCGAATGAGGGCCCATGCCAGGAGGCGGCTCAAATGCCCGATAAGGGAACGAGGAAAGCTTAGGTTTCAGTGGAGGGTAATGGTTCAGGGAAGGGTTAGGGTTAGGGTTAGGTCCCAAGAGGTTCCAGACGCCGAACTCACAGCAGGGCAGTGTTCTTCCCCAAGGGCTTAGTTGCGGGCACAAAGGACGGTGCCGGTCAGGATCCCTCGTTGGCTGCCAAGGCCACACACGTCGATAAACCCCTGGTCGACGAAGCCTCCGGAATCCTCTCGGGAGCTGCAGCCGGGCCTGGGAAACGACATGGTGAGCTTCCAGGTTCCTTGACGAGTCAGCCTGCACCGCTTCGGGACCCCAGGCGCGTGATGCTGTCCGACCTTGGAATTGGGTCCCCATGAGGAGAGAGCTTTAGCTAGGGTTAAGGTTCGGTCCAGCGACGTCGCCAGGGCCGAAGCGACTCTGGTCTCGTGATCTCCCTGAGGCCTGAAGTGAGGGCCCATGCCAGGAGGCAGCTCAAATGCAGGATTAGGGATCGAGGTAGGCTTAGGTTTCGGTGGATGGTCCTGGTTCGGGGTAGGGTTAGGGTTAGGGTTAGGTCCCAGGAGGTTCCAGGCGCTGAACTCACAACAGGGCAGTGGTCTCCCCGAAGGGCTGAGTTGAGGGCACAAGGGACGTTGCCGGTCAAGGTCCCTTTGTGGCTGCCAACCACACACGGCGATAAGCCCCTGTCGAGGAGGCCTCCGGAATCCTCTCGGGAGCTGCAGCCGGGCCTGGGAAACGACATGGTGAGCTTCCAGGTTCCTTGCCGAGTCAGCCTGCACCGCTTCTGTTCCTATGCGCGTGATGCTGTCCTACCTTGGAATTGGGTCCCCATGAGGAGAGAGCCTTAGCTAGGGTTAGGGTTCAGTCCAGGGACGACGCCAGGGCCGAAGCGACTCCGCTCTCGTGATCTCCCTCGAGGGCTGAAATGAGGGCCCATGCCAGAAGGCGGCTCAAATGCAGGATAAGGGAACGAGGCAGGCTTAGGTTTCAGTGGAGGGTAACGGTTCGGGGAAGGTTTAGGGTTAGGGTTAGGTCCCAAGAGGTTCCAGACTCCGAACTCACAGCAGGGCAGTGTTCTTTCCGAAGGGCTTAGTTGCGGGGACAAAGGACGGTGCCGGTCAGGGTCCCTCTTTGGCTGCCAAGATGACACACGGCGATAAGCCCCTGCTCGAGGAGGCCTCCGGAATCCTCTCGAGAGCTGCAGCCGGGCCTGGGAAACGACATGGTGAGCTTCCATGTTCCTTGGCAAGTCAGCCTGCACCGCGTCAGGACCCCAGGCTCATGATTTTGTCCGACCTTCGAATTGGGTCCCCATGCGGAGAGAGCCTTATCTAGGTTTAGGGTTCGGTCCAGGAACGTCGCCAGGGCCGAAGCGACTCCGGTCTCGTGTTCTCCCTCAAGACCTGAATTGAGGGCCCATTCAAGAAGGCGGCTCAAATGCAGGAATAGGGATCGAGGCTGGCTTAGGTTTTGGTGGGGGTTCCTGTTTCGGGGTAGGGTTAGGGTTAGGGTTAGGTCCCAGGAGGTTCCAGGCGCTGAACCCAAAGCAGGGCAGTGGTCTCCCCGAAGGGCTGAGTTGAGGGCACAAGGGACGGTGCTGGTCAGGGTCCCTCCCTGGCTGTCAAGGCCACACACGTCGATAAGCCCCTGGTCGTGGAGGCCTCCGGAATCCTCTCGGGAGCTGCAGCCGGGCCTGGGAATCGACATGGTGCGATTCCAAGTTCCATGCCGAGTCAGCCTGCACCGCTTCTGGACCCCAGGCGCGTGATGGTGTCCGAACTTGGAATTGGGTCCCCATGAGGAGAGAGCCTTAGCTAGGGTTAGGGTTCGGTCCAGGGACGTCGCCAAGGCCGAAGCGACTCCGGTCTCGTGATCTCCCTCGAGGGCTGAGGTGAAGGCCCATGCCAGGAGGCGGCTCAAATGCAGGATTACGTGTCGAGGCAGGCTTAGGTTTCGGTGGAGGTTCCTGGTTCGGGGTAGGGTTAGGGTTAGGGTTAGGTCCCAGGAGGTTCCAGGCGCTGAACTCACAGCAGGGCAGTGGTCTCCCCGAAGGGCTGAGTTGAGGGCACAAGGGACGGTGCCGGTCAGGGTCCCTTTTTGCCTGCCAAGACCACAATCGTCGAAAAGCCCCTGGTCGAGGAGGCCTCCTGAATCCTCTCGGGAGCTGCAGCCGGGCCTGGGAAACGACATGGGGAGATTCCAAGTTCCATGCCGAGTCACCCTGCACCGCTTCTGGACCCCAGGCTCGTGATGCCTTCTGACCTTGGAATTGGGTCCCCATGAGGAGAGAGCCTTAGCTAGGATTAGGGTTCGGTCCAGGGACATCGCCAGGGCCGAAGCGACTCCGGTCTCGTGATCTCCCTCGAGGGCTGAAGTGAGGGCCCATGCCAGGAGGCGGCTCAAATGCAGGATTAGGTGTCGAAGCTGGCTTAGGTTTTGGTGGAGGGTCCTGGTTTGGGGTAGGGTTAGGGTTAGGGTTAGGTCCCAGGAGGTTCCAGGAGCTGAACACACAGCAGGGCAGTGGTCTCCCCGAAGGGCTGAGTTGAGGGCACAAGGGACGGTGCCGGTCAGGGTCCCTCTTTGGCTGCCAAGACCACACACGTCGATAAGCCCCTGGTCGAGGAGGCCTCCGGAATCCTCTCGGAGCTGCAGCCGGGCCTGGGAAACGACATGGTGAGCTTCCAGGTTCCTTGCCAAGCCAGCCTGCAACACTTCTGTTCCCTATGCGCGTGATGCTATCCGACCTTGGAATTGGGTCCCCATGAGGAGAGAGTCTTAGCTAGGGTTAGGGTTCGATCCAGGGACGATGCCAGGGCCGAAGCGACTCCGCTGTCGTGATCTCCCTCGAGGGCTGAAGTGAGGACCCATGCCAGAAGGCGGCTCAAATGCAGGATTAGGGATCGAGGCAGGCTTAGGTTTCGGTGGAGGGTAACGTTTCGGGTTAGGTTTAGGTTTAGGGGTAGGACCCAGGAGGTTCCAGGAGCCGAACTCACAGCAGGGCAGTGGTCTCCCCGAAGGGCTGAGTTGAGGGCACAAGGGACTGTGCAGGTCAGGGTCCCTCTTTGGCTCCAGGCCACACACGTCGATAGGCCCCTGGTCGAGGAGGCCTCCCTCATCCTTTCTGGAGCTGCAGCCGGGCCTGGGAAACGACATGGTGAGATTCCAAGTTCCATGCCGAGTCAGCCTGTACCGCTTCTGGACCCCAGGCGCGTGATGCTGTCTGAACTTGGAATTGGGTCCCCATGAGGAGAGAGCCTTAGCTAGGGTTAGGGTTCGGACCAGGGACGTCGCCAGGGCCGAAGCGACTCCGGTCTCGTGATCTCCCTCGAGGGCTGAAGTGAGGGCCCATGCCAGGAGGCGGCTCAAATGCAGGATTAGGTGTCGAGGCAGCCTTAGGTTTCGGTGGAGGGTACTGGTTCGGGCTAGGGTTAGGGTTAGGGTTAGGTCCCAGGAAGTTCCATGTGCTGAACTCACAGCAAGGCAGTGGTCTCCCCGAAGGGCTAAGTTGAGGCCACAAGGGACGGTGCCGGTCAGGGTCCCTCTTTGGCTGCCAAGACCACACACGTCGAAAAGCCCCTGGTCGAGGAGGCCTCCGGAATCCTCTCGGGAGCTGCAGCCGGGACTGGGAAACGACATGGTGAGCTTCCAGGTTCCTGGGCAAGTCAGCCTGCACCGCTTCTGGACCCCAGGCTCGTGATGCTGTCCTACGTAGGAATTGGGGCCCCATGCGGAGAGAGCCTTATCTAGGGTCAGGGTTCGTTCCAGGGACGTCGCCAGGGCCGATGCGACTCTGGTCTCGTGATCTCCCTCGAGGCCTGAAGTGAGGGCCCATTCCAGAAGGCGGCTCAAATGCAGGAATAGGGATCGAGGCTGGCTTAGGTTTCGGTGGAGGGTCCTGGTTAGCGGTAGGGTTAGATTTAGGTTTAGGTCCCAGGAGGTTCCAGGCGCCCATCCAAAAGCATTGCAGTGGTCTCCCCGAAGGGTTGAGTTGAGGGCATAAGGGACCGTGCCGGTCACGGTCCCTCTTTGGCTGTCAAGGCCACACACGTCGATAAGACCCTGGTGGAGGAGGCCTCCGTAATCCTCTCTGGAGCTGCAGCAGGGCCTGGGAAACGACATGGTGAGATTCCAAGTTCCACGCCGAGTCAGCCTGCACCGCTTCTGGACCCCAGGCGCGTGATGCTGTCTGACCTTGGAATTGGGTCCCCATGAGGAGAGAGCCTTAGCTAGGGTTAGGGTTCGGTCCAGGGACGTTGCCAGGGCCGAAGCGACTCCGGTCTCGTGATCTCCCTCGAGGGCTGAAGTGAGGGCCCATGCCAGGAGGCGGCTCAAATACAGGATTAGGTGTCGAGGCAGGCTTAGGTTTCGGTGGAGGGTCCTGGTTCGGGGTAGGGTTAGGGTTAGGGTTAGGTCCCAGGAGGTTCCAGGCGCTGAACTCACAGCAGGGCACTGGTCTCCCCGAAGGGCTGAGTTGAGGGCACAAGGGACGGTGCCGGTCAGGGTCCCTCTTTGGCTCAAAGCCACACACGTCGTTAAGCCCCTGGTCGAGGAGGCCTCCGGAATCCTCTCTGGAGCTGCAGCCGCGCCTGGGAAACGACACGGTGAGCTTCCAGGTTCCTTGGCAAGTCAGCCTGCCCCGCTTCTGGACCCCAGGCTCGTGATGCTGTCCTACCTTGGAATTGGGTCCCCATGCGGAGAGAGCCTTATCTAGAGTTAGGGTTTGGTCCAGGGACGTCGCCAGGGCCAAAGCGACTCCGGTCTGGTGATCTCCCTCGAGGCCTGAAATGAGGGCCCATGCCACACGGCAGCTCAAATGCAGGAATAGGGATCGAGCCTGGCTTCGGTTTTGGTGGAGGGTCCTTTTTCGGGGTAGGGTTAGGGTTAGGGTTAGGTCCCAGGAGGTTCCAGGCGCCGAACCCACAGCCGGGCAGTGGTCTCCCCGAAGGGCTGAGTTGAGGGCACAAGGGACCGTGCCGGTCAGGGACCCTCTTTGGCTGTCAAGGCCACACACGACGAAAAGCCCCTGGTCGAGGAGGCCTCCGGAATCCTCTCGGGAGCTGCAGCCAGGCCTGGGAATCGACATGGTGAGATTCCAAGGTCCATGCCGAGTCAGCCTGCACCGCTTCTGGACCCCAGGCGCGTGATGCTGTCCGACCTTGGAATTGGGTCCTCATGAGGAGGGAGCCATAGCTAGGGTTAGGGTTTGGTCCAGGGATATCGCCAGGGCCGAAGCAACTCCGGTCTCGTGATCTCCCTCGAGGGCTTAGATGAGGGCCCATGTCAGGAGGCGGATCAAATGCAGGATTAGGTGTCGAGGCAGGCTTAGGTTTCAGTGGAGGGTCCTGGTTCGGAGTAGGGTTAGGGTTAGGGTTAGGTCCAAGGACGTTCCAGGCACTGAACTCACAGCAGGGCAGTGGTCTCCCCGAAGGGCTGAGTGGAGGGCACAAGGGACGGTGCCGGTCAGGGTCCCTTTTTGGCTGCCAAGTCCACACAACGAAAAGCCCCTGGTCGAGGAGGCCTCCGGAATCCTCTCGGGAGCTGCAGCCGGGCCTGGCAAACGACATGGTGAGATTCCAAGTTCCTTGGCAAGTCAGCCTGCACCGCTTCTGTTCCCTATGCGCGTGATGCTCTCCGACCTTGGAATTTGGTACCCATGAGGAGAGTGCCTTAGCTAGGGTTAGGGTTCGGTCCAGGGACGTCGCCAGGGCCGAAGCGACTCCGGTCTCGTGATCTCCCTCGAGGGCTGAAGTGAGGGCCCATGCCAGGAGGCTGCTCAAATGCAGGATAAGGGAATGAGGCAAGCTTAGGTTTCAGTGGAGGGTAACGTTTCGGGGAAGGGTTAGGGTTAGGGTTAAGTCCCAAGAGGTACCAGACGCCGAACTCACAGCAGGGCAGTGTTCTTTCCGAAGGGCTTAGTTGCGGGCACAAAGGACGGTGCCGGTCAGGATACCTCTTTGGCTGCCAAGGCCACACACGTCGATAAGCCCCTGGTCGAGGAGGCCTCCGGAATCCTCTCGGGAGCTGCATCTGGGCCTGGGAAACGACATGGTGAGCTTCCAGGTACCTTGGCAAGTCAGCCTGCACCGCTTCTGGTCCCCAGGCTCGTGATGCTGTCCTACGTTGGAATTGGGTCCCCATGCGGAGAGAGCCTTAACTAGGGTTAGGGTTCGGTCCAGGGACGTCGCCAGGGCCGAAGCAACTCCGGTCTAGTGATCTCCCTCGAGGACTGAAGTGAGGGCCCATTCCAGAAGGCGTCTCAAATGCAGGAATAGGGATCGAGGCTGGCTTAGGTTTCGGTGGAGGGTCCTGGTTCGGGGTAGGGTTAGGGTTAGGGTTAGGTCCCAGGAAGTTCCAGGCGCCTTTCCCAAAGCAGGGCAGTGGTCTCCCCGAAGGGCTGAGTTGAGGGCACAAGGGATCGTGCCGGTCAGGGTCCCTCGTTGGATGTCAAGGCCACACACGTCGATAAGACCCTGGTCGAGGAGGCCTCCGGAATCCTCTCGGGAGCTGCAGCCGGGCCTGGGAAACGACATGGTGAGATTGCAAGGTCCATGCCGAGTCAGCCTGCACCGCTTCTGGACCCCAGGCGCGTGATGCTGTCCGACCTTGGAATTGGGTCCCCATGAGGAGAGAGCCTTAGCTAGGGTTAGGGTTCGGTCCAGGGACGTCGCCAGGGCCGAAGCGACTCCGGTCTCGTGATCTCCCTCAAGGGCTGAAGTGAGGGCCCATGCCAGGAGGCGGCTCAAATGCAGGATTAGGTGTCGAGGCAGGCTTAGGTTTCGGGGGAGGGTCCGGGTTCGGGGTAGGGTTAGGGTTACGGTTAGGTCCCAGGAGGTTCCAGGCGCTGAACTCACAGCAAGGCAGTGGTCTCCCCGAAGGGCTGAGTTGAGGGCACAAGGGACGGTGCCGGTCAGGGTCACTCTTTGGTTGCCAAGACCACACACGTCGATAAGCCCCTGGTCGAGGAGGCCTCCGGAATCCTCTCGGGAGCTGCAGCCGGGCCTGGGAAACGACATGGTGAGCTTCCATGTTCCTTGCCGAGTCAGCCTGCACCGCTTCTGTTCCCTATGCGCGTGATGCTGTCCGACCTTGGAATTGGGTCCCCATGCGGAGAGAGCCTTAGCTAGGGTTAGGGTTCGGTCCAGGGACGATTCCAGGGCCGAAGCGACTCCGCTCTCGTGATCTCCCTCGAGGTCTGAAGTGAGGGCCCATGCCAGAAGGCGGCTCAACTGCAGGATAAGGGAACGAGGCAGGCTTAGGTTTCAGTGGAGGGTAACGGTTCGGCGAAGCCTTAGGGTTAGGGTTAGGTCCCAGGAGGATCCAGGCGCCGATCCCAAAGCATTGCGATGGTCTCCCCGAAGGGTTGAGTTGAGGGCATAAGGGACCATGCCGGTCAGGGTCCCTCTTTGGCTGTCAAGGCCACACACGTCGATAAGACCCTGGTCGAGGAGGCCTCCGGAATGCTCTCTGGAGCTGCAGCCGGGCCTGGGAAACGACATGGTGAGCTTCCAGGTTCCTTGGCGAGTCAGCCTGCACCGCTTCTGGACCCCAGGCGCGTGATGCTGTCCGACTTTGGAATTGGGTCCCCATGAGGAGAGAGCCTTAGCTAGGGTTAAGGTTCGGTCCAGCGCCGTCGCCAGGGCCGAAACGACTCTGGTCTCGTGATCTCCCTCGAGGGCTGAAGTGAGGGCCCATGCAAGAGGCGGCTCAAATGCAGGAGTAGGGATCGAGGCAGGCTTAGGTTTCGGTGGAGGGTAACGGTTCGGTTAGGTTTAGGTTTAGGGGTAGGACCCAGGAGGTTCCAGGCGCCGAACTCACAGCAGGGCAGTGGTCTCCCCGAAGGGCTGAGTTGAGGGCACAAGGGACGGTGCCCGTCAGGGTCCCTTTTTGGCTGCCAAGACCACACACGCCGAAATGCCCCTGGTCGAGGAGGCCTCCGGAATCCTCTCGGGGGCTGCAGCCGGAACTGGGAAACGACATGGTGAGATTCCAAGTTCCATGCCGAGTCAGCCTGCACCGCTTCTGGAACCCAGGCGTGTGATGCTGTCTGACCTTGGAATTGGGTCCCCATGAGGAGAGAGCCTTAGCTAGGGTTAAGGTTCGGTCCAGCGACGTCGCCAGGGCCGAAGCGACTCCGGTTTCGTGATCTCCCTCGAGGGCTGAAGTGAGGACCCATGCCAGGAGGCGGCTCAAATGCAGGATTAGGGATCGAGGCAGGCTTAGGTTTCGGTGGAGGGTCCTGGTTCGGGGTAGGGTTAGGGTTAGGGTTAGGTCCCATGAGGTTCCAGGCGCTGAACTCACAGCAGGGCAGTGGTCTCCCCGAAAGGCTGAGTTGAGGGCACAAGGGACGGTGCCGGTCAGGGTCCCTCTTTCGCTGCCAAGACCACACACGGCGATAAGCCCCTGTTCGAGGAGGCCTCTGGAATCCTCTCGGGAGCTGTAGCCGGGCCTGGGAAACGACATGGTGAGCTTCCAGGTTCCTTGGCAAGTCAGCCTGCACCGCTTCTGGACCCCAGGCTCGTGATGCTGTCCTACGTTGGAATTGGGTCCCCATGCGGAGAGAGCCTTATCTAGGGTTAGGGTTCGCCCCAGGGACGTCGCCAGGGCCGAAGCGACTCCGGTCTCGTGATCTCCCTCGAGGGCTGAAGTGAGGGCCCATGCCAGAAGGCGGCTCAAATGCAGGATAAGGGAATGAGGCAGGCTTAGGTTTCGGTGGAGGGTAACGATTCGGGGAAGGGTTAGTGTTAGGGTTAGGTCCCAAGAGGTTCCAGAGAACGAACTCACAGCAGGGCAGTGTTCTTCCCGTAGGGCTTAGTTTCGGGCACAAAGGACGGTGCCGGTCAGGATCCCTCTTTGGCTGCCAAGGCCACACACGTCGATAAGCCCCTGGTCGAGGAGGCCTCCGGAATCCTCTCAGGAGCTGCAGCCGGGCCTGGGAAACGACATGGTGAGCTTCCAGGTTCCTTGCCGAGTCAGCCTGCACCACTTCTGTTCCCTATGCGCGTGATGCTGTCCGACCTTGGAATTGGGTCCCCAAGAGGAGAGAGCCTTAGCTAGGGTTAGGGTTCGGTCCAGGGACGATGCCAGGGCCGAAGCGACTCCGCTCTCGTGATCTCCCTCGAGGGCTGAAATGAGGGCCCATGCCAGAAGGCGGCTCAAATGCAGGATAAGGGAATGAGGCAGGCTTAGGTGTCAGTGGAGGGTAACGGTTCGGGGAAGGGTTAGGGTTAGGGTTCGGTCCCAAGAGGTTCCAGACGCCGAACTCACAGCAGGGCAGTGTTCTTCCCGAAGGGCTTAGTTTCGGGCACAAAGGACGGTGCCGGTCAGGATCCCTCTTTGGCTGCCAAGGCCACACGTCGATAAGCCCCTGGTCGAGGAAGCCTCCGGAATCCTGTCGGGAGCTGCATCCGGGCCTGGGAAACGACATGGTGAGCTTCCAGGTTCCTTGACGAGTCAGCCTGCACCGCTTCTGGACACCAAACGCGTGATGCTGTCCGACCTTGGAATTGGGTCCCCATGAGGAGAGAGCCTTTGCTAGGGTTAAGTTTCGGGCCAGCGACGTCGCCAGGGCTGAACCGACTCTGGTCTGGTGATCTCCCTCGAGGCCTGAAGTGAGGGCCCATGCCATGAGGCGGCTCAAATGCAGGATTAGGAATCGAGGCAGGCTTAGGTTTCGGTGGAGGGTAACGGTTCGGGTTAGGTTTAGGTTTAGGGGTAGGACCCAGGAGGTTCCAGGCGCCGAACTCACAGCAGGGCAGTGGTCTCCCTGAAGGGATGAGTTGAGGGCACAAGGGACGGTGCCGGTCAGGGTCCCTCTTTGGCTCAAAGCCACACACGTCGTTAAGCCCCTGGTCGAGGAGGCCTCCGGAATCCTCTCGGGACCTGCAGCCGGTCCTGAGAAATGACATGGTGAGATTCCAGGTTCTTGTCGAGTCAGCCTGCACCGCTTCTGGACCCCAGACGCGTGATGCTGGCCGACCTTGGAATGGGGTTCCCATGCGGAGAGCCTTGGCTAGGGTTAGGGTTCGGTCCAGGGACGTCGCCAGGGCCGAAGCGACTCCGATCTCGTGACCTCCCTTGAGGTCTGAAGTGAGGGCCCATGCCAGAAGGTGGCTGAAATTCAGGGTTAGGGATCGAGGCTGGCTTAGGTTTCGGTGGAGGGTTCTGGTTCAGGGTAGGGTTAGGGTTAGGGTTAGGTCCCAGGAGGTTCCAGGCGCCGAAACCACAGCAGGGCAGTGGTCTCCCCGAAGGGCTGAGTGGAGGGCACAAGGGACGGTGCCGGTCAGGGTCCCTCTTTGGCTGTCAAGGCCACACACGTCGATAAGCCCATGGTCGAGGAGGCCTCCGGAATCCTCTCGGGAGGTGCAGCCGGTCCTGGAAATCGACATGGTGAGATTCCAGGTTCCTTTCCGAGTCAGCCTGCACCGCTTCTGGACCCCAGGCGCGTGATGCTGTCCGACCTTGGAATTGGGTCCCCATGCGGAGAGCCTTGGCTAGGGTTAGGCTTCGGTCCAGGGACGTCGCCAGGGCCGAAGCGACTCCGGTCTCGTGACCTCCCTCGAGGTCTGAAGTGAGGGCCCATGCCAGAAGGTGGCTCAAATGCAGGGTTAGGGATCGAGGCTGGCTTAGGTTTCGGTGGAGGGTAACGGTTCGGGGTAGGGTTAGGGTTAGGGTTAGGTCCAGGGGGTTCCAGGCGCCGAACCCACAGCCGGGCCGTGGCCTCCCCGAAGGGCTGAGTTGAGGGCACAAGGGACGGTGCCGGTCAGGATCCCTCTTTGGCCGCCAAGGCCACACACGTCGATAAGCCCCTGTTCGAGGAGGCCTCCGGAGTCCTCTCGGGAGCCGCAGCCGGTCCTGGGAAACGACATGGTGAGATTCCAGGTTCCATGGCGAGTCAGCCTGCACCGTTTCTGGACCCGAGGCGCGTGATGCTGTCCGACCTTGGAATTGGGTCCCCATGAGGAGAGAGCCTTAGCTAGGGTTAGGGTTCGGTCCAGGGACGATGCAAGGGCTGAAGCGACTCCGGTCTCGTTATCTCCCTCGAGGGGTGAAGTGAGGGCCCATGCCAGAAGGCGGTTCAAATGCAGGATTAGGGATCGAGGCTGGCTTAGGGTTCGTTGGAGGTTCCTCGTTCGGGGTAGGGTTAGGGTTAGGGTTAGGTCCCAGGAGGTTCCAGGCGTGGAACCAACAGCAGGGCAGTGGTCTCCCCGAAAGGCTGAGTTGAGGGCACAAAGGACGGTGCCGGTCAGGATCCCTCTTTAGCTGCCAAGGCCAAACACGTCGATAAGCCCCTGGTCGAGGAGGCCTCCGGAATCCTCTCGGGAGCTGCAGCCGCGCCTGGGAAACGACATGGTGAGTTTCCAGGTTCCTTTGCAAGTCAGCCTGCACCGCTTCTGGACCCCAGGCTCGTGATGCTGCCCGACCTTGGAATTGGGTCCCCATGAGGAGAGATGCTGTCCGACATTGGAATTGGGTCCCCCTTCCTTAGCTAGGATTAGGGTTCGGTCCAAGGACGTCGCCAGGGCCGAAGCGACTCCGGTCTCATGATCTCCCTGGAGGGCTGAGGTGAGGGCCCATGCCAGAAAGCGGCTCAAATGCAGGACTGGGATCGAGGCAGGCTTAGGTTTCGGTGGAGGGTAACGGTTCGCGGTGGGGTTAGGGTTAGAGTTAGGTCTCAGGAGTTTCCAAGCGCCGGCCCCACAGCAGGGCTGTGGTCTCCCCGAAGGGCTGAGTTGAGGGCACATAGGACGGTGCTGGTCAGGATCCCTCTTTGGCTGACAAGACCACATACGTCGATAAGCCCCTGGTCGAGGAGGCCTCCGCAATCCTCTCGGGAGGTGCAGCCGGACCTGGTAAATGACATGGTGAGCCTCCAGGTTCCTTGGCGAGTCAGACTGCCCCGCTTCTGGACCCCAGGCGCGTGATGCTGTCCGACCTTGGAATTGGGTCCCCATGAGGAGAGAGGCTAAGCTAGGGTTAGGGTTCAGTCAAGGGACGTCGCCAGGGCCGATGCAACTCCGGTCTCGTGAACTCCCTCGAGGGCTGAAGTGAGGGCCCATGCCAGGAGGCGTCTCAAATGCAGGATTAGGGATCGAGGCAGGCTTAGGTTTCGGTGGAGGGTCCTGGTTCGGGGTAGGGTTAGTTTTAGGGTTAGGTACCAGTAGGTTCCAGGCGCCGAACCCACAGCAGGGCAGTGGTCTCCCCGAAGGGCTGAGTTGAGGGCACAGGGGACGGTGCCGGTCAGGGTCCTTCTTTGGCTGTCAGGGCCACACACGTCGATAAGCCCCTGGTCGAGGAGGCCTCCCCAATCCTCTAGGGAGCTGCAGCCGGGCCTGGGAAACGACATGGTGAGATTCCAGGTTCCATGGCGAGTCAGCCTGCACCGCTTCTGGACCCCAGGCGCGTGATGCTGTCCGACCTTGCCATTGGGTCCCCATGAGGAGATAGCCTTAGCTAGGGTTAGGGTTCGGTCCAGGTACGATGCCAGGGCCGAGGCGACTCCGGTCTCGTGATCTCCCTCGAGGGCTGAAATGAGGGCCCATGCCAGAAGCCGGCTCAAATGCAGGATTAGGGGTCGAGGCTGGCTTAGGTTTCGTTGGAGGGTCCTGGTTCGGGGTAGGGTTAGGGTTATGGTTAGGTCCCAGGAGATTCCAGGCGCCGAACCAACAGCAGGGCAGTGGTCTCCCCGAAGGGCTGAGTTGAGGGCACAAGGGACGGTGACGGTCAGGGTCCCTCTTTGGCTGCCAAGGCCACATACTTCGATAAGCCCCTGGTCGAGGAGGCCTCCGGAATCCTCTCGGGAGCTGCAGCCCGGCCTGGGAAACGACATGGTGAGCTTCCAGGTTCCTTGGCGAGTCGGCCTGCACCGCTTCTGGACCCCAGGCGCGTGATGCTGTCCGACCTTGGAATTGTGTCCCCATGAGGAGAGCGCCTTAGCTAGGGTTAGGGTTCGGTCCAGGGACGTCGCCAGGCCGAAGCGACTCCGGTCTCGTGATCTCCCTCGAGGGCTGAAGTGAGGGCCCATGCCAGAAGGCGGCTCAAATGTAGGATAAGGGAACGAGGCAGGCTTAGGTTTCGGTGGAGGTAACGGTTTGGGGTAGGGTTAGGGTTAGGGTTAGGTCCCAGGAGGTTCCAGACGCCGAACCCACAGCCGGGCCGTGGCCTCCCCGAAGGGCTGAGTTGAGGGCACAAGGGACGGTGCCGGTCAGGATCCTTCTTTGGCTGCCAAGGCCAAACACGTCGATAAGCCCGTGGTCGATGAGGCCTCCGGAATCCTCTCGGGAGCTGCAGCCGCGCCTGGGAAACGACATGGTGAGCTTCCAGGTTCCTTGCCGAGTCTGCCTGCACCACTTCTGGTCCACAGGCGCGTGATGCTTTCCGACCTTGCCATTGGGTCCCCATGAGGAGAGAGCCTTAGCTAGGGTTAGGGTTCGGTCCAGGGACGACACCAGGGCTGAAGCGACTCCGGTCTCCTGATCTCCCTCGAGGACTGAAGTGAGGGCCCATGCCAGAAGGCGGCTCAAATGCAGGATAAGGTAACGAGGCAGGCTTAGGTTTCGGTGGAGGGTAACGTTTCGGGGTAGTGTTAGTGTCAGGGTTAGGTTCCAGGAGGTTCCAGGCGCAGAACCCACAGCAGGGCAGTGGTCTCCCCGAAGGGCTGAGTTCAGGGCACAACGGACCGTGCCAGGGGGATGCCTTTTTTGATGCCAAGACTACACACGTCTATAAGCCCCTGGTCGAGGAGGCCTCCGGAATCCTCTCAGGAGATGCAGCCGGCCCTGGGAAACGACATGGTGAGCTTCCAGGTTCCTTGCCTAGTCAGCCTGTACCGCTTCTGGACCCCAGGTGCGTGATGCTGTCAGACCTTGGAATTGGGTCCCCATGAGGAGAGAGCCTTAGCTAGGATTAGAGTTCGGACCAGGGACGTCGCCAGGGCCGAATCGATTCTGGTCTCGTGATCTCCCTTGAGGGCTGAAGTCAGGGCCCATGCCAGAAGGCGGCTCTAATGCAGGATTAGGGATCGAGGCAGGCTTAGGTTTCAGTGGAGGGTAACGGTTCACAGTGGGATTAGTGTTAGAGTTAGGTCCCGGGAGGTTCCAGGCGCCGATCCCACAGCAGGGCAGTGGTCTCCCCGAAGGGCTGAGTTGAGGGCACAAGGGACGGTGCCGGACAGGGTCCCTCTTTGGCTTCCAAGGCCACACATGTCGATAAGCCCCTGGTCGAGGAGGCCTCCGGATTCCTCTCGGGAGCTGCAGCCGGGCCTGGGAAACGACATGGTGAGCTTCCAGGTTCATTGCCGAGTCAGCCTGCACCGCTTCTGTTCCCCAGGCGCGTGATGCTGTCCGACATTGGAATTGGGTCCCCATGAGGAGAGAGCCTTCGCTAGGGTTACGGTTCGGTCCAGGGACGTCGCCAGGGCCGAAGCGACTCCTGTCTCGTGATCTCCCTCGAGGCCTGTAGTGAGGTCCAATGCCAGAAGGCGGCTGAAATGTAGGATTAGGGATCTAGGTAGGCTTAGGTTTCGTTGGAGGGTAACAGTTCAGGGTAGGGTTAGGGTTAGGCTCAGGTCCCAGGAGGTTCCAGGCGCCGAACCCACAGCAGGGCAGTGGTCTCCCCCAAGGGCTGAGTTGAGGGCACAAGGGACGGTGCCAGTCAGGGTCCCTCTTTGGCTGCCACCACACACGTCGATAAGCCCCTGGTCGAGACGGCCTCCGGAATCCTCTCGGGAGCTGCAGCCGGGCCTGGGAAATGACATGGTGAGCTTCCAGGTTCCTTGCCAAGTCAGCCTGCACCGCTTCTGGACCTCAGGCGCGTGATGCTGTCCGACCTTGGAATTGGGTCCCCATGAGGAGAGAGGCTAAGCTAGGTTTAGGGTTCGGTCCAAGGACGACGCCAGGGCCGAAGCGACTCCGGTCTCGTGATCTCCCTCGAGGGCTGAAATGAGGGCCCATGCCAGAAGGCGGCTCAAATGCAGGATAAGGGAACGAGGCAGGCTTAGGTTTCGGTGGAGGTTCCTGGTTCGGGGTAGGGTTAGGGTTAGGGTTAGGTCCCAGGAGGTTCCAGGCGCCAAACCCACAGCTGGGCAGTGGTCTCCCCGAGGGGCTGAGTTGAGGGCACAAGGGATGGTGCCAATCAGGGTCCCTCTTTGGCTGCCAAGACCACACACGTCGTTAAGCCCCTGGTGAGGAAGCCTCCGGAATCCTCTCGGGAGCTACAGCCGGGCCTGGGAAACGACATGGTGAGATTCCAAGTTCCATGCCGAGTCAGCCTGCACTGCTTCTGTTCCCCATGCGCGTGATGCTGTCCGACCTTGGAATTGGGTCCCCATGAGGAGATAGCCTTAGCTAGGGTTAGGGTTCGGTCCAGGGACGTCGCCAGGACCGAAGCGACTCCGGTGTCGTGATCTTCCTCGAGGGCTGAAGTGAGGGCCCATGCCAGAAAGCGGCTCAAATGCAGGATTAGGGATCGAGGCAGGCTTAGGTTTCGGTGGATGGTCCTGGTTCGGGGTAGGGTTAGGATTTGGGTTAGGTACCAGGAGGTTCCAGGTGCTGAACCCATAGCAGGGCAGTGGTCTCCCCGAAGGGCTGAGTTGAGGGCACAAGGGACGGTGCCAGGGGGGATCCCTTTTTTGCTGCCAAGGCCACACACTTCGATAAGCCCCTGGTCGAGGGGGCCTCCGGAATCCTCTCGGGAGCTGCAGCCGGGCCTGGGAAACGACATGGTGAGCTTCCAGGTTCCTTGGCAAGTCAGCCTGCACCGCTGCTGGACCCCAGGCTCGTGATGCTGTCCTACCTTGGAATTGGGTCCCCATGCGGAGAGAGCCTTATCTAGGGTTAGGGTTCGGTCCAGGGACGTCGCCAGGGCCGAAGTGACTCCGGTCTCGTGATCTCCCTCGAGGCTGAAGTGAGGGCCCATGCCAGAAGGCCGCTCAAATGCAGGAATAGGGATCGAGGCTGGCTTAGGTTTCGGTGGAGGGTCCTGGTTCGGGGTAGGGTTAGGTTTAGGGTTAGGTCCCAGGAGGTTCCAGGCGCCGATCCCAAAGCAGCTAGTGGTCTCCCCGAAGGGCTGAGTTGAGGGCACAAAGGACGGTGCCGGTCAGGATCCCTCTTTGGCTGCCAAGGCCACACACGTCGATAAGCCCCTCGTCGAGGAGGCCTCCGGAACCCTCCCGGGAGCTGCAGCCTGGCCTGGGAAACGACATGGTGAGCTTCCAGGTTCCTTGGCAAATCAGCCTGCCCCGCTTCTGGACCCCAGGCTCGTGATGCTGTCCTACCTTGGAATTGGGTCCCCATGCGGAGAGAGCCTTATCTAGGGTTAGGGTTCGGTCCAGGGACGTCGCCAGGGCAGGATCGACTCCAGTCTCGTGATCTCCCTCGAGGCCTGAAATGAGGGTCCATGCCAGACTGCGGCTCAAATGCAGGAATAGGGATCGAGGCTGGCTTAGGTTTTGGTGGAGGGTCCTGGTTCGGGGTAGGGTTAGGGTTAGGGTTGGGTCCCAGGAGGTTCCAGGCGCCGAACCCACAGCCGGGCAGTGGTCTCCCCGAAGGGCTGAGTTGAGGGCACAAGGGACCGTGCCGGTCAGGGTCCCTCTTTGGCTGCCAAGGCCACACACGTCGATAAGCTCCTGGTCGAGGAGGCCTCCGGAATCCTCTCGGGAGCTGCAGCCCGGCCTGGGAAACGACATGGTGAGATTCCAAGTTCCATGCTGAGTCAGCCTGCACCGCTTCTGGACCCCAGGCGCGTGATGCTGTCCGACCTTGGAATTGGGTCCCCGTGAGGAGAGAACCTTAGCTATGGTTAGGGTTCGGTCCAGGGAAGTCGCCAGGGCCGAAGCAACTCTGGTCTCGTGATCTCTCTCGAGGCCTGAAGTGAGGGCCCATTCCAGAAGGCGGCTCCAATGCAGTAATAGGGATCGAGGCTGGCTTAGGTTTCGGTGGAGGATCCTGGTTCGGGGTAGGGTTACGGTTAGGCTTAGGTCCCAGGAGGTTCCAGGCGCTGATCCCAAAGCAGGGCAGTGGTCTCCCCGAAGGGCTGAGTTGAGGGCACATGGGACGGTGCCGGTCAGGATCCCTCTTTGGCTGCCAAGACCACAGACGTCGATAAGTCCCTGGTCGAGGAGGCCTCCGGAATCCTCTCGGGAGCTGCAGCCGGGCCTGGGAAACGACATGGTGAACTTCCAGGTTCCTTGCCGAGTAGGCCTGCACCGCTTCTGTTCCCTATGCGCATGATGCTGTCCGACCTTGGAATTGGGTCCCTATGAGGAGAGAGACTTAGCTAGGTTTAGTGTTCGGTCCAGGGACGATGCCAGGGCCGAAGCGACTCCGCTCTCGTGATCTCCCTCAAGGGCTGAAGTGAGGGCCCATGCCAGAAGGCGGCTCAAATGCAGGATAAGGGAACGAGGCAGGCTTAGGTTTCAGTGGAGGGTAACGGTTCGGGGAAAAGTTAGGGTTAGGGTTAGGTCCCAAGAGGTTCCAGACGCCGAACTCACAGCAGGGCAGTGTTCTTCCCTAAGGGCTTAGTTGCGGGCACAAAGGACGGTGCCAGTCAGGATCCCTCTTTGGCTGCCAAGGCCACACACGTCAATAAGCCCCTGGTCGAGGAGGCCTCCGGAATCCGCTCGGGAGCTGCAGCCGGGCCTGGGAAACGACATGGTGAGCTTCCAGGTTCCTTGACGAGTCAGACTGCACCGCTTCGGGACCCCAGGCGCGTGATGCTGTCTGACCTTGGAATTGGGTCCCCATGAGGAGAGAGCCAAAGCTAGGGTTCGGATTCGGTACAGGGACGATGCCAGGGCCGAAGCGACTCCGGTCTCATGATCTCCCTCGAGGCCTGAAATGAGGGCCCATGCCAGAAGCCGGCTCAAATGCAGGATTAGGGGTCGAGGCTGGCTTAGGTTTCGTTGGAGGGTCCTGGTTCTGGGTAGGGTTAGGGTTATGGTTAGGTCCCAGGAGATTCCAGGCGCCGAACCAACAGCAGGGCAGTGGTCTCCCCGAAGGGCTGAGTTGAGGGCACAAGGGACGGTGCCGGTCAGGGTCCCTCTTTGGCTGCCAAGGCCACATACTTCGATAAGCCCCTGGTCGAGGAGGCCTCCGGAATCCTCTCGGGAGCTGCAGCCCGGCCTGGGAAACGACATGGTGAACTTCCAGGTTCCTTGGTGAGTCGGCCTGCACCGCTTCTGGACCCCAGGCGCGTGATGCTGTCCGACCTTGGAATTGGGTCCCCATGAGGAGAGCGCCTTAGCTAGGGTTAGGGTTCGGTCCAGGGACGTCGCCAGGGCCGAAGCGACTCCGGTCTCGTGATCTCCCTCGAGGGCTGAAGTGAGGGCCCATGCCAGAAGTCGGCTCAAATGCAGGATAAGGGAACGAGGCAGGCTTAGGTTTCGGTGGAGGTAACGGTTTGGGGTAGGGTTAGGGTTAGGGTTAGGTCCCAGGAGGTTCCAGACGCCGAACCCACAGCCGGGCCGTGGCCTCCCCGAAGGGCTGAGTTGAGGGCACAAGGGACGGTGCCGGTCAGGATCCTTCTTTGGCTGCCAAGGCCAAACACGTCGATAAGCCCGTGGTCGATGAGGCCTCCGGAATCCTCTCGGGAGCTGCAGCCGCGCCTGGGAAATGACATGGTGAGCTTCCAGGTTCCTTGCCAAGTCAGCCTGTACCGCTTCTGGTCCCCAGGCGCGTGATGCTGTCCGACCTTGGAATTGGGTCCCCATGAGGAGAGAGCCTTAACTAGGGTTAGGGTTCGGTCCAGGGACGTCGCCAGGGCCGAAGCCACTCCGGTCTCATGATCTCCCTCGAGGGCTGAAGTGAGGGCCCATTCCAGGAGGCGGCTCAAATGCAGGATTAGGGATCGAGGCAGGCTTAGGTTTCAGTGGAAGTTCCCGGTTCGGGGTATGGTGAGGGTTAGCGTTAGGTCCCAGGAGGTTCCAGGCGCCGAACCCACAGCAGAGCAGTGGTGTCCCCGAAGGGCTGAGTTGAGGGCACAAGGGACGGTGCCGGTCAGGATCGCTCTTTGGCTGCCATGGCCACACACGTCGATCGGCCCCTGGTCGAGGGGACTCCGGAATCCTATCGTGCAGCTGCAGCCAGGCCTGGGAAACGACATGGTGAGCTTCCAGGTTCCAGGCGGAGTCAGCTTGCACCTCTTCTGGACCCCAGGCCCGTGGTGTTGTCAGACGTTGGAATAGTGTCCCCATGGGGACTTAGCCTTAGCTCTGTTAGTGTTCGGTCCAGGGACATAGCCTGTGCCGAAGTGACTCCAGTCTTGTGATCTCCCTCGAGGGCTGAATTGAGGGCCCATGCCAGAAGGCAGCTCAATACCAGGGTTAGGTATCGAGGCAGGCTTAGTTTTGTGTGGAGGGTCCCGGTTCGGGGTAGGGTTAGGTTTAGGGTTAGGTCCCCGCAGGCTCCAGGCGCCGAACCCTCAGCAGGGCAGTGGTCTCCCCAAAGGTCTGAACTGAGGGCACAAGGGATGGTTCCGTGCAGGATCTGTCTTTGGCTGCCTTGGCAACAGACGACGATTTGCCCCTGGTCGAGGAGGCCTCCAGAATCCTCTTAGTAGCTGCAGCCGGGCCTGGGAAACGACATGGTGCACTTCCAGGTTCCATGCCGAGTCAGCCTGCACCGCTTATGGACCCCAGTTGCGTGGTGTTGTCAAACGTTGGAATTGGGTCCCCATGGGGGAGAGCCATAGCTTGGGTTAGGTTTCGGTCCAGGGACGTCGCCAGGGAGGTGGCATAGGGGGATGGGTTCAATGGGTGATGGGCTATGGAGGGCACTAGTAGTGAAGATCACTGGGTGATAGCTACACCTGTGTTAGCGTAGCAGAATGTATACATTTGCCAATGACTATGTTTTTCATATGAAACTAATGTACGTAGTGTGTCAGCTATTCCCAAATAACATGTTGTTGTTTTTTTTAACTAGGTAAAGGACCTAAATAAAAAGTTTAATGTAAAAGAACCTGTTAATATCTAATCAAGAAATGCAGTGAAGCTCCAAACTATAAAGTCACCATATCATATTCTGTATCATTCCTATACACTAACCCAATTATCTCAGAAGAAGTAAAGAAAACAATCCGATTTACAATAGCATCAAAAACAATAAAAATTATAGCAATACCGTTAGCCAAGGAAATGAAAATCTCTCTACAGAAAACTATAAAACCTGTGTGCAGGAATGGAAGAAATTCATTTGGGTGAAAGAAAGTGGAGAACACACAAGTCAGTGAAAAGCCATCCCATGTCCAACTTTCGGAGGAATTAATACAGATACAATGTCCATATTACCCAAAGCCATCTAGAGATTCAGTGCAATCTCTATCAAGACTCCGATGCAATATTTATGCAATTAGAAAATCATATCCTAAAATTTATTTGGAACCACCAAAAGACCCCATGTAGCCAACGCAAGAAAGAACAAAACAGGAGGCATCCCCCTTCTTGATTTCAAGCGTCATTCTAACACAAAGAAATCAATTATGTCACTGACATAAGCACACACACAAGACAATGGAACAGAAATTGAGAGCCCAAACTAAACCCATGCATCACAGTCACCTAGTATTCGACAAGGGAGTCAATAATACACAGTGGAGAAGAGTAGTCTTTTGAATAACTGGTGCTGCGAAAATTGGATATTCCCATGTACAAGAACAAAGTTTAGCACCGTATAATACACCACTCCCTAGAGAGTGAAAGGAAGAAATAGAGAGAGATGTGGTTAGAGAGAAATAGAGACAAAGAGGAAGTATAAGAAGGAAAGTAGAGACCTGGTCCGGTATGGGGAGACAGTTAGATGGGCCAGGGGGGAGGGGATGTAGGAAGTGGCTCTGAGTGCTGGGGCAGAAAGGGCTTCTATCATGGGAATCAGGGTTCCATGGCCCCAAGACTCCAACATCCCTGGGTCCAAGTTCTGCAGAGGCCATTGGAATTGAAAAGATGGGTAGCCCTCATTTCTTCTGGAATTGTGAGGTTCAGCCTCACGTTCTGTCATGGAGAGGGATGTCTTGAGGGAGAGTGTGCCGCTCTTTGGCAGGTAAACTCCATAGCCTGCCCTGTGGGGAGGTGTCCCAGGGCCATCTCCCTCACTGCCCCAGGCTCTGTTGGATTTCCCCCCTCCCCCGCCAGCCTGCCTTCCTCAAGTTCTGAACCCAGGCATCAGGCATTGCGTTGCCCCCAGGTCCTGCAGTCTGGACCTGGCAGAGGTGGACTAGTAATATTGGTAAAATATATATTGACTCAAAGTCGGACGCTTAACCGACTAAGTCACCCAAGCGCCCCGGGAAGGATAGTTTAGTTGCAAAGAAGAATAAATTAAAGATAGTGTAAAGGATGTCTATTTTTAAATGAAATATTGTTTACACATTAGTTGTGTTAGTTTTAGGCATACATTGTAGTCATTCCATTTGTCTCTACATTATGTTTTACTCAACCACAAGTGTACCTATCCTGTGAAAGCATGCAACAATATTGTTACAGGATTGACTCCATTCCATTGGCTGTCCCTTGTATCCCTAGGACTCATTCACTCCATCGCTGGACGCCGGTATCTCTCTCTCTCAAAGGTGTCCATTCTTTATCTAACTTAAGTATTTTGGTGGTAAACAACATTACGTCTTGTTCAGCATGTGTAAATCGGTGGTCTATTTTTCTGTGAATATTGCTGAAAACATTACAAGTGATGTCGTTACGTTAATAAATTCGGTTTCATTCTTCACTCACAAGAAAGAGAAGGAAAAGATTTTGTGTCCCAGACCCTGTCACTAAGACCTTCCCAATGAGGAGAACAGGCTTAGTTGCCCAGAGCACCTTCGGTCTCTCAGCTGAGCAACCAGGGCCTTCCACATTGAAGGAATTCCCATGGTGGCCAGCAGAGAGAGCTCAAGCACCACAGACCCCCGAGGGGCGGGTTCCTCTGCTGGGCAGTGATAGCCAGCAGAGGGCGCACCATCTGTTTTTCTGACCCAGGGCACCTCAGAGCAGGCAGGGCTTAGACTGCTCTCAGAGGACTCAGGCCTCTGCTGGTGCCTGAGTACATAGAGCAGAGCTGCACTTCCAGCAGGTTCTGCCACCCGCCCCAGGGGAGACCTTGGAAGCTTAGCAGCAACTTGGCATCTCCTGAGTCGCCAGAGAAAAGCTGCCTTGTTGTACTGAGTGCTGAGGAGGGGGCGCCGGGTGGCTTCCCTGGTCAAGCTGGTCGCTGAGCTGCACAGGCCTTTGCATTTTCTGGGCTGTTCCCGTGTTTCATTCCACCCCTTCCCGGACAGTGTTTGAACAAGACGTATTTTACTAAAGGACTTGTGGATTGCGGGGTCCCACGACATCACCTCATAGATGCAGTCGATGGTTTGTTCCAGATCCAGGCTTGTTTCCGGGAAGGAACCCTAACAGAAATTCAGAAGCACGGGAGCTGCATTCAATTAGGACGTGGATTCATGAAATGCTCGTCTCACGACCTTCCAGAAGAAGGAGCTGGGACCCATGTTCCGAGTCCTGCTGGACCCAGAGAGCAAGGTAAGGGCAAAAACTGTCCCACACATCATACATGCTTTTTAAAAAATTTCATGGTTATTTTTCCAACCTAGTGAAGTGATTGAACACTACCGAAAACCCGGTAGGTAAGTCTCAGTAACCTTATGTTATCTTTTAATTTAAATTCCACTGAGTGAAGACACAGTGTAATAGTAGTTTCAGGTGTCCAATATAGAGCAACACTTCCACACGTCACCCGGTGCTCATCCCAGGTGCACTTCTTAATCCCCATCAGCTGTTTCACCCATTCCCTCACCTCGCTGTGGAACTCCTCAGTTTGTTTCCTAGTTAAGAGTCCGTTTGTCTCCTCCCCCCGCCCCTTTGTTTTGTTTTCTTGCCATGTGTTAGTGAAATCATTGGGTATTTGTCTTTCTCCGACAGGCTTATTTCACCCAGCATAACATTCTCTCTCTCCATCCACCTCGTGGCAAATGGCAAGATTTCACGTTTTTACGGCTACATCATCTTACATTCCATAGCCCACATCTCAATTTATTCATCTGTTGATGGGTGCTTGGATAGTTTCTGTCATTTGGCTTTTGTAGAAAATGCTGCTGTAAACATCACGGTGCATATATCCCTTTGAAGATTTTGTATTCTTTGTGGAAATACCTTGTAGTGAAGTTGCTGGATTGTAAGGTACTTCTATTTCCAGTTTTGTTTTGTTTTTGACATCTCCATGTGGTTTTCCATAGTGGCTGCACCAGTTTGCATTCCTACCCATAGTGCAAGAGGGTTATTCTTTCCCCACATATTTGGCAACACCTGCTGTGTCATCCTTCATTGATTTTAGCCTTTGTGACAGAGGTGATGTGTTCTCTCATTGTACTTTCGAATTGTATCTCCCTGAAGATCAGTATTGTTGAGCATTTTTTCATGTGTCTCTTGGCCATGTATATGTCTTCCTTCGGGAAATGTCCACTCGTGTCTTCTGCCCATTTTTAATCAGATTTCTCATTTTTGGGGTGATGTATAACTGTATATATTTTGGACACTAACCCTGTATCCGATGTCGTTTGCAAATATCATTCTGTTGGTGATTTCGTTTTGTTGATTTTTTCCTTGGTGACGGAAGGTTTTATTTTTATAAAGTCTCATTATTTTTGCTTGTGTTTCCCTTACCTCTAGAGATAGATCTACAAAGACGTTTGTACAGGCAATGTCAAGTAAGATACTACCCGTGTTATCCTCTGGGATTTTTATGGTTTCAGGTTTCACATAGAGGTCTTTGTCCATGTTGGATTTATTTTTGTGTATGTTGTAAGACAGTGGTCCGTTGTTTTTGTTTTGTTTTGCAGATGGCTGTCTAGTTTTTCCAAAACCATATGTTGAGGAGCCTTTTTTTAAATTTATGTATTTATTTTTGAGAGAGAGAGAGAGCGTGAGAGCATGCAGAAGTGGGGCAGAGAGATATGGAAAGAGAGAATCCCACGCATGCTCTGCACTTCCCTGAGATCATGACCTGAGCTGAATCCACCATCACACGCTTTCTTGCCTGGGCCACCCATGTGTCCCAAGACTATCTTTTCTTCCATTGGATTATCTTTCCTGCTTTGTTGAGAATTAATTGACCATAGAGGGGTGAGTTTATTTCTGGGTGTCCATGCTATTGATCTATGCATATGAGTTTGTTGTTGTTACTTTTTGTTGTTGTTTTGTCAGTACTGTTCAGTACGGGCATACTGATCATACTGTTCTGATCAGTATAGCTTTGTAATATAACCTAAAGTCTGGAATTGTGATGTCTCCAGCTCTGCTTTTCTTTTACAAGTTTGTGTTGGCTGTATGGGGACTTTTGTCATTCCATACAAATTTTGAGATTATTTGTTCTTGTTCTGTGACAAATGCTTTTGTGAGTGTGATATCCCTATCACACTTCATTTCATTATATGTGTAGATTGCTTTGAGGAGTGTAGACATTTTAACAGTATTTTGTGCTTCCCATCCATGAACATGAAATGTATGTCCATTTCTTTGTGTCCTCTTCCATTTATTTCATCATTGTTTCATAGCGTTTAGAGTACAGGTCTTTCACCTCTTTGGTTAGGTTGATTCCTGGTTTCTTGTGGTATTTGTGAGCCTGTCAATGGGATTGATCCCTTACTTTCTCTCTGTGTTAATTCATGATTTGTGTTAGAAATTCAATACATCTATGTTCCTTGATTTCTGTAGATTGTGACCTGTCGAATTCATATATTGATTCTAGCAATTTTTAAGGGAGCCTTTCATGTTTTTTATAGAACCTATCATGTCAGTTGCAAACAGCGAAAGTGCTTCTTCTTCCTTGCCGATTTGGATGCCTCTTATTTCTTTTTGTTGTCTGAGTGCTGTGGTTAGGGTTTCCCGTACTATGTGGGATAACAGTGGTGAGAGGGGTCATTCCTAGCTTGTCCCTGACTTTGGAAGAAAAACTTTCAATTCTTACCCATTGAGGATGAGACGAGCTGTGGGTTTTTCATAGACGACCTTTATTATGTGCAGGTAGGTTGAGTCCCAATGTACTTTTCTGAGGGTTTTTATCATGAATCGATGTGACATTTTATCAAAAAGTTTTCCTGCCTCTGTTGAAAGCATCCTATTGTTCTTATCCTTTCTTCTATTACTGTGGTGCATCATGTTGATTGATATGTGAATGTGGAAACACGCTTGCAGCCCAGGAATATATACCACTTGATTATGGGAAATGATTCTATCAATGTATTGTTGACTTTAATTTGAAGGTTTTTTAATGAGCATTTCGGCATACATAGTCATCAGGCTATTGCTCTGCAGTTTTATTTAAAAACTTGTAAACATCTTTATAAAAGCTTCTTTCTTTCCTTAGAGTACATAAAAGTGAGGGAGGGGCAGAGAGACAAGGAGAGAGAGAATCCTGGCCATGCCCCACACTGTCATGGCAGGGCCCAACGTAGAACTTGAACCCACATACCGCAAGATAATGTCCTCATCCAAAATTAAGAGTTGGACAGTAAACCGACCGACCCACACAGGCGCCGCTGCAGTTTTCGGTTTCAGTGGAGGCTTCATCTCGTTTTGGTATCAGGGTAATGATGGCCTCATACGATGAATTTGTAAGTTTTCCTTCTTTTTTTAATTTTGTAATAATTCGATGAGAATACATATTACCTCCTCCTTGAATGGATGGTAGAATTCATCCACGAAGCCATCTGGCCATGAACTCTTGTGTTGGGGGAGATTTTTTTAATTACTGATGGGGTATCTGCCTGTTTTCAGGTTTTAGGTATCTTCCTGTTTCAGTTTTGGTAGTGTGTGTGTTTCTAGGAAGTTGTCCATTTTTCTCAGAGTGTCCAATTTGTTGCCTATAGTTGTTCATAATATTATCTTCTAATTGTATTTTTGTGGTGTTGACTGTCATTTCTCCTTTCTTATTTGTGATTTCATTTATTTGGGTCCTTTCTGTCTTCTTTGTGAAGAGTCTGCCTAGGAGGTTTTCAAGTTGATTACTGCTTTCAATGAACCAGCCCCTGCTTTCATTGATTTGGTCTAGTGTCTTTTTGGTTTCTATATTCCTTATTTCTGCCCTAAATTCTATTATTTCCTTCCTTCTGCTGCTCTTTTTCTCATTCCTTTAGGTGTAAGTTAGGATTCTTTGAGATTTTTCTTGCTCTTTAAGGTAGGCTTGTATTGCTATATACTTCCATCATAGACTTCTTTTGCCGCATTCCAAAGGGTTTTACCAGTGTATTTTCATTTTCATTTGTTTCAGTGTATTTTCTCATTGATTTCCTGTTTGACCCATTCATTTAGTAGCATGTTACTTAACCTCCCTTTATTTGTGGCCTTCCCACCCACCCCCACCCCCCCCCCCGCCCTCTTTTTGTGGTTGACTTCAAGGTTCCTAGCTTTGTGGTTAGAAAAGATGCTTGGTCTGATCTCTGTCGTTGGGTACCTCTTGAGGCCTGATTTGTGACCTAGAATGTGATCAATTCTGTAGAACGCCCCAGGTATGCTTGAAAAGAATGTGTACTCTGCCATTTTAGTATGGAGTGTTCTGAATATATCTGTTGAACCCTTCTGGCCCAGTGTGTCATTCAAAGCCATTGTTTCCTTGTTGACGTTCTGTTTATAGGTTCTGTCCATTGATGTGAGTGATGTATTAAAGTCCTCTACTATCATCATATTATTATAAATGAGTTCCTTTACGGTTGTTGCTAAATGTTTTGTATACTTGGTGATCGCATGTTGGGTGCACCGAAATTTACAATCATTGGATCTTCTTGTTTGGCTGTCCCCTTTAGTATCAGATCGTGTCTGTCTTCATCTCTTGTTATAGCTGTATGTATGTATGTATGTATGTATTTTAATTTAAGTCTTAGTTGACATACAGTGCATTCTCGGGTTTAGGAGTAGAATTCGGTGATTCATCCTTTACATAGAACACCCAGTGCTCATCACAACAAGTGCTCTCCTTAATACTCGTCCTCCATCTAGCCCAGCGCTGACCCATCTCCCTCCATCAACTTTCACTTTTTTTTTCTCTAAGAGACTCATGTCGTTTGTTACCACGCTTCTCTTTTCCTGGCTCCTTCCTTAGTTTTCATGTGTTTTGTTTCTTAACTTCCACATGAGTGAAATCATATATGTGTCTTTCTCTGATTGACGTATTTCACGTAGCATAATACATTCGAGCTCCTTCCACATCGTTGCAAATGGCAAGATTTCATTCTTCTTGAAGCTGAGTTATATTTCATTGTATATACATATGTATGTATATATGAACATACACATATGTCCATATGCATATACATACATATACGTACATACACCACAACTTCTTTACACCTTCATCAGTTGATGGATACTTAGGCTTTCCCCATAGTTGGGCTACTGTTGATAATTCTGCTATAAATATTGGGTTCATGCAATGTCACTCTTAGGTATTTACCCAAAGGGTACCAAAATAGAGTCTCGGTTTTAAAGTATATTTTGCCTGATATAAGTATTGCTACTGTCTTTCTTTTGACATTATTGGCATGATAAATATTTCTTCATTCCCTCACTTCAAATCTGCAGGAGACTTGGGGCGCCTGGGTGGCTCAGTCGGTTAAGGGGCCGACTTCGGCTCAGGTCATGATCTCGCAGTCCCTGAGGTCGAGCCCCGCGTCGGGCTCTGTGTTGACAGCTCAGATCCTGGAGCCTGTTTCAGATTCTGTTCTCCCTCTCTCTGACCCTCCCCCATTCATGCTCTGTCTCTCTCTGTCTCAAAAATAAATAAACATTAAAAAAAATTTTTAAAAATAACAAATCTGCAGGAGACTTAAGTCCGAATAAGGGTTTGTAGGCAGCATCTAGATAGACATTGTTTTTTGTTTGCTTGTTTCTTTGTCTGTTCTGTCCTTTCTGACGCCCTATCCAATGGCTTTGAATTGGAGCATTTAGTCCATTTATACTCAGAGTGATTATTGATAAGTATACATTTAGTCCCATTCTACTAGTTGTTTTTTCATTGTTTCTTGATGTTTTCTCTGATCCTTTCATGTCTGTGACACTTTTAGTCTTTCCTTTCCACTCAAGAGCCCGACTTAAATATTCTTTTCGTTTGACTGGTGGTACATTTCTTTGCTTATTTTTAATATTTCTTCTTTTTAAAATTTAGGCCCAAGTTAGTTACCTTATAGAGGAATACAGTTTCAGCAGTAGAATTTAGTGATCCATCAAGTACAAAATATACCCAATACTCATCCCAAGGTCCACCCCTAATGCCCATCACCCATTTAGCCCATACTCCTATTCAGTAATCCTCCAGGAACCCTGAGATTCTTCCCTCTATTTAACAGTCTCTTATCATTTGACTCCCTCTCTGTGTGTATCTTATTTTTGCTTTCCTCGCACTATGTTCATCAGTTTCATTAAATTCGACAGATGAGAGAAATCATAGGATGTGTGTCGTTCTCTGACATATTTTGCTTAGCTTAAGAAAGTCTGGTTCCATCCCCGTTGTTGCAAAGAGCGAGATTTCATTCTTTTTGATCGCAGAGTCATAGTCCATTGTATGAATATACCATATCTTCTTTATCCATTCATCTGTCAGTGGTCATTTGGGCTCTTTGCATAACTTAGCTATTGTTGAGAATGCTGCTAGAAATATTGGAGTACACGTGCCACTTCGAGTCAGCGTTAGTGTATCTTTTGGATAAATACGTAGTAGTGCAATGGCTGGGTCCTAGTGTAGTTCTATTTTTTGTGTTTGTGACGAATCTCCATACTATTGTCCAGAATGGCTACAGCACTTTGCATTCGCACCAGCATTGCAAAAGGGTTCCCTTTCCCTGCATCCTTGCCAACATCTGTCGTTTCCGGAGATGTTAATTTTAGCCATTCTGATAGGTGTGAGGGGATATCTCATTGTGGGTTTCATTTGTATTTCAGTGATGACCAGTGAGATTGAGCATCTTTTCATGTGTGACCAATCCGGATGTCATCTTTCTTAAAGTGTCTCTTCATGTCTTTTGCCCATTTCTTCACGGGATTATTTGGTTTCTGGGTGTTGAGTGTGATCACTTTTTTTATAGATTTTGGATACTAACCCTTTATCTGATATGTCACCTGCAAATATCTTCTCCCATTTCATTCAGTTGCCTTTTAGTTTGGCTGATTTTGTCCCCTGCTGTGCAGAAGCTTTTTATCTTCAGGACCCAATAGTTCATTGTGGTTTTTATTGCTCTTGCTTCTGGAGACATGACAAGCGAGAAGTTGCTGCGGCCAGGATCAAGGAGGTACATTGCCTGTTATCTCCTCTAGGATTTTGAATGTTCCTGACTTACATTTAGATAATTCATCCATTTTGAGGTGTGTGTGTGTGTGTGTGTGTGTGTGTGTGTGTGTGTGTGTGTCGTTTAAGGACAGTGTCCAGGTTCATCATTCTCACTGTCCAGTATTCCGAGTACCATTTGCTGAAGAGACTCTGATTCCATTCTATATTATTTCTGTGTTAACAAAGATTACTCACCTTATGTTTGAGGGTATATTTCTTGGTTCCATATTCTGTTCCATTGACGTCTGTCTCCGTTTCTGTGCCTGTACATACTGTCTTGATGAATGCAGCTTTCTAATACACCATAAATCCAAAATAGTCATGTTTCCACCTTGGTTTTCTTTTTCAACATGACTTTGGCTTTTGGTATCTTTTCTGGATCCTTACACATTATAGGGTTGTTTGTTCTAGCTCTGTGGAGAAAGCTCGTGTTATTTTGATAGGGATTGCATTGAGTGTGTCGACTGCTTTGGTAGTATTGACATCTTAACAATGTTTGTTCTTCTAATATATGAGTATGGAATGTTTTCCATTTCTTTGGGTCTTCAATTTTTCTCATAGACGATTTATAGTTTGTTGCTTACATCCCCATTGGGAGAGAGTCTGAACTAGGCTTAGGGTTCGGTCCAGGACGTTGCCAGGGCCAAAGCAACTCCAGTCTTGTGATCTCCCTAGAGGAATGAAGTAAGGGACCAGGAGACAGCGGGGGTCAATTGTTTGAATAGGTTTCAAGATCGGGTTAGGATTCGGTTGAGGTTTCCGGTTAGGGGTAGGGTTTGGGTTAGGACCCAAGAGGCCCCAGGTACTGAGCCCACAGCAGGGCAGTGGTCACCCGAATGGGCTAAGTTGAGGGCACAGGGGAGAGGGCCGGGAAGGTTCAGTCTTTGGCTTCCTGGCCACGCAAATCTATGGGACACTGGTCCAGTAGGCCTCAGGAATTCTCTCAGACAACTGCAGCCGGGCCTGCAGAATGACATTGTGAGGTTCCAGGCACCATGACGAGGGACACTGTGCCGCTTCTGGAACCCTAGGCGCGTACTTTGCCAGACCTTGGTATTGGGTCCACAAGGGGAGAGAGTCTTAGCTACGGTTAGTGTTTGGACCAGGGACGTAGCCAGGATCGAAGTGACTCCAGTCTCGAGATCTCCCTCGAGAGATGAAGTGAGGGCTCATGTGAAGGTGAGGTTAAAATGAAGGGATAGGGTTCAAGGCCGGCTTAGGATTCGAAGGAGAGTCTGGTTAAGGGTAGGTTTGGGGTTACGTCCCAGGACGCCCCAGGTGCTGAAGCCAGAACACTTCAGCGGTCTCCCTGAAGGACTGAGTTCAGGGCACAAGGGAGAGTGCCGGGCAGGGTCAGAATCTGTTCTTCCAAGGCCACACAACTCTATGAGCCCTGGTCGGGGAAGACTCAGGAATCCTCTCTGGCAGATGCAACAGGCATGGGAAACGATATGGTGAGCTTCCAGATACCATACCAAATGACCATGCAACCCTTCAGGTCACAAGGCGTATGGTGTTGTCAGACGTAGGGATTGGGTCCCCAGGGGGAGAGAGCATTAGCTAGGATTAGGGTTTGGTCCAGGGACATCGCCAGGGCCGAAGCCATGCTGATCGCGTAATCTCTCTCAAGGCCTGAAATGAGGGCCCATGCGATGGGCGGCTCAAGTAGAGGGTTAGGTTTTGAGGATGGATGAGATTTCAGTGGAGGGTTCTGACAGAGGGTAGGTTTAGGGTGAAGTTTAGATCCCAGGAGCTCCAGACGACGAACCCACAGAAATACAGCGGTCTCCCTGAAGGGCTAGGTTGAGGACACAAGGGAGGGTGCCCGTCAGGATCCGTCTTGGTCTCCCAAGGCCACACACGTGATTGGGCCCCTGGTAGAGGAGGCCTACAAAATCCACTCGGGCAGCTGCAGCCGGGCCTGGGAAACGACATGGTGAGCTTCCAGGTTCCATGCTGAGTCAGATTGCACTGCTTCTGGACCCCAGGCGCATGGTGTTGTCAGACGTTAAAATTGGGTCCCCATGGGGAAAGAGCCATAGCTAGGGTTAGGGTTAGGTAAAGGGATGTCGCCAGGTCCATAGCGACTCCAGCCTCGTGATCCCCCTGGAGGGATGAAGACAGGGCCCATGCCAGAAGGCGGTTCAATTGCAGGGATAGGAATCGAGGCAGGCTTAGGTTTCGGGGGAGGGTCCAGGTTTGGGGTAGGTTAGGGTTAGTGTTAGTTCCCAGGAGGATCCAGGTGCCGAAACCACAGCAGGGCAGTGGTCACCCCGAAGGTCTGAGGTGAGGGCACAAGGGATGGTGCCGGTCAGGATCCCTCTTTGGCTTCCAAGGCCACACATGTTGTTCCTCCCGTGGTGGAGGAGGCTTCCGGAATCCTATCGGGCAGCTGCAGCCAGGCCTGGGAAACCACATGGTGAGCTTCCAGGTGCCATGCCGAGACAGCCTGCACCGCTTCAGGGCCCCAGATGCGTGGTGTTGTCAGACGTTGGAATTGGGTCCCCATGGGTATAGAGCCTCAGCTAGGGTTAGGGTTTGGTCCAGGGACGTGGCCAGGGCCGAAGCGACTCCAGTCTCGTGATCTCCTTTGAGGGCTGAAGTAGGGCCCATGCCAGAAGGGTGCTCAATTGCAGGGTTAGGGATCGAGGCAGGGTTAGGTTTCAGTGTAGGGTCCCAGTTCGGGGTAGGGTTAGGGTTAGGGTTAACTCCCAGGAGCCCCAGGCACCAAAGCCACAGCAGGGTCGTGGTCTCCACGAAGGGTTGAGTTGAGGGCACAAGGGATGGTGTCGGTCAGGATCCGACTTTGGCTGCCAAGGCCACATATCTTGATATGCCTCTGTTCGAGGAGTCCTCCAGAATCCTCTCAGGAGCTGCAGCCGCGCCTGGGAAACAACATGGTGAGCTTCCAGTTTCTGTGCTGAGTCAGCCTGTACCGCTTCTGGACCCCAGGCGCTTGATGGTGTCAGACCTTGGAATTGGGTCCCCATGAGGAGAGAGCCTTAGCTAGGGTTAGGGTTCGGTCCAGGGCCATCGCCAGGGCTGAAGGGACTCCGGTCTCGTGACCTCCCTCAAGGGCTGAAGTGAGGGCCCATACCAGAAGGCGGCTGAAATGCAGGATTCGGGATCGAGGCAGGCTTAGGTTTTGGTGGAGGGTCCCGGATCGGGGTAGGGTTAGGGTTAGGGTTGGGTACCTGAAGGCTCCCGGCGCCCAATCCACAGCAGGGCAGTGGTCTCCCCGAAGGGCTGAGTTGAGGGTACAAGAAACGGTACCGGTCAGGATCCCTCTTTGGCTGCCAAGGCCACTAACGCCGATAAGCCCCTGGTCGAGGAGGCCTCCGGAATCCTCTTGGGAGCTGCAGCCGGGCCTTGGAAACGACATGATGAGCTTCCAGGTTCCTTGCCGAGTCAGCCTGCACCGCTTCTGGACCCCAGGCGCGTGATGCTTTCAGACCTTGGAATTCGGTCCCCATGAGGAGAGAGCCTTAGTTAGGTTTAGGATTCGGTCCAGGGACGTCGCCAGGACCGAAGCGACTCCGGTCTCGTGATCTCCCTAGAGGGCTGAAGTGAGGGCCCATGCCAGAAGGCGGCTCATATGCAGGATTAGGGATCGAGGCAGGCTTAGGTTTCGGTGGAAGTTCACGGATCGGGTTAGGGTTAGGGTTAGGGTTAGGGTGGGTACCTGGAGGCTCCATGCACCGAACCCACAGCAGGGCAGTGGTCTCCGAGAAGGGCTGAGGTGAGGGCACAAGGGACGGTGCCAGTCAGGATCCCTCTTTGGATGTCAAGGCCACACA
Organism: Prionailurus viverrinus; assembly: GCF_022837055.1. NCBI lineage: Eukaryota > Metazoa > Chordata > Mammalia > Carnivora > Felidae > Prionailurus > Prionailurus viverrinus. The sequence goes on from NW_025927615.1 coordinate 586,021, forward strand.
TGTTGTTCCTGCCGTGGTCGAGGAGGCCTCCGGAATCCTTTCGGCTAGGTGCAGCCGGGCCTGGGAGACGACATGGTGAGCTTCCAGGGTCCATGCCGAGTCAGCCTGCACTGCTTCTGGACCTCAGGCGCGTGGTGTTTAACACGTTGGAATTCGTCCCCATGGGGGAGAGCGTCAGCTACAGTTAGGGCTCGGTCCAGGGACGTCGCGTGGGCAGAAGCGACTCCAGTCTCGTTATCTCCCTCGAGTTATGAAGGGAGGGCCCATGCCAGAAGGCGGCTGTATTGTAGGGTTAGGGATTGAGGCAGGCTTAGTTTTCAGTGTAGGGTAACGGTTCGGGGTAGTATTAGGGGTAGGGTTAGCTCCTAGGAGCTCCAGGCGCCAAACCCACAGCAGGGTCGTGGTCTCTGCAAAGGGCTGAGTTCAGGGCACAAGGGAATGTGCCGGTCAGGATCCGTCTTTGGCTGCCAAGGCCCCACACGTCGATCGGCCCCTGATCGAGGAGCCCCAGGAATCCTATTGGACAGCTGCAACCAGGCCTGGGAAACAACATGGTGAGCATCCAGGTTCTATTCCGCGTGAGCCTGCACCACTTCTGGACCCCAGGCGTGTGGTGTTTTCAGACATTGCGATTGGGTCCCCATGGGGACTGAGTGTTAGCTAGGGTTAGAGTTTGGTCCAGGGACTGGCACGGCCGAAGAGACTGCGGTCTCATGATCTCCCTCGAGGGTGAATTGAGGGCCCATGCCAGAAGGCGGTCAAATTGCAGGGTTAGGGATCGAGGCAGGCTTAGGTTTCGGGTTAGGGTTAGGTCCCAGGAGGTTCCAGGCGCTGAATCCACAGCAGGGTTGTGGTCTCCCCGAAGGGCTGAGTTGAGGGCACCTGGGACAGTGCCGGTCAGGATCCGTCTTTGGCTGCCAAGGCCACATATGTTGTTCCGCCCGAGGTCGAGGAGGGCTCTGGAATCCTTTTGGGCAGCTGCAGCCGGCCTGGGAAACGACATGGTGAGCTTCCATGTTCCATGCCTTTTGAGCCTGCTCCGCTTCTGTACCCCAGGCACGTGGTGTTGTCAAATGGAAGAATTGGGTCCCCTTGGAGAGAACGTCTTAGGTAAGTTTAAGATACGGTTCAGGGACGTTGCCAGGGCTGATGCGACTCCGGTCTCATGATTTCCCTCCAGGGCTGAATTGAGAGACGATGGGACAAGGCAGCTCAAGTGCAGGGTTAGGATCGAGGCAGGCTTAGGTTTCGGTGGAGTGTCCCGGTTCGGGCTAGGATTACGGTTAGTGTTAGGTCCCAGGAGTCTCCAGGCGCCGAACCCACAGGAGGGCAGTGGTCTCCCTGAAGGGTATAATTGTGGGCAAGGGATGGTGCCACCCAGGATCAGTCTTTGTCTGCCAAGGCCACGCACGTTGATGGGCCCCTGGTCGAGGAGGCTTCTGGAATCCTCTGGGGCAGCTGCAGCCCGGCCTGGGAAATGACATGCTGAGCTTCCACGTTCCATGCCATGTGAGCCTGCACTGCTTCTGGACCCCAGACGCGTGGTTTGTTCAGAGGTTGGAATTGGATCCCCATGGGGAGAGAGCCTTAGCTAGGATCAGAGTTCGGTCAAGGGACATCTCCATGCCGAAGCGACTCAGGTCTTGTGATCTCACTCCAGGGCTGACGTGAAAGCCCATGTGAGAAGGCAGCTCAAGTACAGGGTTAGGTTTCAAGGCAGCCTTACGTTTTGGTGGACGCTCCCAGTTAAGGGTCGTGTTAGGTTTAGGGTTAGGTCCCAAGAGGCTCCAGGTGCCGAACCTACAGCAGGGCTGTGGTCTCCCCGAAGGGGTGAGTTGAGGGCATAAATGAGTTTGCCGGTTAGGTTCAGTCATTGTCTGTCAAGGCCACACACGTCGATGGGCTCCTAGTCGAGGACACCTCCAGAATCCTCTCGCGCAGCTGCAGCCTGGCCTTGGAAAAGACATGGTGAGCTTCCAGGTTCCATGCTGAGTGAGCCTGCACCTCTTGTGTCCCCTAGGCCCGTGGTGTTTTTAGACTTTGGTATTGGGTCCACATGGGGAGAGTGGCTAGCTAGGTTTAGGGTTCGGTCCAGGGACGTCGCCAGTGCCAAAAAGACTCCGATCTCGTGACCTACCTCGAGTGCTGAAGTGAGGGCCCGTGCGACCAGGTGACAGAAGTGTAGGGTTAGGGTTCGAGGCCCACTTAAGTTTCATTGGATGTTCCCTGATCCAGGTAGTTTTAGGGTTAGGGATATGTCCCAGTAGGTTCCAGGCGCCGAACCTAGAGCAGGGCTGTGGTCTCCCCGAAGGGCTGAGTTAAGGGCACAAGTGAGGGTGCCGGTCAGATTCAGTCTTTGGCTGACAAGGCCACACACATCGACAGGCCCTGGTCGGGGAGGCCTTTGGAAACATCTCGGGCGTATTCAGCCGAGCCTGGGAAACGACATGGTGAACTTCCAGGTTCCATGCCGAGTGAGTCTGCACCGATTGTGTACCCCAGGCACGTGGTTTTGTCAGACGTTGGTATTGGGTCCCCATGGGGAGAGATCCTCAGCTAGGGTTAGGGTTTGGTCAAGGGACGTCACCAGCCCGAAGCGACTACGCTCTCGTTATGTCCATTGAGGGCTGAAGTGAGGGCCCATGAGATGGGGCATCTCAAGTTTAGGGTTCGGTTACAAGGCCGGCTTAGTTTTCAGTGGAGGCAACCGGTTTGAGGTAGGGTTAGGGTTTGGGTTAGTTTTCAGGAGTCTACATGCGCCGAACCCTTAGCAGACCAGTGGTCTCCCTGAAGGACTGACTTGAGGGCACAAGGGAGACTACCGGTCAGGATCAGTCTTTGGCTGCCAAGGCCACACACGTCGATAAGCCCCTGGTCGAGGAGGCCTCCGGAATCCTCTCGGGAGCTGCAGCCGGGCCTGGGAAACGACATGGTGAGCTTCCAGGTTCCTTGGCGAGTCAGCCTGCACCGCTTCTGGACCGCAGGCGCGTGATGCTGTCCGACCTTGGAATTGGGTCCCCATGAGGAGAGAGCCTTAGCTAGGGTTAGGGTTCGGTCCAGGGACGTCGCCAGGGCCGAAGCGACTCCGGTCTCATATTCTTCCTCGAGGCCTGAAGTGAGGGCCCATGCAATGGGGCAGCTCAAGTGTAGGGTTAGGGTTCGAGGCTGGCATAGTTTTCAATGCAGGGTCCTGGTTTTGGGTAAGGTTAGGTTTAGGTCCCAGGAGACTCCAGGTGCTGAACCCACAGTAGGGCAGTGGTCTCCCCGAAGGGCTGTGTTGAGGGCACAAGGGAGCGTGCAGGTCAGTATCAGTCTTTGGCTGCCAAGGTCACACACGTCAATGGGCCCCTGGTCGAGGAGGCCTCCGGAATCCTCTGGGTCAGCTGCAGCCCGGCTTGGGAAACGACATGCTGAGCTTCCAGGTTCCATGCCTTGTGAGCCTGCACCGCTTCTGGACCCCAGGCACGTGGTGTTGTTAGACGTTGGAATTGGGTCCCCATGGGGAGAGTGCTTTAGCTAGGGTTATTGTTCGGTCCAGGGATGTCGCCAAGCCCGAAGCGACTCCGGTCTTGTGATATCCCTCGAGGGCTGAAGTCAGGGCCTATGACACAGGGATGCTCAAGTGTAGGGTAGGGTTCTAGGCCCCCTTTAGTTTTGTAGAGGGTCCCCTTTTGTGGTGGGGTTATGGTGTGAGTTGAGGGTACAGGAGGGTGCCGATCAAGACCAGTCTGTGGCTTCCTATTTCACACAAATCTATGGCCCCCTGTAGGGTAAGCCTCAGGAATCCTCTCGGGCAGCTGCAGTCAGGCCTGGAAATGTCATGGTGAGGTTCCACATTCCTTTCCGAGTGACCCTTTACTGCTTCTGGACCCCAGCCACGTGGTGTTGTCAGAGGTTTATAGTTCGGTCCAGGGAAGTCGCCAGGGTCGAAGCGACATCAGTGTTTTGAATTCCATGGAAGGCTGAAATGAGGGCACATGCTCTGACATGGATGTGTTGTAAAGTTAGTGTGATATATAGGGTTAGGTGTAGGGTGAGTGTTCTAGTTAGGGCTACCATTAGGTTTAGGGTTAGCTCCCTGGAGGCTCTGGGTTGTTACCCCAGAGCATAGCAGGTGTATCTCCAAAGGGCTGAGTGGAGTCACAAGGGTGTGTGCCGGTCAAGATTATTCTGTGGTTTCCAAGGCTAGACATATGTATGTGCCACCCTTACTGTAGGCGACAGGTATCCTCCAGTGCAGCTGCCGTCTCGCTTTGGAAATGACATGGTGATATTCCACGTTCCATGTCGAGTATTTCTTCATCAATTCTGGAACCCATGTGCATGCTGTTATTAGAAAATATACAAATGTGTATTTTCTGATGGAATGATATCTCCCTTGATGTCTTTGCGGTGATGTCTTTGCTCTTCTATGATTGTATGAGTATCAATTATTTACTTTAGGTTTTCAGTGTTTTGTGTATTGGATTCTCTCAGATTGAGCACATATGTGTTTACAATTGTTGTATCTTTTGTTGGATTATACCTTTTTTCATTATATTTCCTTCTTTCTCTCAGAGTTTTATTTTTAAATGTATTTGATATAGGTATGGCTACTGCTGTTTCTTTTGATAATTTACTTCTGTAATTACTCTCTTGTAGGTAGAGAATAGATAGGTCCTATATTTCATTCATTCTCTCACCCAGTGCCTTTTTTTATGAGGAGAGAGAGCTCGGGTATGGGAGGGCTGGTTGGGGGAAATGGGGGAAGACAGAGAGCAAGAGAGAGAATGAGACTCAGTATGTATCTTAAGTAAGTTCCTTGCTCAGTGCAGAGCTCAATTAGGTCTCATTCCGATGACCCTGGCATCATAGCCTGATCCAAAGTCAAGAGTTGAAATCTCAAGTGATTGAGCCATCCAGGCGCCCCTATCTGTCACCCTGTGCCTTTGATTTGAGCATTTATCCTGTTTCCTTTCAAAGTTACTGATAGACATATACTTGTCCTTTTATTACTTGATGATTGTTGTTTCTGAATCTTTCTGATCCTTTCTTCTCTTTCTCTTTTTTATGGTTTGCTGGGTTTCTTTAGTACCACAGTTGAAATTGCTTGTCTTTATAGTCTGCATATGTATTGGTGGTGTTTGATTTGTGGTCATTATTAGGTTTGTACCTAACCACTTGTGCATATAGAAGTCTATATTTAGTTGATAGTTGTTTAAGTTTGAACCAGTTCTTTACTCCTCTCCTCCCCGTGTTGTAGATATGTAGTGTCATATTTCAAAACCTTTCATATCGCGAATACTTTGGCTGATGTTTTATAGATGTACTCATTTTTATTGCTTTTGCGTTTCGCACGTTAATAGTGTCACTTTAGGTGTTTCTTTTCCACTTAAAGTGTCCGCTTTAACATTTCTTTCAGGGGTGGTTTGTTGGTTGTGAACTCGCCGAGTATTTATTTGGGAACCTCTTCATCTCTCCTTCCATCTGAATGATAGTGTTGTGGATAGACTCTCTGGATGCAGATGTTATCCATTCAGCACCTGTACCATACTGTGCTGCTCACTTACGGTTTAAAAGTTTCTTCTGAAAAACATCCAGTGATAACCTTATGGGGCTTCTCTTGTAGGTAATTGTCATCTTTTGGTTTTTCTGCTATTAAATTGTTTCTTTATCACGACATTTTGCATTTTAATTCCTATATGACTTGATGTGGATCTGCTTCTGTTGAATATTTTGGGGGTTCTTTGTGCCTCCTACTTCTGGATCTGTTTCATTCCCCACATTAAGGACGTTTTCATCTATTGTGTCTTCAAATAAATTTTCTGGTTCCATTTCTCAGAGTTTGGAGAATGAGAAATAGGGCAGAAGAGACCTATTGAAGGTTCTCTGATGAGTCACTGGTTTTGCATGTGTGGAGGGTAGATTTGGGATTCAAATGAACAACCTACCTTTAATTTAAAAGAACTAGAAAAAAACAACAATCTACCTATGTCCAATGTTCTCAAAAGGGAGGAAGTAATGCATATGAGAGTGGAAACCAATGAAACTGAGACCATGAAATCAATAGAAAATATGAAGAAGGTCAACAGTGGGTTTTCTGAAGAGTGAAACAAAAATTTCAAGATTATACATAGACTATGCTAAGACAGAGAGGACCCAACTCAAAATAATTATAAATAAAAGGGCAGACATTACACCTGATACCAAAGAAACATAAAGGAGACAAAGAGGCGACCATGGCTAAATTAGATGCCAGCAAACCGCCTACATAGAAGAAATGGATAGGTTCTTAGAAACACACAACCTACCAAGACTGTATCAGGAAGAAATAGAAGCTTTGCACAGACCCATTAAAGGAAGACTGCATCAATACAATAAGATAACCAAAGTAAGTAAATTGAATCAGTAATCGAAATTCTCTCAGGGAAGAAAAGCCCAGGACCAGGTAGATTCACTGGTGAATGTGACCAAACGTTTGTAGAAGAAATAACAGCAGTCCTCTCACTGATTCAAAAGGAATGAACACCATAAACTCATTTCATGAGACTGGAATTACCCTGGTAGGAAGCCAGAAAAGGATACTACCTGAACAGAAAACTATAGGCCAGTATTCCCATGATGACTATAGATGAATAATTCCCAGTGATATACAGGCAAACCAAATTAACCATCACATAAAAAGGATCATTGACTGCGATGTAGGGTTTTTCCCTGTAAAGGAAGGATGTTTCAGAAATGAAAATCAATAAATATGACCCCTCACATAATTGAATGAAAGAAAAATCGTCCAGAAACCAGACTCAACTATAAATAGCAAACGGAGGATTACTAGAAGGGAGGTGGGCAGGGGGATGGGTTAAATGGGTGATTGGCTAAGGAGGGCGCTAGTAGTGAGGAACACTGGATGTTGTATGTAAGTGATGGATGACTACATTGTACTCCTGAAACTAACATTACACTGTATGTTAACCAACTAGAATTTAAATAAAAACATGGAAAAAATACATACTAAAGAAATACATAAATAAATTTAAAGTTAACAAAATAAATACATTTTTTAAATTTTTCTTAATGTTTATTTATTTTTGACAGAGAGAGAGAAAGAGACAGAGAGAAAGAGAGAGAGAGAGAGAGAGCGAGCGAGCATGATCAGGGGAGGGGTAGTGAGAGTGTGAGACACAGAATCGAAGCAGGCTCCAGGCTCTGAGCTGTCAGCACAGAGCCTGATGCGGGGCTCAAACCCATAGACCGTGAGATCATGACGTGAATCAAGTCAGACGCTCAACCAACTGAGCCACCCAGGCACCCCATACATTTTAAAAATTAAAAAGAAAACTGCTGTGACTATGTCAATAGATACACAAAAAAGTTCTGAGAAAATTTGGTATCCATTTGTGCTAAAAAACTCTTTAAAAATTCCCCGTAGAGGGAACATATCTCAACATAAGAAAGGCCATGTATGTGAAGCCCATATCTAACATCATACTCTATAGTGAAATTGTGAAAGATTGTCCTCTAAGATCAGGAACAAGACAAGGATGCCCTAGATATGTGAAGGGGTTGGGTGATTCAGCCTTCTGGTTATGGAATAATAAATTATAGATAGAGGATATAGCATAGGGAACATTGAGAATGGTACTGGAATAGTGATGCATGGTGACAGATTGTAGCTACACCTGTGTTAGTGTATCAGAATGTATACACTTGTCCACTCACTCTGTTGTTCATCTGAAACTAATGTAACATACTGTATCAGCTATTCCCAAATAACATGATTTTTTAAAAAGGTAAAAGAATGAAATAAAGTTCAGTGTAAAAGAACTTGTTAATATCAAGAAATACATTAAAGTTCCAAACTAGAAAGTCACTATATCACATCCTGTAGCTTTCCTATACACTAACCAAATTATCTAAGAAGAAAAGAAAACAATCCATTTACAATAGCATCAAAAACAATAAACTGTATAGGAATAAATTTAGCCAAGGAAGTGAAAGATCTCTCTACAGAAAACTATAACACCCATGTACTGAAACGGAAGAAATTCAATTTGGATGAAAGAAACAGGAGAACACACAAGTCAGTGAAAAGCCATCCCACGTCTGTCTTTCAGAGGAATTAATATAGATACAATGTCCATATTACCCAAAGCCATCTAGAGATTCAGTGCAATCTTTATCAAGACTCCAATGCAATTTTTATGCCATTAGAAAAACATATCCTAAAATGTATTTGGAACCACAAAAAGACCCCAAGTAGCCAACGCAAGAAAGAACAAAATGGGAGGCATCACACTTCTCGATTTCTAGCTGCATTCTAATACAAAGAAATCAGTTATGTCACTGGCATAAGCACACACACAAGACAATGGAACGGAAATTGAGAGCCCAAACTAAACCCTTGCACGAACAGTCAACTAGTATTTGACAAGGGAGTCAAGAATACATAGTGGAGAAGGGTATTCTCTTGAATAACTGGGGCTGGGAAAATTGGATATACACGTGCATAAGAATAAAGTTTAGCACCTTATGTTATACCACTCCAAGAATTAACTTGAAATGGATTAAAGATGTAAATGAATAGTATGGAAACAAAATTCTTCCTCATCGTTTCCGCTCTTACTATGCCAAGACGGAGCTGTTGAGGTGGTGAAGGGCTGGGTGGAAAGTAGTCCTGGACATAGAAGACTGTGTGTGTGTGGAACAGACTTTCTTTAGTAGTCTGGAATTATCCCTCTGATTCTTTAAGACTAGCCACTTCCTTCCCCACATTTGCAGACACAGCTAGTACCATGCTGCCAGCAATGCACTGCTTTGCCTCCTCCAACTCTTAGAAATTCTAGGTGGGACCCAGTGGGAAGGGTGGAGTTTAGAAGCACTGATGCTGCCCTGTTGAAACCAGGTGGAGAGGAAGGAGACAGGTGCCATTCGGCTTCATTGGGGTTCAGGTATGTTAGTGTTGGGGTTGGTGTTGAATTTTTCACCTTTTACCCTAACACATCTCAAAAGTTTAATTTCTGTCCTGCAGGTCCACGTGGTTTCCAGGATATTCCTCCTTTCCCAGAAGTGCCCTCCATGTCATACCCCGTGGGCTGACATTTATCACCACCCATGGGCTATGGACCACTCCCACCTTCTCCAAACTGGGGTCCTCTGGGACCTCACCTTCCTCCTCCACCATGTGGAAAGATGATATGACTAGTATGAGTTGACTTATAAAACACGTTGTGTCTTCTACTTGTTATGTGTTTGGAGGAGATGCATTGATGGCACCACAGGGCTTTCAGGTCAGCCTGAGTGAGGACGTTGTAAGGTTCTTCAAGTTTCTCAGGACATGCATGAAATGGGCAGTCATTTCCACGTAGTGAGCTGGGCAACACATGTCTCTGATAGAGAAGGAAAGAGGCCTTATACGTGCTGACAGACATAGCATTCCCTAGGATGTAGCTTGTACAGAGACCATGTGCTGGGCTCTCTGAGGGATGAAACACACCCCTAACATACTTTCTAGCGAGTTGAGACCTGAGCTGTTCACAGCTGCTTGATTAGTTAAAAAAGACCTGAACCAGGGCCCTGTAAGCCTTCCTCCAGGGACAGGATCAGATCTCCCTCTTGTCCTCAAGGGTCACCCGAGGCACGTGGAAAACGCTCTGTCCCTGGTAAGGGACCCGAGAGTGTGAATGAGTTGAATATAATGAAACCTGTTCAGGATGGTTTGTTTTTCTTCCACACAGTCTATGCAACCTCCATCCGCCTCCATCCTTTATGAGACCTAAGACGTGATGCAGCTCCAATGGGAAATATCAGTTGTGTCTCTACCAAGGATTCAGAAAAAGACAAGGTAAATTCTGTTGCCAGTTTCAGTTGCAATACTTTCTGGAAACTTTTATCTGGCCTTGTATGTTTTTTGGGTTGTTTTTTGTTGTTGTTGTTGTTGTTGTTGTTGTTGTTGTTGTTGTTGTTTTGGTCTTCTGGTGTCTTTACTGTTTGATTTATGTCCTCACAAGCCTCCCGGCTTCTCCAATGTAACATCATCATGTTAGCTAGTGCCTCTGGACACCACAAGTGCATAGAGGCTGAGGACCACCTGGCTCTCACTTAGTGTTTGTGGAAATAACTTGAGGAGGATGACACTTCACTGCACCCTCAAGTCTTCTGGAGCGTCTGACTCCTTCCACACCTTCTTTACACGGGATTATCCTGATTATTTTCATTTTTTTTTTCCTTTTCAAGTGTAGGCCATGAATGTGTTCAGAATGTCTGCTATGAGCCTCATGACTGGAATTGATAAAAACTCTTTCCAACATTATATTGTGTGCTTTGTGCAGTGCTGAGGGTTCTTAGAAAAATTTCAGAATTCATTACTGGTCCTTCTGTGTTGGCAAATGTACGATAGAGAATTTCTCCAGTTGTCCCCTAGGTGGAAATACTCTGAATTTTCAGAAGTGGCATGTGTAATAAAAAATGTACGTGGAACTGCAGAGAATCAGTGATTACTTGCAAGGACAATACCTCATAGAGTTCTCCAGTTGTGTTTATAGGAGTAGGTTCTCTTGTGTCCCGGGAGCAGTTGTAATTGGTACTTTGTCTCATGATACCTTATGGGAGTTTTTCACCTGAAATTGAGACATGTTTGTGTTCATTCTTTTACGTAGAATTTCTACCTCCCTTTTACAAAGGCACAAAATAGCTCTGCAACTCATGTTGTATTTAAAATCTGAATTACCTGTGAATTAAGATAAACATACTTGAGACCAATGAATATGCACAGGTAATGTGTCTCCCTCAGAAAACTCATATCCAGGCCCCAATGCTGGACTCCAGGAATCCCCATCTCCTCAGAGGTCTTTGTGGCCTTGCACAGAAGATGTGTTTGTAAGGGAGGGAAGCAGAGTGAGGACAGGCATGGGATCACAGGTAGAGCTTTGACCTTGGGGCGGCCCTGGATCTCTGTGTGGTTCTGGTCATTTCTTTCATTCCTTCATGTTCTGTCTGTTCTCAATGTGCAAAGAAAAAGTCTGCAGATCTGGTGGAAGAGGACACCAGAGAGATCCTGGACACAGATGCCTGCCTCTCTGGAATACTTTCCTTTATTAGACTGGCATTACTGCCATCAATCTTCTAGAACAGGACTCCTTGGCTTTCTGCATTTTTAAACATGGGCAGTGATGTGTGGTGATAGTCATTTTTCCTTGTGGCATCTGGTACCTTCAGGATATATGTGGGACCTCATGGAAGGGTAGAGTTTTCTGACACTGATGCTCTGTTCTACTAGAACCCATGAATGAACAAGGGGCCAGGTGCTGACACCTGCTTCATTGTGTTTCAGCTCCTGTGGGCGTTCTGCTTCTGTCTGTCATACCAACACACCTGTCACTTCTGTAGGTCCCTATGGATGCAAGAGGACCTCCTTCTTTCCCAGGTCCACCCTGCACAGATACAATTTATCACTGTTCATGGGCCATATGGGCTGCTTCCAGCTCCTTGATGGTGGGACAGTACCCATCACCTCCACCTCGACTATTTGTGAGATAAACTGAGCTGTATGAGTTGACATGTTCAGCATGTTCAGCTTCTATGTTGTTGAGTCTTTGAGAAGATGGAGAGATGGCCTCACACGCTTTGTAATGCAAGGGTGCTGCTGGATGTGGACACTGTTAAGATTCCTCAAGTTTCTCAGGACATACATATGTTGGGCTGTGTCATTTCCATTACTGAGCTGGGCTGCATATATCATTTGTGGAGAAGGAAAGAGTCTTTTAATAGAAAAGCAGGCATATCAGTTCTGCAGATGTGCCCAGCACACAGTCCATGTCCCTGGCTCTGTGAGAGATGAGGCAAACCCTTACCATCAGGGGCTTCAACTGTCCTAATGGGGAGAGAGTCACGTGCGTTAAATTACATGGAGCTTCTGGTCTACAATAATGGCAGCTCCAGTAATGGGTCCTCAAGTACAAGAGACGGAGACATGAAACTCATGGAAATGAATTGGAGACTGTGCATGAGAAGGGAGAGCTGAGATGGTACAGAGAGGAGGGTGTTGGACTCAGTGAGATCGAGTTGGAGGCCATTTGTGGCAGGGCCCACAACCTGGGCAGGGATAGTGAGCGCAGAGCGGCATCCACACAGAGCTGCTGTATGGGTTCAAGGATAGTCCATGCAGGTATCATCTCTGAAATGTCATTGTGGCCAAAGTGCACCCAGTTCATTATCTAAATAAAGACTGTTGTTTCTCTTGGAGGTTCTCCTGAAGATTCTGGATCCTTGTGAAAGAATTCCCTGGAGATTTGTAGTTTTCCTTGGTTCTTATGGGATGCTTGTCTGCCTAAGTTTGTGTGCCTCTGTGAGACTAAATGTGATGAAAGGTTGTAGATTAGCTGTGTGGCTTCCTTGGCCTTCAGCCTGAATCAGACTCTTACCAGGGAAATCAGGGTTGACCAGGAAACGCCCCTGCTGGAATCTTGTCACCGCACCCCTGAACCTACTGTCATGACCCTGCATGAAGGTGTACATCTCTGAAACTTCCCTCACAATTTCCAGAGGCACTGCCTGTGATCCTGCTGTCTAAGCCCTAATGCCAGCTCTCAGTGGGGCCATCTCAGAGCCTCAGCATTGTAATCTGAGAAGCAGGAACAATGTTGGTCTCTGATGTCAGTGCGATGAAGAGGTGGTTAAGCACATAAGGAATTTGTAAAATGTATGGGATGAGTGTGAATTCACCCTTCTCAGGGTGGAAATGAATGTATCTGCACACAGAAGATCATCAACAGATGTTCATTCAGTTTCATGAAACTAAGGGTATAATGCCTGAGGTTGGGAGATTGGCAATTCCTGTTTCCAAAGATACAACAACGACCCCTGTGTTTTTTCCATTAAAATTCAGGTCCTACTTTACAAAGAAGGAAAAGATAAGTATGAGAATGTGTATATTCAGGCATCTACATCTAAGATCTGAGGTAGACATACAAATGCAGCCACACAAATATGTGCTCATCCAAGGCCACAGATGTATTGTAGAAGACAAAATGCATAGAGGAGAACAGAAGATCCCTTTGCAATAAGTCAAAATCACTTTGACGTAGAGGACAATCCGTTTGAAATTTGGAGAGAACACTGAACCATTACAAACCAGCTATGGTTATTATATATTTAGAGATGGTGTCTAATCTGCCCCTTGGTCTGAATGCTTTCCCTGCCCACCCTGTCCACTCCACTTTGTCCTTCCTAATGTCCCCTAATACACTTGTCACAGTTGTGTTTCTGTGTCAGCGTCAGCTTCCAGGAAAATAACACTCGTTCCCCATCAAGCGTACACTTTGGGGTTCCTGTATATGCAGTCAGCCAACACATAGCATGTACAGGATTGGTGGAAGAAGACAGATCATTCTTTGGGGTTGTAATGCCTGGAAGGGACCTATAGTTCCATCTGAGGAGTTGGATACATCCTTTAGGGAGATCTGGTGATGGTTGTTATATCTGTAGATAGATACTCATGACCACATGGCGTGCGTGCTAGTTGATGGGGTTCGTGCTGATGAGGAGGACAGGTATCTGTCTCCAGGAAAGGGTCTCTTCCGATGGTGAGTAATGGATTCAGGAGACCGGTAAGGAGGCCCTGCATTAACTCAGCTCTTGTGCCCTTGTGCACCTTACCAGCTTCCAATAGCACCAATAGCACCAATCTAGGTGGCCTCAAGGGGGCAAATGGCGCAGCTTTTGTGGTGAGTCCCACATGATGTCCCACAAAGCTTCCCCTGTTGCCTTATTGAGGAATCGGGAGGGCAGAGCTCCATGGTCTGAGATAGGTTCCTTGGACACCACCCAGGAGAGTTGTGGGTAAGCATATGGCTCCTTCTACATCGGCCAAGCCAATCCACTTTGCCCCAGGCACCCCGAAACCTCTGAGCCCCTTTTTCCTCCCAGCTTAGGGAAGCAGCCAGCCCTCCAGAAGCTTTTGGGTCATGGATTAGCCACCAAGGGTAAATGTCTGGCTGTCCACATGCTGCCAGCATTGCTCTAGCAAATGTCAACATGAGCAGCTGCTGTACAGGGGATTCTCCTCCATTGTGATCAGGGCCTGGGACAAAACAAGACATGAGAGAGGGAGAGACAGGAGTGCCCTGTGCTCCTGGACAGGGCTCCATGCAGAAAGCAGATATCCTGAAGCCTGGGGAGAGGTGGAGAAAGAGACAGGCAGGGAGAGAGACATTGAATTTGTGATAGGGGAATTGGGCAAGTCCTAGAGAGTGAAAGGAAGAAATAGAGAGTGATGTGGTTAGAGATAAAGAGAGACAAAGAAGAAGTACAAGGAGAAAGTAGAGACCTGGTCCAGGAATGTGGATGGGGTGAGATGGGCCAGGGGAGAGGGGATGTATGAAGTGTCTCTGAGTGCTGGGGCAGAAACGGCAGGTATCATGGGCACCAGTGTTGTATGACTCCAAGACTCCAACATCCCTGGGGCCAAGCTTTGCAGAGGCTATTGCATTTGAAAAGATGGGTATCCCTCATTTCTCCTGGAATTGTGGGGGCACAGCCTCATGTTCTGTCATGGGGAGGGATGTCTTGAGGGAGAGTGTGCTGCTCTTTGGCAGGTAAACACTAGAGCCGCCCTGTGGGGAGGGAAGCCGGACCCATCTCCCTCACTTCCCCAGGCCCTGTTGGATTTCCCCGCAGCTCCCTACCAGCTGGTCTTCCTCATGTTCTGAACCCAGGCATCAGGCATTGTGTTGCCCCCAGAGCCGGCAGTCTGAACCTGGCAGAGTTGAACTGCTGATATTGATAAAAAGTATTTGACAAGAAGGTCCATATTCTCCCTCTGGAGCTAGTGGTGTGCATCAAGATCGTGGGTTTTTATCCTCCTGTCCACTGCCAAACTGAGGATGCCAGATGGTAGGTGAACCTTTTAAAACACCATAGTCTTGTCTTACATCAAATTCAAAGACATTTTCTTGTCCCAGCTTTCTTTTAATTTTGAAGAGATGGCAGTTAGTAATTGAAGGCATAATGAATGGTCCTATAGGAATTTGACCTATTGACTGATGGACATTATTTCATACATCTGTATCACTAAAGCACATTTCATTGGAAATGTTAGCCAAGGATACATACAATAAATTCATAACAGATGTGTAGCTCCCTGTAAGTTGCATTCTGACCCTGCCACATATGTGTCCTCAAAGATATTATTAGTGACTATTCAGATAAGCTCTCTACATCAAGATGGTGATGTTAGAGAATCTAGTATAAATGGAATTTCACAGATTCTAAATTAGGAATGATTGTTTTTAATTTATAATGTTTCTGTTTTTCTTTTTTGGAGAGAGCCTGAGGGAGGGAGGGGGGAGAGAGCAGGAGACACGGAATCTGGGGCAAGCTCCAGGCTCTGAGCTGTCCGGACAGAACCTGACGCAAGGCTCAATCTCATGGACTGCAAGATCATGACCTGAGGGGAAGTCGGGTGCTTAACTGACTAAGCCACCCAAGCGCCCCAGGAATGATAGTTCATTGGCAAAAAAAGATAAATTAAAGATAGCGTAAAGGATGTCAACTTTTCATTGAAATATTCTTCACACATTTGTTGTATTAGTTTTAGGCATACATTGTAGTCATTCCATATGTCTATAAATTATGTTGTACTTCAGCACAAGTGTAGCTATCCTGTGAAAGCATGCAACAATATTATTACAGGATTGACTCTATTCCATTGGCTGTCTCTTGTATCCCTAGGACTCATTCGTTCCATAGCTGGAAGCAGTTATCTCCCTCTCAAAGGTGTCAATTCTTTATCTAACCTAACTACTCTGGTGGTAAACACAATTACTTGCTCAGCATGTGTAAATTGGCGGTCTATTTTTCTGTGGACATTGCTTAAAACATTACAAATGATGTCATTATGTTAATAAATTCTGTTTCATTCTTCACTCAAAAAAAAGGAGAAGGAAAAGATTTCTTTGTGTCCCAGGCCCTGTCACTAAGACCCTTCCCATTGTGGAGAACAGGCGGAGTTGCCCAGAGCACCTTCAGTCCCTCAGCTGAGCGACCAGGGCCTTCAACATTGCAGGAATTCCCATGGTATCCAGCAGAGAGAGCTCAAGCACCACAGACCTGGAGGGGCGGGCTCCTCTGCCTAGGCAGTGATGGCCAGCAGAGGGCGCACCATCGGCTTTTCTGACCCAGGGCACTTCAGAGCAGGAAGGGCTGCTGCTGCTCCCAGAGGACACAGGGCCTCTACCACTGTCTCAGGACAGAGAGCAGAGCTGTGTTTCCAGCGGGTTCTGCCGCCCGCCCCAGGGGAGACCTTGGGAGCTTAGCAGCAACTTGGCATCTCCTGAGTCGCCAGAGAGAAGCTGCCTTCCCCCCTGTGTGTGTGTGTGTGTGTGTGTGTGTGTGTGTGTGTGTGTGTGTGAGTGTGAGTGTGGTTAACTTCAAGTTTCTTAGCTTTGTGGTCAGAAAAAATGCTTGGTCTGATCTCTGTCTTTGGGTACCTGTTGAGGCCTGTTTTGTGACCTAGAATGTGATCAATTATGGAGAGTGCCCCATGTGCACTTGAAAAGAATGTGTACTCTGCCATTTTAGTATGGAGTGTTCTGAATATATCTGTTAAACCCATCTGGTCCAGTGTGTCATTCAAAGCCATTGTTTCCTTGTTGAATTTCTATTTACAGGTTCTGTCCATCGATGTGAGTTTTGTGTTAAAGTCCTCTAATATCGTTATATTATTATAAATGAGTTCTTTTATGGTTGTTGTTAAATGTTTTATATACTTGGTGGTTGCATGTTGGGGCATCAAAATTTATAATCATTGGATCTTCTTGTTTGGTTGTCCCCTTTAGTATGAGATAGTGTTTGTCTTCATCTCTTGTTACAGCTTTATTTATTTTTTAAATTTAAGTCTTAGTTGACATACAGTGCATTCTCGGATTCGTGAGTAGAATTCAGTGATTCATCCCTTACATACAACACCCAGTGCTCATCACAACAAGTGCTCTTCTTAATATAGGTCCCCCATCTAGCCCAGAACTGACCCATCTCCCTCCATGAACCTTCACTTTTTTTTCTCTATCATTAAGAGACACATGTAGTATGTTACCACTCTTCTCTTTTCCTGCCCCCTTCCCATGTTTTCATCTGTTTTGTTTCTTCAATTCCACATGAGTGAAATCATATATTTGTCTTTCTCTGATTGACATATTTCACTTAGCATAACACATTCTAGATCCATCCACATCGTTGGAAATGGCAGGATTTCATTCGTTTTGAAGCTGAGACATATTAGATTGTACATACATATGTATATACATATTAGATTGTATATACATATGTATATACATATACAAACACACACACATGCATATACATGAATACACAGACACACACATACACAGACCCCACAACTTCTTTATACCTTCATCACTTGATGGATACTTGAGCTCTCCATAATTTAGCTACTGTTGATAAAGCTGCTATAAATACTGGGTGCATGCAATTTTACTACTAGGTATTGACCTAAAGGGTACCAAACTACAGTCTCGATTTTAAAGTTTTTTTGCCCGATATAAATATTGGTACTGGGTTTCTTTTGATATTGTTGGCATGAAAAATGTTTTTTCATTCCCTCCATTTAAATCTGCAGGTGACTTAAGTCCAAATAAGGCTTTGTAGGCAGTACCTAGATAGGCCTTGTTTTGTTTGTTTGTTTCTTTTCTTTTCTTTTCTTTTCTTTTCTTTTCTTTTCTTTTCTTTCTTTGTCCATTCTGACCCCCTATCCAATGTCTTTTGATTGGAGCATTTAGTCGATTTACATTAGAGTAATTATTGATAGGTATATATTTAGTGCCCTACTAGGTGTTTTACCATTGTATCTTGATTTTTCTCTGATCCTTTCTTATCTGTAACAATTTTGGTCTTTCATTTCCACTAAAAGAGCCCGATTTATATACTCTTTTCTTTTGACTGGTAGTATATTTCTTTACTTATTTTTAATATTTCTTCTTTTTTAAAAGTTAACCCCAAGTTAGTTACCTTATAGTGGAATACAGTTTCAGGATTAGAATTTAGTGATCCGTCAATTACAAAAATATATCCAGTACTCATCCCAAGTGCTGTCTCTAATGCCCATCACCCATTTAGCACATACCCCTATTCAGTAACCCTCCAGGAACCCTGAGCTTCTTCCCTCTATTTAATGGTGTCTTATCATTTGACTCCATCTCTGTTTGTATCTTATTTTTGCTTTCCTTTCACTATGTTCTTCGGTGTTATGAATTCTCTCATCTGTGGAATTTAATATGATGTGTGTCTTTCTCTGACATATTTTACTTATAATAAAGTCCAGTTCACTCCGCGTTGTTGAAAATAGCAAGATTTCACTCCTTTTGATCGCCGTGTAATATTCCATTGTATGAATATACATCTTCTTTATCCATTCATCCGTCAATGGTCATTTGGCCTCTTTGCATAATGTAGCTATTGTTGATAATGCTGCTATAAACATTGGAGTGTATGTGCCACTTGGAGTCAGCATTAATGTATCCTTTGTGTAAATACCTAGTAGGGCAATTGCTGGGTCCTAGTACAGTTCTACTTTGTTTTTTGTAACGAATCTCCATACTATTTTCCAGAGTGGCTACACCATTTTGCATTCCCACCAGCATTGAAAAACTTTCCCTTTGCATCCTTGCCAACATCTGTCGTTTCCTGAGGTGTTAATTTTAGCCATTCTGATAGGCGTGAGGGGATATCTCATTGTGGGTTTGATGTGTATTTCACTTATGAGGAATGAGGGTGAGCATCTTTTCACGTGTGACCAATCTAGATGTCCTGTTTGTTAAAGTGTCTCTTCATGTCTTTTGCCCATTTCTTCTCTGGATTATTTGGTTTTTGGGTGTTGAGTGTGATAAGTTCTTGATAGATTTTGGATACTAACCCTTTATCTGATATGTCACCTGCAAATATCTTCTCCCATTCCATTAAGTTTCCTTTTAGTTTTCCTGATTGTGTCCTCTGTTGTGCAGAAGCTTTTTATCTTGAGGTCCCAATAGTTTATTTTGGTTTTATTGCCCTTGCTTCTGGAGAAATGACAAGCAAGAAGTTGTTGCGGTCAGGATCAAAGAGGTAGGTTGCTTGTTTTCTCCTCTAGGATTTTGATGGTTTCCTGTCTTACATTTAGAGCTTTCATCCATTTTGAGGTGTGTGTGTGTGTGTGTGTGTGTGTGTGTGTGTGTGTGTGACAGAGAGAGAGAGAGAGAGAGAGAGAGAAGTTTAAGAACATAGTCCAGGTTCATACTTCTCACTGTCCAGTTTTCCCAGTACCATTTGCTGAAGAGACTCTTCTTTTTCCTTTGGATATTCTTTCCTGCTTTGTGAAATATTATTCAGCCATATGTTTGAGGCTCCATTTCTGGGTTCCCTATTCTGGTCCTTTGATCTATGTGTCTGTTCTTGTGCCCGTACCATACTGTCTTGATGATTGCGGCTTTCTAATGCACCATAAAGTCCAGAGTTGGAATGTCTCCATCTTTGTTTTTCTTTTTCAACATTACTTTGGCTCCTTGGGGTCTTTTCTGATTCCATACAATTTTAGGATTGTTGTCTCTAGCTCTGTGAAAAATGCTGGTGTTATTTTGATAGGAATTACATTGAATTTGTCAATTGCTTTGGGTAGTATTGACATTTTAACAATATTTGTTCTTCTAATCCATGTGCATGGGATTTTTTTTTCGTTTCTTTGTGTCTTCTTCAACTTCTTTTATAGACGTTGTATGGTTTGTTCTTTTAATTTTTTTAATGTTTATTTATATTTGAGAGAGTGAGCGAGCAAGTGACAGTGCATGAGTGGGGGGGGGGGCAGAGAGAGAGAGGGAAACACAGACTCTGAGGCAGGCTCCAGACTCTGAGCTGTGAGCACAGAGCCCGTCAAGGGACTCAATCCCACAAATGCAGGATCATGCCCAGAACCAAAGACAGCACTTAACCGACTGAGCCACCCAGGAGACCCTCTATTGTTTTAACTGTACTGATCTTTTCCCTCTTTGGTTGGGTTTATCCCTGGGTATTTTATGGTTTTCAGTGCAGTTGTAAATGACATCAATTCCTTGATTTCTCTGTTGATTCATTACTGGTGTATAGAAATGCAATCAACTTCTGCATATTGATTTTATATTCTGATACTTTCCTGAATTCTTGTATCAATCCTAGATGGTTTTTGGTGGAGTCATTCGGATTTTCCACGGAGAGTATCATGTCTGTGAGCAGGGAAAGATTGATTCCTCCTTGCCAACTTGGACACCTTGTATTCTTTTTGATGTCTGATTGCTGAGGCTAAGACTTCCAACAGTATGGTGAATAAAAGTGCTGAGAGTGGATATCCCCATCGTGTTCCTGACCTTAGGGGGAAAGCTCAGTTTGTCACCATTGAAGATGATATGAGCTGTGGGACTTTCATATCTGGATAGTCTCATGTTGAGGCATGATACTTCTATCCCTCCTTTCATGAGGTTTTTTTTTTTTTTTCACCACGAAAGGATGCTGCTGCATTTTGTCAAATGTTTATTCTGCATCTATGGAGAGGATCATGTGGTTGTTATCCTTTCTTTTATCAATGTGATATATCACATCAGTTGATTTGCAGATATGGAATCTATTGTGCATTCCAGGAACAAAATCCACCTCATTGTCCTGAATAATCCTTTTTATGTATTGTTGGATCCGGTTTGCTACTTTTTGTTGAGAATTTTTGCATCCAGGTTCATCAGGGAAATTGGTCTATAGTTTTCCTTTCTGGTGGGGGTTTTTGTCCAGTTTGGACTCAAGGCCATGTTGGCCTCATAGAATGAGTTTGGAAGTGTTCCTTCCATGTCCCTGGCCATGACCTTATCTTGTTCTTTCATTTGGGATGCATTCCTCTTGTCTTGGCATTTTGGTTGAGTATTTGCCTTCTCTGTTACCAAAGCTCATTATGTTACCTGCCTCTGAGATGAATGGCTTTATGAAGAGGAGATCATCAAGTGTCCAGGGCCTGGCACATCACGGAGTGTCTGTGGTGTGTGTTGCATGCACTGTTTTATGTTCTGGCTGCACTATCCTTCAAGCCAGTTGTATGAGCAATGTATGGTCCTTGGCCAGAATGTGGTGAGACTTATCTAGGTCTGCTCCGATCTGCTTGTTAAATGAGACTTGAAACGATTGCCACTAGAAGTGAAGCATAACTGTCTGGTCAAGAGAGGTGGTCTGGTCATGGGCTTCCACTGGTGTTCTGGGGAATGGGCCAGGTCCATTGTGACAGAGGCAAGCTTCAATGACCTAGGCCAGTCTCTCCAGAACACAGGAAGTTGGGGTTGGTGTAAGCAGCTTAGGCACCCAGTGTGGGGATTGCCTTGTTTCCAGCATATGGCTCTGTGTTTTTTTTGTTGGGGGGGAGGTGTGCAGAACAGGGAAATGGTGCCACGCAGCCCACCTGTCCTAGCTCTTTGTCTCCTCATTGTGAACACTGCTTCTCAGGGATGTTCTCCCCGATCAGTGTATAATCTCTCCAGTGTGTGCACCAGGCGTTGTACAGATCACTGTTTCAATGCCATCTGACTGCAAGTTGTTGGCTGCCTTCTTTTCAGGAGTAGGCCAGTGCCATCATGGCTGTATCCCAGCCAAGACTGCTAACCTTTGAAACTCCACATTCTCGGGGTGCCTGGATGGCTTGGTTAAGTGTCTGACTCTTGATCTTGGCTCAGATCATGACCTCTTGGTTGTGGGATTCTCTCTTTCCCTGTTGTCTTGCCCCTCTCTGGCATGTGCTCTCTTTGTCTCTAACTTGAATAAACTTTAAAAAAAAAGTGGCATGGAATACCTTATTTAGGCAAGACTGCCTCTCTGAGGGGAATGGCAGGGATCTATCAGTTAAATTTCCAGTACTGACTAGGAAATTATTTGCTGACCGGTGAAAGGTTACATTCCTGCAGGAATGAAATTAGGTTTCGTGACATGTGGCCTTAACGTAACTAACTCCATGATGGGCCTGTGATTTTTCTTAACATTCCAGACCCAAATTTTTACACATACATTTTTTATTAAATGTATAGCCCTAAATAATATTTTAGCCATCTACTGCCGGCTCAAAGATCGTATCCTGTGAAACTCTGACCATCTCCTAATCATAGTTGAAGATCGACTCTGTGGCTCTAAGATCTTTGTGGCTCTAAGTTACTTTGATCTATGTTACTAAGATCTTTGTGAGTCTAGATTACTGCTGGCCTTTTGAAGTCTTTGACGCAGGGACCCCCAGCCAGGTTGCTGACCCATCTCTTAGGCACAGAAGCACCCTTTCCACGTCACCCCGCCCTAAAGCGTTGTCTTTCCCTCTGGTACTTCTGGGACTTACCCTTTGGCAAGTCACATATCCTCATGCAAACATGTCAGTGTGGACCAGAGAAAGCTGCTTGCCTGTGGACTCCCCCTTCATGGTCACATCTTATCCTTCTGAAACCCTTTGAACTCCCTATCATTCTTCCAGTCTTTGAATATCTGCTTGATTTGGAAATATTTGATTCTCTTATATTCCTGCTAAAAGTATACGTGAAAATATTAAAGCAAGGGTTCTTTACAATAAGTGAGCCAGTCACAATGCTTCATCTGTCCGCGTGTGTGTTTTTATTTTTGACAATGTTCAGGCATGATGTGACGTCCATCCTATAAAATCTGAGAATCATTCATGATCTAGCATAACCACCTTTATGGAAAGCCATTCAATGACATGCTCGTTCAAGATCAGAAAAACAATTTACATACCACATAATAGAGTGGTATATACATACGTTATTATCTTAAAATATGTAAAGCCAGATGTTTCTATGAAGTGTTTATCATGCATTCAGTTTTCTGTACCATGAATGCTATTATTTAAATTAAACAATAGTAAGAACAAGAATAGGTACATGTACATCACTAGTAACTAATACTGGAACTAGTTATATACTCTTATGTGTAGAAAAAACATGATTACTAATAATCTATTCTCTCATGATGGGTTTCTAGTTACCAAAACAAATTGGGAAGATAATACTGAGTATCCACATACATCAGACTGTTTTCTCCCTATTGATGTCATAATGGTTGGTACATGATCACAATCAAGGTATCAAAGAGATATGGTAGTATGAAGTAAAGTTTATATTTGTATTCAGATTGCTTCGGTTTTAACCTCTCCTAGCCCAGACTCATCCCATCTCCTTAGGCTCCACTTGGCCATGACAATTTTTAGATTTTTCCATATTTTTCATAAGGTGCAAAGTGTTGAGGGTACGTTGGTACAATGTATTTTGTAGAATGATCCTTGGCTGGGATATGCCTAACGTTTGTTCAAATGCTTAAGCCAGAGTTATTGTGTTTTGGAGCAGAAGATCCAGAGGCATAGTGCCATCCATAATTATCACTTCACATAAAGATTGTTTACTCTGAATATTGCGGGCTTTTTTGGTTCCATACAAATTTTAGGACTGTTGTCGTTCTGTGAAAACTGCTGTCGGTAATTTGATGGAAATTCCATGAATTCTGTCCATTGCTTTGGGAAGTATAGACATTTTCACTATATTTGTATTTCTGATCCATGAGTGCGGAATGTCCTTCCATTTCTTTGTGTCATCTTGAATTTCTTTCATCACTGTTTTATACTTTTCTGAGTATAGGTCGCTCACCACTTTGGTTAGATTTATTCATAGATATCTTATTTTTGGCATATGACTGTAAATGGGACTGTTTTCTTAATGTCTCTTTCTACTGCTTCAGTATTATCTACAAATGCAACAGATTTCTGTACAATGATTTTGTATCCTGTGACATTGCTGAATTCATTTATCAGTTCTAAGAGTTATTGGGTGGGCTCTTTAGGGTTTTCTATATATAGTGTCATGTAGTCTGCAAATCGTTTCGTTTCGTTTGTCTGCTGGATGTGGCTAGGACTTCCAGTCATTTGTTTACTAAAAGTGGTATGAGTAAACAACATTGTCTTCTTCCTGACCTTACAGGAAAAGCTCTCAGATGTTCCCCATTAAGGTTGATTATAACTGCAGGGTTTTTATAGTTAACCTTTATGACGTTAATGTATGTTTCCTGTAAACCTACTTTAGGGGGTTACATGCATGAACGGATGTTGTACTTTGCAAATGTTCCTTTCTGCATGTATTGAAATGACTGTATGGTTCTTTTCTTTTAACGTTTATTAATTTTGAGAGAGGCAGAGCGTGAGCAGGGGAGGGGCAGAGAGAGAGGGAGACATAGAATTCGAAGGAGGCTCTTGGATCTGAGCTTTCAGCACAGAGTCTGACGCGGGACATGAACTCAGGAATCATGAAGTCATGACCCGAGCTGATTTCAGACTGTTAAAGGATGAGCCACCCAGATGCCCCGATCATCTGGTTCTTAGCCTTTCTCCTGTTGATGTATTGTATCACATTGATGGATTTGCGAATATTGAACCACCTTTGTAGCTTGGGAATAAATCCCACTCAATTGTGGGATATATTTACAGTTGTTATGTCTTCTTTTTGGATTGTACCATTTACTGTTATAGACTGTCCTCCTCTGTCTCTTGTTATGTACTTTTTTAAGTGTATTTTTTTCTGATGCAAGTATTGTTACTCCAGATTTCTTTTGACATTCATTTGTGTGATGTTTCTCTATCCTCACTATAATTCTTGAGGTGTAAAGTGGGTCTCTTGTAGGCATCTGAATCTGTTTTGTTTTTTCATCCATTCTTACTCCCTACCTCTCTAGATTGGAGCATTCACTCCATTTCCCTCAAAATTGATTGATATGTATATATGTATTGCCATTTTATTGCCTGTTTTGTTGTGGTTTCTAATGAGTTTCTCTGATCCTTTCTTGCCTTTCTTTCATGTATTGCTTATTTTCTTTAGTGATATATTTTTATTTCCTTATCTCTATTCTTAGCATAGGTATGACTGGTTTTAGGATATGGCTACTGTTAGATGTTTATATAACCTCTTCTGCATTTAGCAGTTTGTATTAAGTTGATGGTCATTTACCTTTGAACCCATTACTTTCTCCTCCCTAGGTTTTTGGTAGATGTTATTATAGTTCAAATCCATTTCTCTGATGTCTTTAATAGATTTTTTTCCAGAAATGTTCATTTTTTACTTGAATTGTGTCTTCTACCTCTATACTGTCACTGTTGGTCTCTCCTTTCCATTCAAAGAATCCCTCTTAATATTTCTTGCAGGACTGGTTTAGTGGTACAAACTCCTTTAGTTTTTGTTTGGGAAAGTCTGTGTCTCCTTCATCCTGAAAGATAGCCTTGCTGAATAGAGTATTCTTGGCCGCTGATTTTTCCATTCAGCACTTTGAATATGTGATGTCACTCACTTCTGGCTTGCCAAGTTTCTGTTCAGAAATATGTAGCTAGCCTCATGGGTCTTCCCTTGTAAGTTAAGGACTGTTTTGCTGCTTTTACGAGTTTTTCTTTATTCTCACCCTAATTTGTAAGTTTGTTTACAGTAGGTTTGTGTGTTGGCCTGATTTTGACGGGAGTTCTCTAGTCTCCTGGATGTGGATGTTTGTGTCCCTCCCCCAATGAGGGAAGTTTTCAGCTATTGTTTCCTCAAATACATTTTCTTCCCCCTTTTCTCTTCCTTCTGGACTCCTACAATACGAATACTATTATGTTTCTTGTAGTTACTGAGTTCCCTTAGTGTCATCTCACGTTGCAGAATTCTGTTCTCTCTCTTTGGTTCAATGTGATTCATTTCCATCACTCAGTCTTCGAGGTCACTAGTTTGTTCGCCTGCTTCTTCCATCCCTCTGTTCATTCCAGCAAGCATGTTTCTCCTTTATTGTGTCCTCAGTGTCTACTGTGTTATTTCTTATCTCTATGTCAGGGGTCTCACTCTTCTACTCATTTCACAACTCCAATGAGTATCCTTGTGATAATTCCTTTAAATTCTGTATCAGGTACGTTACTTATATCTCTTTGGCTTAGATCTCTGGCTGTGGCTTTGACTAGGTCTTTCATTGTGGATACACATCTCTGTGTGTCCATTTTGTCTGTCTCTCTGGCCCTATTTCTCTGTGTTAAGAAAGTCAGCTGTGCCTTCTGATCTTGAAATTAATGCCTTTATGAAAAAGAGGTCCTGGAGTCCTCAGCAGTGCACGTCTCCATTTATAGGCCCTGGACCTGCAGGAGGATATCGTATGGGTATTGCTCACTCCCTGCTGTTGTGTCTGGGTTACTTTTCCTTTCAGTGCATGCAAGGGTCTGCACTGATTGCGTGTCTGTTGTGGGCTCTGCTTGCTCTCAGTGATGTCAGTGGGACCCAGGCAGGCCAGCTGAGTCAAGAATCAGCATGAATACATGTGTCTCCTGTGGCCTAAGCATTGTGTGAAATGCCATGTTTACGTTGCGTCTCTACACAGGCAGGGACCTGGCTATCACTCATCCTTCTGGATCACCCGGTGCTGGGTCGGCTGACCTCCAAAGCACCAGGATGTAAACTCAAGGGAATTCAGCCCCTCTGGGTTTTAATACCAAATGTTATGGAGGTTAGTCTTCCCTGTGTCAGCTCCCCCGTGTGAGGGCTCACTTTCTCTGCTCCTTCTGCAGGCAGCCAGCCTCCAACTTTCTGACCTTCCTGCTGCAGCTTCTATTTAGGTGTGGAGTTTGTTGTGCCAGTCTTGGATCCCTCGCTGGTTCATGGACTTGGATGTGGATGTTATGCAGTTGAAAACATGGGACAGCGTGAGCTCAGGGTCTGCTTAGTCTGCTATTATTAATTTTTTAAGTGTATTATTTTGGATTTTTGAGACATGGGAGACAGACTCATCTCATCCATGCACTTCAGGATTAGAAAGGAACGTTCCCACATTTGCTTCTAGTATTTTGTGCTTTGAAACTCTCTTTAATGAGGTATAATGTACATATAACAAAGAGCCTCAAATTAAAGGGTATAATTTGATGAGACTTGTTCTCATGGATACAGCACCATGAAGTCATATGGTTGCTCTCTAAACCTTAATCATGATCCCTTTGTGTCTAGCGCTAATGTTGCTTTTGGAGTAAGGACTTTTTTATTTTTTTTACGTTTTCAGATATCGGCCAGGTGTCTGAAGATCTGCACTAGGGTACCTACCTCCTTTTCAGATAGACTGTATTCCCGTAAGTATTGCTGTCGATCTACCTTTGGACTTTATCCTGCGTTGTATCTTTCAGTGTGTTCACTTAATTTTGTTGGAGTACTTTAATGCTGAGGGAGGCATAATTGGATTGATTTTCACTAAATGCTACGAGCTGCAGTTCCAATCATGACAGAAAGCACGTGCTTCCTGTGTTAGGTACTCAAGAGCAAGGCAGATACCCTGGGCACTTGAGCTGAGTATGTCACTGGGTGTTTTGCCAGCCCTCTTCCCTTCCCTGCGAGACAAGGGTCTCGTTTCGGTCACACAGAAATGTAGGTGAAGTCAGCAGAGAAGGGTCCCTTCTCTTCTCTTTGTCTCTCAGACTCCCTGTCACTACCTTCTGCCTGTCCCTTTCCCTGACTCAATCCCCCCGGCCCACTGCTCCACTCCAGCGATGATCAGGGTGTCCTCCAGCTGCTGTCCTTGTGCTGTGGCCATCGCTCAGTGAGGAAACTGCAGGATGATTATGTAGTCCATGGGTCTGATCAAGAAATCTCTGCTCCTCAGAGTCCTCCTACACTTGGTACTGTCTGTGGAGACCTGGCAGCCTGGGCATGGGTCTGACCCTCACTCCTCTACCACAGTCACTGCTGGTCCTCACCCTTCTCCACCATTATACCTGTCTGACCCCAAGGCACCATGGAGTCAGGGAATATTTCCAACATAATTGAGCATAAGCACCCCATCAATCTAGATATAGGTAGTTCCCATCACCCGGGAAACTCCCTCAGGTTCCCCTGCACAAAGGGTGATCTTGCTTCTATCCTCCCTCACCACCATTTATGGCACTTTGTTACCTGTGTGTACAGGAACCCCACTGTGTGCACTCAATGGGGAGCGAGAGTAGATGGCCTTGAAGCAGACGCTGACACAGAGACAAAACGATGAAAGGTAGATTAGGAGACAGTAGGAAGGACAAAGTGCAGGGGACAGGATGGGCAGGGAAAGCATTCAGGTAGATCTGACACCTTCTTAAAATGTATATACAAACACGATTGTCTGTCACCGTGCATAGTCCTCTTCAAATTTCAAAAGAGTTGTCCTACAAGGCAAAGAGATTTTTGGTTTATTTCCCTCTGATCTTATGTTTTCCTACATGCATTCTGTCTTCTGTAGTTTATCTGTGGCCTCAGATGAACATTTTAGTGTGTGGCTGCATCTGTGAGATGATGTGTAATAGAAAATGATTGTCTTCAGATCTAGGTCTCTGAATGTACACATTCTCATAATTATCTTTTCTTTCATGGTGTGGCAGGGCCCGAATTCTAATAGAAAAACGAGGGACATTGTCTTCTTTTTTAAAACAGTGATTCCCACTGCCTGGGCTGAGTTGTTAACAGTCTTAGTTTAATGAACTCCCGTGACCATCTTTTTTGGAGGATCATTGTGTGGAGAGATCTTAATGGAAACTGTGAGAAGCGTGAGGGGACCCTTCCCAGAGATTTTGCAGACGCCTTATGCACTGAATGTCTTCTTTTTCTCTTGTTCTTAGAAACAAATATTACCCCTGTTTTCACAGATAACACAGCTGTCATAATATTGTGAGCGAAGTTTGAGGAGATGCAAAGCTGTAGTCAGGGCGATGACAGGGGTCCAGCAGTGGTGTCATCTGGCCAGCCCTGAATTGTAGGATGACTCAGCTGATCTAGACCCTGTCTCCACTTTTAGTCTCTTGAGGAATATGAACTTGGGCATACAGCCTTTTCATAAGACCAAGTTAAATACCCCATATATCCAGGGCTCTTTTCCCCCCACAAATATCCAGAACCTTCAGGAAAATCCAGGGAGACGAGAATCTTTTTAGGTGATTACCTGCGTGCACTTTGCACTGACAGCGATCCCACATAGCAGTTCTGTATGGACCTCACACTCCCTGCTCAGGCTGTGGCCGGAATGACCTCCAACTGCATCTCCCTGACCCTAACACCCTCCCCTCTGCACGTCCTCAAACTCTGCTTACTGTGCTCAACTTCCCTTCTATTCCTGTATGATTCAAGCTCCCCCGGTTTTGCCCTGGATCCTCACTGGTGTTTCCATGTTGGTGATCACAAGGTCTGCATCGTTTAATGAATGTCCCTCTGTCACACAGGACACCTGGTGCTCTAAAAGTTAGGGGCGCACCTCATTCATTACAGAACCCAACACATTGTGTCTCCAACATACGCCCCAGTACTGGTGATACATCTGCTTTTGTGTAAAAACTCCTCTTTCATTTGACAAGAGAAACGTATAGCTCACTGTATTACAGGGACATGCCACTGCCCATTGTATGTATGGCCTGAGAAACTTGAGACATGCTACAGTGTCCTCAGGCAGTTTGTAGTTGGATTGCCAAGACTCACAACTGTCTCTACATCATTCCCACAAAGTCAATCATGAAGAAGATTAATATACTTTACCAGCCACTCAGCCAGTTCAGGTCATCTTAACAAATAGAGTAGGTGGAGGAGCTGGTAGAGGAGGGGGAGTTGGCCCATAGCCCATGACTGGTGGTGAAGGGTGGTCCACGGGGTTCAGCCTGCAAGGCGATCCTGGGAAAGGACCAGGACTCTTGCATACAAAATAGCCTGGGGAAAAGAAATGAGAGGTATGTTCATAGGACAGAACAGAGCACCAACACCAGCAAAAAGCGGAAACCCAAAGCAGCAGTGCTCATATCCTACTAGCTTCCCCACCACCAGGTTCCAAGAGGGCAACATCAGCACCAAGATCTCTACCCATACTTTGGGTTCCACTTACAGCTTTGGGGTGGGGAATACTAGTGTCCCCACGTGTCTGGAAACGTAGAAACAGCACGGGCTCTTTTTCTACAAGATTTTTTAAAAAGTAGCATATTCCAGATAGGAAGACATCTGTGTCCAGGATCACTCTCCCCCTCACCACAAGGGTTGTTTATTGTGTATATGAAGAACTACAGAATGAGAAGGAATGACAATACCAGTGTCCACACATGGAATCATAGTCCTCGTGGCTCAAAGCTCTGCCTCTAAGCCCCTGCCTGTGCCCAATCTACTTCTGTCCCGACAATGGGGTCTTCTCCTCTCTGGAAGTGCTATCCATGGGCACAGAGACACATGGGGAGATGGGGATTCTGAGGACCTGCAGAGGACCTGGGAAAGTGGGCTCTTAGAGAAACAGGTAACCTATACATGTTAGTTGGGTTCAACTAATTTATTTTACTTCAGAGGTACTTCTCAGCTTAAGTGCAGTACACTTTGCAGGGGAATTGTGTTCTCTGGAAAAATGAGCTGAAATTCTAAAAGACAAAATTAACACAAATGCACTTTGATGTCTGGTGTAAGTTTCCATGTTTTAGCTGTACCTGTGACACAGGACACGAGAGAACGTGCTCATGTGAACACAAGTGAAGGACACCGTGGGCACTTGCCACACAGGTACTTTTGGATTTTTTCTCTTCACAACTTAAGTTCCAGTGCATGTTTTCCATGACAAATATGCCACCTCTTATAGTTCAGATATTTGTGCCCAGGACACACCTGAAGGGACTCTGGACAGCATGTTTACCAAAATGCTGATGGGTATGAAATTTACTTTGTCTAAGACCATTGTAAAGGACACATACAAAAATATGAGTTGGAGTGAAGTCAGTTCACATTTTCAAATTGTAACGATACCCACAGATTTTTCTGAGCACGTTAAAATCCTCAATAGAAGGAAACAGGAGAGGAAGACACAGCAAGAGCAATGATTCCACATTGAGGAGATCCACAAAGAATGAGGCAAGGTAGGAGACTTCCAAGTGGAGTGTGGTGTCATCCTCCTTGATTTATTCCAGGAACACATTAGAAAAGCCCTATGGCCCCCACCTTTAGGCATGCTTAGCTGCTCAAGTTACCAGAAAATGATGCCAGCTGGGAAACAGGGAAGCCCGTAGACTCGGCAGTAAATGTTTTGCATTTGGGGGAAAAAAAAAACAGCAGACAGACCATACGACACACAAACCAGAGACAATGGCAGGAGAGTGTCCTGTACAGAAAGATGTGGCAGTCCGTAAAGACTTAGAACTGAAAATGGCCACAGCATTTACTTTGTGCTTCTCGGCAGTTTTGGCAGAGCCAGTGTCGATGTCACTCTTGGTTGTGATACCTACTTCTGGATCTGCAAAAAGCCCCAGAAGGGATGCAGGCTTATTCTGATTTGAGTAGACTGTTTGGAGGTCAAAAACAAAACAAAAAACCCTCCCCTCATACTTCCGACCACTTCAACTCTTTGTCCCAGTGAGATCCCAAATTACATGCACAGGGTGTCCCACATGCCTCTGGTGATACCCAAAAAGAACTTGAAGAACCATCCCTTATAACTTGATGAAGACTCCTAAAAGCCCTGACT
This sequence comes from Prionailurus viverrinus, assembly GCF_022837055.1. Lineage (NCBI taxonomy): Eukaryota > Metazoa > Chordata > Mammalia > Carnivora > Felidae > Prionailurus > Prionailurus viverrinus. Next base: position 617,527 of record NW_025927615.1, read on the forward strand.
CAGATGTATTCATCACTCATCGAACAACTATGGATGGCTGGGGGCACAAGTAGATGGACGTACGTTACATTGTGCCTCATGCCTCACAAATCCCAGCATGTGGACTGTGTACAGGGCATTTCTGCTGAAGCGCTATGTCTGATTTTCTGCATACGGCCCCATTCCTTCCTACAAGAGACGCCTGTACCAACCCATGGTGGGGGAAAGGACAAAGATGAGATCCTGAGAAACTTGAGGAATATGGTAATGGCAGCAGACACATTCCCCTTGCATCACAATGGTCTGTGGTACCGCCTCTGCACCTTGGCCCAAGACCTAACAGTAACAAAATAAGGTGAGTTTGTTTTACAAGTCAACTCCTAGTGCTCAGATCGTCTTACCAAGTGTTGCAGGTGGAGGGGTTTCGGGTGGCCCCAGGGCTGCCAAGGTTCAGGAGGTGTATGTGCCTAATAGTCCATGGGGGTGGGGCGTCTCCAGGGTAGGGCATGCAGAATCGTCCAGTTAACGGAGGAGGTCCCCAGGATCCAGACTGCCCTGCAGAACAGAAGTGAGGCTACATCCATATTCCAGACAAAAGAACCAATACCAAAAGCAGCTGTAACCCAGAGAAAAATGTGTCAGCACCTGCCACCTTCTCTGCCACCAGGATCCAAGAGAATAGCATCAGTACCTGAAAACTCTGTCCCTGCCACTGGATACCACACATCACTGCCCATGTCTGCGGAAGTAAAATGGCAAGGGTCCTGTCCTAGAGGGTTAACAGAAGTAATTACAGACTAATGAAGTAGCATTCTCCAGACAGGCAGCCATCGATGTCCAGGTTCACCCTGCATCCCTCCTCTACAGCGACTCCAGATGCTCTGCTTTTGCTATATTAAGAACACACAAAAAAAATGAGTGGGAATACACGGCTCATATTCTGCTCGTGGAATCACAGCCACTCCTGGCAAAATATTCTGCAGCCGGACCCTCACTGTGCCTCCTCTGCTCCTCTCCCTGAGAAAGGAGTCTTCCCTCTGGAAGTGTTGCCAAAGGCCTCGGAGACCTCTGGGGAGTGGAGGATGCCTGGAATCTTGCAGGGGAAGGAGAGTCTTCTGTGAAGAACAAGTTACTTGTGGTGAATGTCTACAAAGCTCAGATGTGTTCATCTTAATTCGTAGGGAATTCTGACTTTAAGCATACTACAGGACACAGAGTCATTATGTGCAATGGAAAAAAAGAGGGAGAAATTCACATAACAGATTTCATGCAAGTGTTTTGGTATAAAACTGGTATGTATCATGAGACTATATCAGCTCTAACAGTGACGGGACAAAACCAGAAACTGCTCATAGAAACACAATTGAAGGACACAGTGTGCAAATTGTATTTACCTAAGGCATAGCTGGAGGATTCCAGACAAGTCATTTACCAACAAAGACGGAAAGGTGATGAGTGATGATATTGGCTTTCTCTATGACCACTCTAAATGGCACAGGGCACATAATAGAAAGTTGGAGTCATGATGTCGTTTCTAACAGGTTCATCTCCTAGTCAGAATCAAGAAAGGAAGACACAGCAGCCACACTGTTCCCACAGAGGTGAGGTCTGGAAGGGATCACCCAGGCCGGGAGACATCGGTTTGGAGTGTGCACTCATCCTCCTCTCATTATTTCCTGAAACTCACAGAAAAACCTTAAGGTACTCAGTCTCTAAGCGCTTTTGGCTTCTAAACGTACCACAGAAAGCTGACAGACTAAAAATTGAGAAGCCTGTGGGCTCCTGGGTTATGAGTGTGCATTTGGAAAAGAAAGAACAAACAGACATAGCACACAACATGCAAAACGAGACAAGGCCAGGAGAGCATACTGTACATAAAGATGAGGGTTTCCCAAAAGAGTTACAACTGAGAATGGTCCCAGCATTTACCTTGCCCTTGTCTGCATTCTTGGTACAGTCAGAGCCACTGTAACCCACAGAGGTTTCAGCAGTTTCTCGATCTACTAAAGACCCTAGAAGGGACAGAGGTTTATTCTGCTTTTAGAGAACAGTGCGGAATGAAAACAATCCCTGAACTCATTCCTCAAATATCTTAAACTATTCCCTACAGTCAGGTCCCTGACCAGAGGCAGAGGGTATCCCAAATGCCTCAGGTGACCCCCAAGGAAAAAGGGGAGAACCGTCCCCTCACCTTGATAAAGACCTCACGGTGCCCTAGTTCATGATGTTTCATCATTAATCACGTAACTGTGGACAGGTCAGGTGCAACTAGCAATTTAGAATTCACCAGTAAAACAGTTTTCTCAGTATACATCATGGGAAATCACGATTTCATTACAGATCAGGAATTAGTCTGAGGATGCTTGGATTCAGCATCCGACTCTTAATTTTGGCTCAGGTCACGATCTCACAGCTTGTGAATTCAAGCCCAGCGTTGGGTTCCTCACTGACAGTGTGACGCCTGCTTGGCATTCTGTCTATGCGTCTCTCAAAATAAATAAACTTAACAAAAAAGAATAACACTGAGAACACTGGTTTGGTGTATATCCTCAATGAGTCCTCAACAAGGGTGCATTTCTTCAGGCAATTTGTTCAATCTCCCAGCTTATCTACAAGCTGCCTTCCACAGCAGTTATTATGTAAGGAAAGACTAATTTGACACTATTGAGAAAAGGAAAACTGCGAGAAGTTAGCAGTGAAGCTGCAGAGTTGCACTGATACCATCAGAGGACTAAGCTAAGCTTTATGGAACTTGAATGGCGGGATGTATGGCTACAGTTCCCAAAACAAACAAAAAGAAAGACTCTTCAAACTAGTGAATAAAGGACCTTCTCCTCAAATAAACTAAAGTCTTCACATTGTATCCGGGTGGGAAGAAAGTTTCCAGGCTCTTCAGACAGGGGGATGCTAGAGGAGGTGGGAGGGTCACCATCAGAGGAGGGGCATGAGCTCTACCAGTCACAGGGACAAGTGCCTCACTGTCTGTGGCACCAGAGGACAACATCCTTCTGTCACCCCTTCAGACCACCTGCCGTCCTTAGTGCGTGTGATTCTTTCCAGACCACACGATGATCACACACAGGAACAGGCTGCACAGCAGAAATTGGACTGCGGCACATCACAACGTGCTCCTTACCTCTCCTTGGAGGGTTCTTGCAGTGATTGGTTTCTGCCTCGTGTATCCCTCAGGCAGCCTCTTTGGTTCCATCCCCGTCCAGTCTTGGATACAGAAAAATAATGGACTTGTATAAGAGTTGCAACACCACGTCGTCTACTAGACAACTAACAGTGCAGGTGTCATCCCTGGAAACACGCATAAAAACGCAAGTCAAATGACCACACCTGTATTTCAAGTAAGCGACCTCCCTGCCCTGCTCTGCCATCTCCCTGTCCCAGATCTGAGTCTTGATCTGGGGGAGAAAAAACACATCCACCTTCAGTCGGAAGGTGGTGCCACACTGTGCACCAAAGAAAGAGGAGGAAACAAGAAAACACTTACCTAGTTGTCCTGAGCATTCTTCTCATGAACTGCAAGCGGGAAAAGCCAACAATGAAAAGCCCGTGGTGAGGGATTCCAAGGGCCACTACACTTACCTGCGTGAGGTGCTAAGGGTTCAGTATGTCAGGCAGAACTCAGGTTACCTGGTATCTAAAGGTGAGCTCTGCCTGCTGCAGCTGTTCCCGTGTTTGTTCAATTTGTGGCCTGTGAGTTACAATTGCTCTTGTCAGATAAGGCCCAATATTGGGTATGATTTTAAATAAGCTGCCCACGATCCCAACAACCTCATATCTGTCCCCTGATACAATTTATTCTTACACATGAAACACTTTGCCCGTGATTATCAATGTACAGTAGGATCAAAGCTATTGTTACATCCTTTCCTTACTCATTATCCCATGCCTGTAGGGTTCAGAGTTCATGGAATTCCTTCCCATTTTCAATCTTTCTCTAATTCATCATGTGACAAGTGTCTTTTATCATAAAGATCTATTCTTTTATAACTTTTATCCTCACCATGTTTCCCAGGGTTGCAAAGACAAGGGCCATGAAATGGCACTACCACGTTGATGGGTATGATTCATTGTACGACACACTGCTTTCCTACAGATGATGACACTTGACACCACCCCCGAGGAATGGTAGCATGGACAAAGTTTCCACACAGTCTGCTCACTACTTGAGATCTTCAAATGTTTAGAACCTTAATTATTTTATTCCTTCTAAAACTTACCTTTTTTATCTGTTAATACTCTATGCATATGTTGACTTCAAACTTTTCAAAAAGATTAAAAACCAAAAAATAACAGCCGTTTCATGAGCTCCTGGTAATTACTAGCTGAACTCACTTGTACTTGTTTATTTCTTCTGTAGCTATTTTTTTCCTAATGTTTATTTATTTTTGAGACGGACAGAGAGTGAGCACATGCATGAGTGGGGGAGGGACAGAGAGTGATGTAACAGAATCTGAAACAGGCTCCAGGCTCTGACCTGTCAGCACAGAGCCTGACACGGGGCTCGAACTCCCGGACTGTGAAATTGTGACCTGAGCTGAAGTTGGATGCTTAAATGATGGAGCCACCCAGGCGCCCCTTCTGTAGCTATTTTCAAATTTTACCTGCAGCTGCTAGCTGATTCTTCTTTGCCGCCAGTTCACAGTGTCATTTTCAGCTTCCTAAGATGGGAAAGATACATACACAGTCAGGAACAAGGTCCAGAGGTTCTCCCTTTTTACCTCCCAGCACTCTTGAAGGCCTATGCAAATATCCCTTCCCCCACTTCTCCCATAAATGCACAGACTGACAACCGAATCAGAGAAATTAAGTGAACACTCCATTTAAGTTCAAGAAAATTCAACTTCTGTCTGCTGCCACGTCTCTACTATTGGAACTGTCTTTCTAGTTCTCGTTTCCTCTCCTTTATCATAAAGTCATCAAATAACATTGTACTTTGTGCCTTCCCAGAGTTGGTCTTTTGTTTGATATGGCGAAGACCCATTTCATCAGTGAGTGAAAAACCGTATCTGACCAACTGTACCCATTAGGATGAACCAAGGGATCATCACTAGTCTTACACCTCCATGGGGAGCCCTGATTCTCAGTCCAAAAGTTGTACCATGACACAGGCAATCACCTGAAAGACGACCTTCCAGAATATGGTTTCACTAACATTGCAGCTCACTCCCAGACATCGCTAGCGTTCAGGACTGCAACCCCTGCCTCCATCTTCAAAAGGCCATTCTTAGAACAACCTCATCTCCTGACGTACAACCTGATATGAACTGTCAAACAGTCTGGGTTTACTTCCAGGAAAGAGATTTCAGGTGGAAAACTCTCAACTTCATGGAGCCAAATCTACTTTAACAAGACTCATTCCATTGATAGTGAAGGCAGCAGAAGGCAACGCTTGGCAAGGCTGGGTTGTTGTGTTGCCCTCAGACCATTTTCTTTGTGGTGTTGACTGAGATGGTTTCAACTTGACACTTGATGTCCTCAAGAATCATACGCAAAATTGAAAATCTCTTAGCAAATGACACAAAAGCACTAGACAGAGAAAGGCACATGCATTTCCTTCTGGTCTCTCAGGCAGTCCTTGGGCAAATGCTTGCTGGCGTGGTTGTAATGTAGTGGCTCTGTTGTAAGGGGTTGAAGATAGAGAGGTGGTCAGGTTGCTGTACCCACTCACAGAAAGAGCTTACGAGTTAACAAAAACAAGATGCCAGTGAGAGCAAGCCCTAACCCCAGCTGTGGGAAGGACGAACATAAAGGTGAGTCTCCAGGGAAGAGAAGTCTTCACTTTCCAACACGAGTGAGGGACTCTAAAGTCCCCCATCTCCTCCTGAGAACAAAAGGAAATACTGTACAAAGGAGGAAACATGGGACTGAATGCACCAAGTATCTGACAACCCCACAAAGACACACAAGACCAAGATGGAGAAGAAGGAAGCCCAGGACAAAGCCATCCCTCAGGGGAGGCCAGCAAAGATGATCCCTAGTGAAGCTGCGGGCTTTGGCCAAGACTCAGAAAAGTTACACTTGAAAAATCAGGGGACAGGAAACAACTTGACGTTCTTAGGGATTGGGCCTGCAGTGAGCAATCTCACTGGCATAATGGATGCTGGTACCCCTACCCACTTTCCAGAAAGCAACTTCAATTGTTTCTGCAGCAAGAGAATTCATTTTTTTCCCCACACACTTTTGACCCATGTCTGGTCCTGAACAAAAATGACCTAACTGCTGGGTGACAAAACAGTGTGATGCGATTGAAATCTATAGGACAGTGCAGATGGATCCAGAGTGAATCCAGGTATTAACGTTATTAATGATGGTACCTTCCCTCTGCCGCCCCCAAAAGATAACACAATGTGTGGCAAGCACTTAGGAGAAAGGAAAATGCAGGTTACGTTACAAAAAGCAAGGTAGGAAGGGAAGGTCCAATTCTACTGAATGCATTGGGCAAAAATACTCTGGACCCAGTTCCAAAAGAAATACAATTATCTCTACTGGCTGCCCTGTTCTCCCATACATTACGGTCCTTGTGACAGTTCTCACATGAACATCTTACTTTTCTAAATTTTTTTAACGTTTATTCATTTTTTTGATAGAGACAGAGTGAGAGTTGGGTAGGGCCAGAGGAATATATAGAATCCAAAGCAAGCTCCAGGCTCTGAACTGTCAACACAGAGCCTGACATGGGGCTTGAACTTATGGACTGTGAGATCATGACCTGAGCCGAATTTGGATGCTCAACCGACTGAGCCACCCAAGCGCCCCCATCTTACTTTTTTTGTAGGCACTTTTCTTTGTTCATAGAATTCTTCCAGGTTATGTGCTTTCTCTTTCAGCTGTTTGACTTTTGCTTCCTTTGTGGCTTTCACAGACCTCAGTGCATTACACTTGTCTTCCAGGGCGTTTTTATTTTCTGGAAAAAAAAAAAAAGGTGTTTGCTTGATAAACATGCACATGACCTGAGTCTTGATTTTGGTGAGACACAAAAAGCGCAAGAACCATGAAGGCATGAAAGTATTCTTTCCCTTACCAATGCAAAGTCATTGCCATCATATGGGGATTTCTCCCCAACAGAAAATATAACTTCTAGTTGACAGTTATTGGACCTCAAGGCTCTTAGCTCTACATCCTCAAATTCAACATTGGCACCTTGTGGTTAAGACAGATATGAGGAAAGACTTTCACGGAAAACTGATCACACAACAATTTGTACCTCACACAGCAAGATCGTGCATTGCAATCAACAAACACTAGAGGCATGAATATAACTAGAAGACAAAGATGATGGAAATAGTTCATGTCTAACAACTCATGGCTTTCTTAGCGGTGTATGTATGTATGTATGTATGCCTGTTTATCCCCCATTCACGTTGAAAATTTACTATTCAGCATTCAGAGAGAAAGAGACTATTGAGCACCTGGGTGGCTCAGTCAGTTGAGCATCAGATTCTTGATTTTGTGTCAGGTCACGATTGTAGGATCATGTGATCCAGACCTGTGTTGGGCTCCACACTGAGAGTGAATCCTGCTTAAGATTCTCTCTCTTTCCCTCTCCCCCACTTGCATGCCCCCTCACTAAAATTAAAAAAAATCATAAAGCATAATTTAAACATATTTTTTAAAGGGAAAGGATTATACACTTTGGCTATCACCCTTTCTCTCTCAACTATATTTGGGTATTTTCTACATATCTTGGAGGGCAGAGTTGAATGATGTGATAATTACTGAGTTGTGAAAATAAAAGATAACTCCTAGTCCTTGAAATAGCAAATCTCATCTTGGCGGTCCTAGTAAAATTCCAGCTCATTGGTCAGAAAGAGTTTTGGCTCCCAGAGGCCCGCTGTCTACTGTGGTAAATGGCAGGCAAATATGCTGTGCTCACTACACCCAATGAACAAAAACCCTCCAAAGCCAAATTACGGTAAAACTCAGCAGCCAACTCTTAACTACTTCCTGATTCTTCACATTTCTTTCTCTCTCTCTGAGTTTGCAAGGTAGCAAGTGCACTTTGAACGGTGTCATTTAAAATGTCACTAAAGTGGGTGCCTGCGAGGCTCATTCAGTTAAGCATCTGACTTCAGCTCTGGTCGTCATCTCATGGTTTGTGAGTTTGAGCCCTGTGTCGGACTCTGTGCTGACAGCTCAGAGCCTGAGGCCTGCTTTGGATTCTGTGTCTCCCTCTCTCTCTGCCCGTCTCTCTCTCTCTAAAATAAATAAACATAAATAATTTTATGTTTACTTGTACTCAACACATACAAAAAGATAGAGATCATACCATACACAGTTTCAGACCCCAATGCTATGAAACTCTAAATCAACCACAAGAAAAAATTTGGAAAGATAACAAATACTTGTAGACTGAAGAACATCCTATGGAACAATGAATAGTGGAATGCAAGCTGCTGCAGCCACTCTGGAAAACAGTACGGAGGCTCCTCAAAAAGCTAAAAAGAGAACTATCCTACGACACAGCAATTGCAATACAAGGCATTTATCTAAGGGATACAGGTGTGCTGTTTTGAAGGGACACATGCACCCCCATGATTATAGCACCACGATCAACAATAGCCAAAGTATGGAAAAAGCCCAAATGTCCATTGATGGGTGAATGGATAAAGAAGATGTGGTGTGTGTGTGTGTGTGTGTGTGTGTGTGTGTGATGGAGTATTACTCAGCAATCAAAAAGAATGAAATCTTGCCATTTGTAACTACATGGTTGGAACTAGAGGGTATTCTGCTAAGTGAAATTAGTAGTCAGAGAAAGACAAATATCATATGACTTTACTCATAGGAGGTCTTTGAGACACAAAACAGATGAACATATAATGGAAGGGAAACAAAAATAAAAACAGGGAGGTGTACAAAAGAAGAGCACACATAAATATGGAGAACAAACATGGGGTTACTGGAGGGGTTGTGGGGGGGATGGACTAAATGGGTAAGGGGCACTAAGGAATCTACTCATGAAATAACTGTTGCACTATACGGTAACTAATTTGGATGTAAATTGTAAATAATAAAAACTAAAATTAAAAAAAAAAAGAATGAATGGGTGAACCAAGAAGTTAAAGGGAAAATTAAAAAGTACATGGAAGCCAATAAAACTGATAACACCACAGTCCAAAACCTCTGGGATGCAACAAAGGTAGTCATAAGAGGAAGTTTAACAATCCAGGCCTTCCTAAAGAGGGAAGAAAAGTCTCAGATACACAACGTAAGCTTATACCTTAAAGTAATGGAAAAAAGATCATCAAATAAAATCCAAATCCAGCAGAAGACAAGAAATGATAAAGATTACAGCAAAAATCAATGCTTTCAAAACTGAAAACAAAAACAAACAACAACCCCCCACACACACACACAAACAGTAGAAGAGATCAATGTAACCAGAAGCTAGTTCTTTGAAATAATTAATAAAATTGATAAACCACCAGCCAGTTGGATCAAAAAGAATAAAGAAAGGACCCAAATAAATAAAATCAAGAATGAAAGAGGAGAGATCACAACCAACACAGGAGAAATACAAACAAGAATAAGAGAATATTATCAGCAATTATATACCAAATAAAATGGACAATCTGGAAGAAATGGACAAATTCCTAGAAATACACAAACTATGAAAACTGAAAGAGGAAGAAATAGAAAATTTGAACAGACCCATAACCAGTAAAGAATTGAAATAGTAATCAAAAATCTCCAAAAAAAACAAGAGCCCAGGGCCAGATGGCTCTCCAGCGGAATTCTACCCAACATTTAAGGATGAGTTAACACCTATTCTCTTGAAGCTGTCCCAAAAATAGAAATGGAAGGAAACATCCAAACTCTTCCTATGAGTCGGCATTACCTGGATTCCAAAACTAGACAAAGATCCCACTAAAAAGTAGAAGTATAGACCAATTTTCATGATGAACATGGGTTCAAAAATCTTCCACAAGATATTAGCCAACCAGATCCAACGATACATTTAAACTTTATTCACCACGACCAAGTGGGATTTAACCTGGAATACAAGGCTGGATCGATATCCACAAAATAATCAATGTTATTAATCACATCAATAAAAGAAGGGACAAGAACCACATGATGCACTCAATAGATGCAGAGAAAGCATTTGACAAAATACAGCATCCTTTCTTGATAAAAGGGTTCCACCAAAAAACTGTTAAATGATCCATGAATTCAGCAAATTGGCAGAGTATAAAATTAATGCCCAGAAATTAGTTGCATTCTTATACACAAACAAAGAAGCAACAGAAAGAGAAATCACAGAATCCATCCCGTTTACAATTGCACCAAAACCCATAAAATACCTCGGAATAAATCTAACCAAAGAGGTGAAAAATCTATACACTGAAATCTATAGAAAGATTATGAAAGAAATTGAAGATGACAAACACACAAAAATGAAAAATATCCCATGCACCTGGATAGGAAGAACAACTATTGTTAAAATGTCAATAGTACCCAAAGCAATCTATATATTCAACTGAATGCCTATCGAAATAACACCAGCATTCTCCACAGAGTTACAAAACACAATCCTTCAATTTGTATGGAACCAGAAAAGACCCCGAATAGCCAAAGCAATCTTGAAAAAGAAAACCTAAGTAGGAGGTATCACAATCCTGGACTTCCAGCTGTATTACAAAGCTGTAATCATCAAGACAGTACAGTACTGGCACAAGAACAGACACTCAGATCAATGGAACAGAACAGGAACACAGAATTGGACCCACAGATGTATGGCCAACTAATCTTTGACCAAAAGAAAGAAGATCCAATGGAATAAAGACAGTCTCCTCAGCAAGTGTGCTGGGAAAACTGGACAGTGATATGCAGAAGAATGAGCCTGGACCACTTTCTCACATAAAACACACTCAAAACGGATGTAAGACCTAAATGTAAGATAGGCAGCCGTCAAAATCCTCAAGGGGAAAGCAGGCAAAAACCTCTTAATGTTGGCATCCACATCTTCTTACCCAACACATCTCCGGAAGCAAGGAAAACAAAAGCAAAACTGAAGTATTAGGACCTCATCAAAATAAAAAGCTTCTGCACAGAGAAGGAAACAATCAGCAAAACTAAAAGGCAACCAACAGAATGGGAGAAGATATTTGCAAACGACATATGAGATAAAGGATTAGTATTCAAAATCTATAAAGAACATACCAAACTCGAGAACATACCAAAAAACAAGTAATCCAGTGAAGAAATGGGCAAAGACACGAGCAAACACTCCTCTAAGGAAGACATCCAGATGGCCAACCAACACATGAAAAAATGCTCAAAATCCCTCATCAGGAAAATACAAATTAAAACCACAATGAAACACCCCCTCACCCCTGTGAGAATGGCTAACATTAACAACACAGGCAACAACAGATGTTGGCGAGGAAATGGAGAAAGAGGAACTCTTGCACTGCTGGTGCACTGGCTTGCACTGCTGGTGAAGCCACTCTGGAAAACAGTATGTAGTTTCCTCAAAAAATGAAAAAGAAGACTGTTCAACAACCCAGCAGGTGCACTAGTAGGTATTTATGCAAGGGATACAGATATGCTACTTCGAAGGGACACGTGAACCCCAAAGTTTATAGCAGTACTATCAACAATAGCTGAAGTAAGGAAAAAGCCCAAATGTCCATCGATGGAGGAATGGATAAAGACGTGGTATATATACATACATACATACATACATACATACATACATAGTATGTTTATGTGTGTGTGTGCGTGTGTGTGTATACACCTACATACATACACACACCATGGAATATTACTTAGCCATCAAAAAAAAATAAAATCTTGCCATTTGAAACTACATGGATGGAGAGCCTCCTGGGACCTAACACTAACCGTAAACATAACCCTAAACATAACCCTCAACCTACCCTATCTAGCACATGAAAAGTAAACCAGATGAACAGCCGCACATGTGCCCTCACTTCAGCCCTCCATGGAATTGACAACATTGGTGTCGCTTCGGCCTTAGCAATTCCCTGTACAGAACTCTTACCCTAGCTAAGTGTCTATCCCCATGGGGACCCAGTTCAAAAGTCTGACGACAGCACGCACACAGGTTCGAGAATCGGTGCAACAATACTCGGCATGGAACATGGAACATCACCATATCTTTTGCAAAGTGTGATTGCAGCTGCACGACAGGATTCCAGAGGCCTATTCCAAGGGTGGCCCAAACATCTCTCTGGCCTTGGATCCTATGAAGTGATACTGACCGGCACACTCCTTTATGTACTCTATTCATCCCTTCGGAGAGACAACTGCACAGTTGTGGGTTCAGTTCCTGGAGCCTCCTGAGACCTAAAACTAACCCTAACCATAACCGTAAACATAACCTTCAACTTACACCTAACCCTATCTGTAATTGAACCCTATACTTGACCCCCACCTTTTCTAGGGCCCTCAACACAGCCCTCGATGGAGATCATGAGACTGGAGTCGCTTCAGCCCTGTCGACTTCCTTAAACTGAACCCTAACCCTACCTAAAGCTTTCTCCCCATGGGGACCCAATTCTAAAATCTGACACCACCACCCACAAAGGTTCGAGAATCGGTGCAAAAATACTCAGCATGGAACGTGGAACATAACCATGTCATTTCAAAAGAACAGCTGCAGTTGCACAAGAGGATTCCTGAGGCCTAACCAAAGGGTGGCCCATACATTTTCCTGGCTGTGAAACCCAAAGACTAATCCTAACAGGCACCCTCCCTTGTATCCTACACTCAGCCCTTCGGGGAGACAATTGTTCTGTTGTGCGTTCAGTGCCTGGAGCTTGCTGGGTTAGGACCTAACCCTAACCCTAATCGTAAACTTCAACCTACACCTAACCCTATCTCTAACCCAAACACTACACTTGACCCGCACACTCGCATGGGCACTCAATTGAGCCCTGCAGCGAGATTACGAGACTGGAGTCTCTTCGGCCATAGCCACACTGCTGGAATGAACTCTAACCCTAGCTATGGCTCTGTATGCGTTGGGACCTAATTCCAATGTCTGACAACAGCTCTCACACTGGTTTAAGAATTGGTCCAGAAATAGTTGGCATGGAACTTGGAACATCACCATGTCACTTCCAAGGCACGACTGCAGCTGCAGGGGAGGAATCCTGAGGCCTACCCAAAGGGTGGCCCATACATTTGTTTGGTCTTGGAACCCAACTACGAAGACTGATGCGCACCCTCCCTTGTGTACTACACTCAGCCCTTCAGGTTGACACCTGCTCTGTTTGGGGTCAGTGTCTGGAGTCTCATGGGACCTAAACCTAAACCTAACAGTAACCCTAACCATAAATATCACCCTACACTGAACCCTATCTATCTCATTAAGTCTACACCAGACCCACAGCTGCGCATGTGCCCTGACTTCAGAGCTCCATGGAATTCACAACACTGGAGTTGCTTTGGCCCTGGTGACATTCCTGGACCAAACCCTGAACCTATCTAAGTGTCTCTCCCATGGGGAAACAAGTCCAAAATCTGACAATAGCACACACAAGGGTTCGAAACAGGTGTAGAAATACTTGGCATGGAATATATATCATCACCATGTTATTTCCAAACCATAACCCTAACTGTACCCCTAACAATTACCCGCACCCTACACCTACCCCTATATCTAACCCTACCCTACATTGAACCACACCCTCGCATGTGCCCTCAATTCAGCCCTCGAGGGAGATCACAAAACCGGAGTTGCTTCGGGCCTGGCGACTTCCCTGGACCAAACCCTAACACTAGCTAAGGCTCGGGGACCCAATTCCAAAGTCTGACAACAGTACGCATGCGGGCTCGAGAATCAGTGAAGAAATACTTGGCATGGAACGTGGAACATCACCATGTCATTTCCAAAGCGCGACTGCAGCTGCACGAGAGGCTTCCTGAGTCCTACACGAAGGGTGACACATACATTTCTCTGGCCTTGGAAGTCAAAGGCTAATCCTAACCGACACCCTCTCTTGGGTACTCCACTCAGCCCCTCGGGTTAACACCAGCTCTGCTGTGGGATCAGTGTCTGGAGTCTTCTGGGACCTAAACCTAACCCTAATCCTAAACATAATTCTTACCCTACACCTAACCCTATCAACCTTGATAAGCTACACCAGACCCATAGCCACGCACAACCCTCACTTCAGCCCCCCATGGAATTCACAACACTGCTATGGCTTCTGCCATGGTGACTCCCCTGGACCGAAACCTAACCCTAACTGAGGCTCTGTCCCCATGGGGACCCAATTGCAAAGTCTGACAAGAGCACGCACATGGGTTCGAGTAACGGTACAGAAATACTCGATGTGGAACGTGGAACATCACTATGTCATTTTCAAAGAGGAACTGCAGCTGAACGAGAGGATTCTGAGGCCTATATAAGCTTGCCCAATATTTGTTTGGCAACGGAAACCAAACACTAGTCCTGACTGGCACCTTCCTTTGTGTACTCCACTCAGCCCATCGGGGAGACAACTGCTCTGTGGTGGGGTCAGTGCCTAGAGACTCCTGGGACCTAACCCCAGCCCTAACGTAACCCTAAACATAACCCTCACCCTACACCTAACCCTAACATTAACCCAAATCCTACACTTGACCCGAACTGTCGCATGGGCCCTCAATTCAGTCCTCGAGGGAGATCACGAAACTGGAGTCGATTCGCTCCTGCTGACTTCCCTGGACCTAACACAAACCCTAGGTAAGGCTCTCTCCCCGTCGGGACCCAATTCCAAGTCTGACAACAGCATGCACACGGTTTCGAGAATCTGTACTGAAATACTCGACATGGAATGTGGAACATCACTATCTCATTTCAAAAGCGTGACTGCAGCTGCACGAGATGAATCCTGAGACCTACCCGAAGGGTGACCCTTACATTTGTCTGGCCTTGGAACCCAAAGACTAGTCCTGATTGACACCCTCCCTTGGGGACACCACTCACCCCTTTGTGGAGATAACACCAGTGTTGTGGGTTCAGTGCCTAGAGCCTCCTGAGACCTGACCCTAACCCTAATCATAACCCTAACCATAACCTTCACCCTACCCCTAACCCTATCTAGTACACTAACTCTAAACCAGATTCACAGCCACGCATGTGCCCTCAATTCAGCGTTCCATGGAATTCAAAACACTGGTGTCGCTTCGGACTTGGCGACTTCCCTATACTGAACCCTGACCCTAGCTAATTGTCTATCCCCAGGGGGACTCATTTACAAAGTCTGACATCAGCACATACATGAGATCAAGAATCGGTGCATAAATACTAGGCATGAAATGTGGAACATCACCATGTCATATGCAAAGCACGACAGCAGCTGCACGAGAAGAATCCTGAGGCCTACCCAAAGGGTGGGCCATATGTTTGTCTGGCTTTGGTACCCAAAGATTAATGCGAACGAAAACCCTCCCTTCTGTACTGCACTCAGGCCTCCAGGAAGACAACTGCTTTGCTGTAGAGTCACTGCCTTCACTCACCTGGACCTTAACACTAACGGTGAACCGAAACATAACCCTCACCCTAAGCCTAACCGTATCTAGCACACTAACTCTATAGCAGACTCACAGCTACACATCAGCCCTCCAATGAATTCACAACAGTGGTGTTGTTTCAGCCTGGCGACAACCCTGGATGGAACCATACTCTAGCTAAGGCTCTTACCCATGGGCACCCAAAACCAAAGTCTGACAACACCACACACCTGGGGTCCAGAAGCAGTGAAGGATCATTCCAGATAGAACCTGGAATTCAGCATGTCGTTTTTCAGGCCGGGCTGCAGCTTTCTGAAATGATTGCTGAGGCCTACACAATCAATGGCCCATACAGTTGTCTGGAAATGGAACGGAAATACTAAAAATGATCAGCATCCTCCCATGTGCCCTCAACTCAGCCCTTCGGGGAGACAACTGCACTGCTGTGGACTCAGAGCCAGTAGCTTCCTGGGACCTAACCCTACCCCTAACCAGAACCCTCAACTGAAACCTAATGCTACACTTGACCCGCACCGTCACATGGGCCCTCACTTCAGCCCTCGAGGGAGATCAAGAGACTTGAGTCACTTTGCATCTGGGGATATCCCTGGACCAAACCCTAACCCTAGCTAGGGCTCTCTCCCCATTGGGACCCACCAAAGTCTCGCAACACCACGTGCTTGGGGTCCAGAAGCGATGTAGGATCATTCAGCATAGAAACTGGA
This sequence comes from Prionailurus viverrinus, assembly GCF_022837055.1. Taxonomy (NCBI): domain Eukaryota; kingdom Metazoa; phylum Chordata; class Mammalia; order Carnivora; family Felidae; genus Prionailurus; species Prionailurus viverrinus. Next base: position 633,711 of record NW_025927615.1, read on the forward strand.
ACATCACGGGGCGCCTGGGTGGCGCAGTCAGTTAAGCGTCCAACTTCAGCCAGGTCACGATCTCGCGGTCCGTGAGTTCGAGCCCCGCGTCAGGCTCTGGGCTGACAGCTCAGAGCATGGAGCCTGTTTCCGATTCTGTGTCTCCCTCTCTCTCTGCCCCTCCCCCGTTCATGCTCTGTCTCTCTCTGTCCCAAAAATAAATAAAAACGTTGAAAAAAAATTAAAAAAAAAAAAAAAAAGAAACTGGAACATCACCAAGTCATTTCCAGGGCCTGAGTACAGGTGCACAAGAGAATTCCTGGTCCTAACTGACGAGTGATCCATAGAATTGTATGGCCTGGGACCCAAAGACTAATCCTGAGTGGCACCCTCCCTTGTGCCCTCAACTCAGCCTTGCAGGGGGACATCTGCACTGCTGTGGGTTCAGCACAGGGAGAATCCTGGGACCGAACCCTAACCCTAACCAAAACCCTCAAGAGAAACCTAACGGTATCTCGAACCCAAACCCATGACTCACACCATTGCAAGGACCCTCAATTCAACCCTCGAGGGAGATCATGAGACTGGAGTCGCTTCGGCTCTGGTGTTGTCTCTGGACCGAACCTTATCCCTAGATAAGGCTCTCTCCCCATAAGAACCCAATACCAAAGTGACAACACCACGCGCCTATGGTCCAGAAGCGGTGCAGGATCACTCAGCAGAGAATCTGGAACATCACCATGTCACTTCCAAGGCCCGGTAGCAGCTGTTCAAGAGTATTCCTGAGAAATATCCGAACACTGTCCCACAGCGTTGTCTGGCCTTGGAATCCAAAGACTCATCCTGAGGGCACCCTCCCTGTGCCCTCAATTCAGCCCTTCGGGGAGTCAACTGCACTGCTGTGGCTTCAGCTCCTGGAGCCTGTTTGGACCTAACGCTAACCAGAACTCTCAACCAAAACCTAACCCTATCTCGAAAACTAACCCTACAGTTGAGCTGCACCGTCGCATGGGCCCTCACTTCAGCCCTCGAGGGAGATCACAAGACTGGAGTTGCTTTGGCCCTGTTGATGTCCCTAGACCGAAACCTATCACAAGCTAAGATTCTTTCCCAATGGGGACCCCATACCAAAGTCTGGCAACACCAAGTGCCTGGGGTGCAGAAATGGTGCAGGATCACTCAACAAATAATCTGGATCATCACCATGTGGTTTCCAAAACCCGACTGCAGCTATCTGAGAGGAATCCTGACGCCTACCCAACCAGGGGCCCATAGAGATATCTGGCATAAGAACCCAAAGACTAATCCTGACCAGCACCCTCACTTGAGCCCTCAACTCAGCCCGTTGGGTAGACAACCACACTGCTGTAGGTTCAGTGCCTGGAGCCTCTTGGGACCTAACCATAACCCTAACCACAACCAGAACCGCCAACCAAAACCTAACCCAGTCTCGAAACCTAACCGTACACTTGACCCGTACCATCACCCAGGCCCTCACTTCAGCCCTGAAGGAAGATCACGAGACGGGAGTTGCTTCAGCTCTGGTGACGTCCCTGGACCAAACCCTAACCCTAGCTAAGGCTCTCTTCCCATGGGACCAAATACCAAAATCTGACAACACCATGCGCCTGGGGTCCAGAAGCGATGCAGGATCACTCCACATAGAACCTGGAACATCACCATGTCGTTTCCAAGGTTGGGTTTCAGGTACTCAAAAGTATTCCTGAGGCCTAACCGACCAGTGGCCCATAGAGTTGTCTGGCCTTGGAACCCAAAGACAAGCCCTGACCGGCACCCTCCCTTGTGCCCTCAACTCAGCCCTTCAGGGAGACAAGTGCACTGCTATGTGTTTAGCGCCTTGAACCTCCTGGGAACAAAATCTGACCCTACTTCTAACCCTCAACTGAAACCGAACCTAACTCGAACCCAAACCCTATAGTTGCTCCGCATCGTCATATTGGCCCTCACTTCAGACCTCGAGGGAGATGACGAGACTGGTTTCGCTTGGAGCTGGAAATGTCACTGGACAGAACCCTAACCTTAGATAAGGCTCTCTCGATATTAGACCCAATAACAACGTATGACAACACCACATGCCTGGGGAACAAAAGCGGTGCAGCATAACTCCGCATAGGACATGTAATATACTATGCTCTTTTGAAGGACCGGTTGAAGATCCAGAGAGATTTCCAGAGGCCTACCCAACTAGTGGCCCATACAGTTGTCTAGCCTTGGAACTCAAAGACTAATCCTAATCGGCACCATCCATTGTTCCTTCAAATTAGACTTTCGGGGAAACAACTGCACTGCTCTGGTTTCAGCGCCTAGTGTCTCCTGGAACGTAACCCTAAACCATGCCTAAACCTAAACAGAACCCTCAACTGAATCCTAACACTATCTCAACCCTAAACCTACAGTTGAAAAGCACCGTCGCATGGGTCCTCAATTCAGTCCTAGAGGGAGATCACGAAACTAGAGTCGCTTACATCCTGGTGATGTCCCTGTAACAAACCATAACCCTAGTTAAGGCTCTCTACCCATTCGGACCCAGTAACAAAGTCTGACAACACCACGCCCTGGGGTCCAGAAATGGTGCAGGATCACTCAGCTTAGAACCTGGAACATCACCATGTCATTTCAAAAACCTGGCTGCAGCTTCCCGAGAATATTCCTGAGGCCTACCAGACCACTCTCCCATACAGTTGTCTGGATTAGAACCAAAAGACTAATCGTGACAGGCAACCGACCTTGGAACCTCACCTGAGCCCTTAGGGTAGACAATTGCAATGCTGTGGGTTCAGCCCCTGCAATATCCTAGACCCTAATCCTAACTACTAACCCTAACCCTAACCCAAACCCAAACCTTAATCCTAGCCCTAAATCCTATCCCTAACCCAAACCATGCCACTAATATACATTAACACCATCCACAACAATAATAAAAACCCTAACCGAAACGCTGAACGCTAAACCCCAAATCCGAATCCAAATCCTAACTGTAACCATAAACTTAAACCTTAGACCTGAACACTAACCAATAACCCTAATCCCCAAATCATAAATACTAAACACTAACCCTAACCAAACACTGACCCTGACCATAACCCTAAAACCTAACCACTAACACGTAACCACGAAAACTTAACCCCTACCCCAAAACCTAAAACCTAAACTCTAAACAATAAAACCTAAATCCTAATCCCTATCCCCTGACCCTGACCCTGAAGCTAATGCTGATACTAACACTAACACCTAAACCCTACCCTAACCCAAAGCTACTCCCCAACCCTAGCCCCTAAACCCTAAACCTAACCTTCACCGTAATCTCAACCCTTTAAATCTAACCATCTAATCTAACCCTAACCCTAACCCCAAACCGCTAACCCTAACCCCTAACCCTAACCCCATGGACAGTCCTTCATCACCAGTCATGGGCTATGAACCACCCCCCCCCCATCCTCCACTTCCTCTATTTGGGTAGATAAACTGAAGTGGTTAGGGATTTCTAAAGCATATTCATCTACTTCGTGAAACACTTTGTGGGAAAAATGTAGAGATGGTTGTTAGGGCTTGGCAATTCAACTGCAAAACTGCCTGAGGACTTTGTAACATATCTCAAGTTTCTCAGGACATATGTTCAATGGACTGTATCATTTCCCCGTAATGAGGTCAGCTTTAGGTTTCTCCTGTCAACAAGAAAGAGGATTTTTACACAAAGACAGATGTATCGGGCGTACTGGTGCATATTTTACAGACACAATGTTTTGAGTTCTGTGAAGGATGAGATGCACCCCTAAGTGTAGGTGACTTAGGTGTCCTGTGTGAAATGGGGCACATGCATTATATGACATAGACCTTGTGGTCACCATGTTGAAAGCACCAGTGAAGGAGTGGGGGAAACTTGAATCACACAGGAATAGAAATTTGAGAAATTAGAGGACAGTAAGCAGACTTTGAGGAAGTGCAGAGGGGAGGGTCCTGGGTTCAGTGAGATGCAGTTGCAGCCCATTCCTGACCACAGCCTGAGCAGGGAGCACGAGTTCCACACGGAGCTACTATGTGGGATCACTCTCAGTGCACAATGCAAGGTTCCTCTCCAAAATGTCATATTTGTCAAAGTGCACCCAGGTGATCATCTAAAAAGGTTGTTGTCTCCCTGCGTTGTCTGAAGGTTCTGGATATTTATGGGTGAAAAAATGCCCTGGATATATAGAAAATTTAACTTGGTCTTAAGGAAATGCTTGTCTGCATAAGTTCATATCCTTCAGTGAGACTAAAAGTGAAGACAGGATCTAGATCAGCTGAGTGCCTGCATTGGCCTTTAGCCTGGGTAAACCTACAATTCAGGGATGCCCAGATGCCACCCCTGCTGGACCCCTGACATAACCTGACTATGGCTTTGCATCTATCTCCTTAAACTTCTCTCACAATATCCCGAGGGTTTCCCTGTGTTCCTGCTATCTCAGCCAGAATACCAATTCTCAGTGGGACCTACACAGAGCCTGAGATGGGTTATCTGTGAAAGAGGGGTAATATTTGTTTCTAAGGACATAATGAAAAGAAGACATTGAATACAGAATGCATCTGCAAAATGTCTGGGAAATATCCACTCACTCTACTCACAGTTTCAATTAAGATATCGCCACACAAATGATCATCAAAAAAAGATGGTCACAGAAGTTCATTAAACTAAGGCGGTTAACGCCTCCGCCCAGGGATTGGGGATCGCCACTTTAAAGAAGACAATGGCACACTTATTGTATTAAGATTCAGGCCCTGCCAGACAAAGAAAGAAAAAGATAATTACGAGAATGTGTATATCAGAGTTCTACATCTGAGATCTGAAGACAATCATATTCCATTACATATAGACTCGCAGATGCATCCACACTAAAGTGTTCATCTGAGGCCACAGATTAAGTACTGAAGAGGGAATGCATGTAGGAAAACATAAGACCGTAGGGAAATAACCCCAAATCTCGTAAATCTCACTGCCTTATACGACAGCTATTTTGAAATTTGAAGAGGACTGTGTGAGGTGACAGAGTATGTTGATTATATATATCTTAAAAATGTGTCAGATCTGCCTGCATGCTTTCTCTGCTAACCCTGAGCTCTCCACTTTGTTTTTCTTAGTATCCCTTAATAGTACTTTCACTGTTCTGTCTCTGTTTCAGTGTTTGCTTCTAGGAAGACCTACTCTCACCCCCCATCGAATGTACACAATGTGGTTCCTATACACACAGGTAACAAACTAGCAGAAGTTGCAGTGGTGTAGGATAGTAGCAAGATCGCCTTTTTTGCAGAGGAGCCCGAGGGAGTTTTCTGGGGTGATGGTAACTTCCTATATCTAGATGCATGGGGTGCCTGTGCTCATTTATTTTAGAAATATTCACTGACTCCTGGTGCTTGGGGTCAGATAGACAGGTACCTGACCCTAGCATATGGCTGATTTGTAATGGTGGGTAAGGATCAGGGACCAGCAGTGACTGTGGGAGATGAGTGAGGAGGCCACACATGGAATCAGATCCTCCCTCAGGATACCATGTCTCCACGGACAGCAACCTTGTGCAGGAGGTCTCTGAGGATCACATATTTCTTGATCAGTTTTGTGAAATGCATAATCCTACTCCAGATTTCTCACTGAGGGATGGACAGGGCAGAGGCCAGCAGCTGGAGGACACCCTGATCATGGCTGGAGTGAAACTGTGGGCCTGGGATATTGAGTCAGAGAAAGGGAAAGGCAGAAGATAGTGGCAAGGATTTTGAGAGATAAAGGGAAGAGGAGAGAAGGCAATGTTTTCTACTGACTTTACCCACATTTCTGTGTGAACAAAAGGAGATTCTTGTCTCGCAGGGAAGGGAAGAGGGCCGGCAAAAGACAGGGTGACATTCTCAGCTCAAGTGCTCAGGATATCTGCCTTGCTCTTGAATACATATCATAGGAAGCCTGTGCATTCTGTCATAAGTGGAACTGCAGCTCATACCATTTAGTGAAAATTAAAGCGATGATGAAGACCTCATCATTAAAGTATTGCAACGAGAGTATGTGAACATACAGAGAGATACAATAGAAGCAAAAGTCCAAAGGTAAACCGACTGCAAAACTTATGGGAATATAGACTATTGGAAAAGGAGATACCCCAATGCCAGCTTTCAGACACCTGGGCAATATGTGAAAACGTGGGGGAAAAAAAAAGTAGTCCTTACTTCAAAAGCAACATTAGCATTAGACACAAAGAGATCATGATGGAAGGTTTAGGGAGAAACCATATGATTTCATGGTGCTGTACCCATGGTCCTGTACCCTCAATCTCATCAAAGTATACCCTTTAACTTGAGGTTTGTTAGATGTAATTATACCTCATTAAAGAGAGTTTCAAAACATAAAATAATAGAAGCAAATGTGGGAAAGTTCCTTTCCAATCCTGAAGTGCATGTGTGATATGAGTCTGTCTTCTCATGTCTCAAAAATCCAAAATCATAAGACTTTTAAAAAATTAATAATAGCAAAATAAGAGGACCCTGAGCTCACCCTGTCCCATGTTTTCAACTGCATAACATCCACATCCAAGTCCATGAACCAAAGAGCGATCCAAAGACTGGCAGAACAAACTCCACACCGAAGTAGAGAGAAGCTGCATCAGAAAGGTTAGGAATGTCAGAAAGGTGGAGGCTGTCTGCCTGCAGAAGGGGCAGAAAAAGTGAGCCCCACACCAGGGAGGTCATACAGGAAAGACTAATCTCCATAACATTGGGCATTAGAACTTAGAGGGGCTGAATGCCTTTGTGTTCATATACAGGAGCTTTGGAGGTCCAATGACCCAGCACTGGGAGATCCAGGAGGATTAGTGATAGCCAGATCCCTGCGTGTGTAGAGAGGCAATGTAAACATGGCATGTTGCACAATGCTAAGGGAACAGGAGACAGATGTATTCATGCTGATTCCGGAGTGTGTTGGAGGACTTCTCCAACAACGAGGGAGCTCACAGGCACTATTCTTCTCCCCCAGCCTCCCAGAATAAGCATAGAAGCACCCACAAGAGGGTGAGGCTGCACAGACACTTGCTAACTAACCCATTAGCAGTGTGCTAGTCCCAAGGGTTCACTAGGGGACTCACCAAACCAAGCCTGCTGGTCTCAGGCCAAACATTTTTCAAACCACAAAGGCACCCTGTCTGACAAGCTGCATGCATAGCTGCCACAACATGCTGTGCGCGTCTGCACCTCACCCAGCTGTACATATCCATGCACCCTCATCTGTCTCACTAAGCCACATGTCCCCAGGCACAGACATGCTCTGTGCATATCCTCAAGCCCCTAGCTTCTACTGCTGGTCCACAGCCCCCAGCCAACAAGGAACATAGGGAAATCTGGCATAGGACTTGTAGCCCTGTGAAATTTTGCTAACACTCCTGCCCTGTGCCCAAGTTATCCAGCAGGCCTACCACCCCACAGCTGGCCTGCCTGGGTCCCACTAAAACCAATGAGACGAAGCACAGCCCACAACAGCATGCAATCAGTGCAGACACCTGCACTAAAAGGAAAAGTAACCCAGACACAACAGCAGGCTGTGAACAGTACCCATACGATAGCCTCCTGAAGGTCCGGTCCTATAAATGGAGACGTGCACTGTTGAGTTCTCCAGGACCTCTTCTTCATAACGTTATTAGTTTCAAGAGCAGAAGGTACAGCTGACTTTCTTAACACAGAGAAACAGAGACAGAGAAAAAGACAAAATGGACACACAGAGATGTTTTTCCACAATGAAAGACCTAGTGAAAGTCACAACCAGAGATCTAAGCCAAAGAGATGTAGGTAACATACCTGATACAGATTTGAAAGCAATGATCATAAGGATACTCATTAGAGTTGTGAAATGAGTAGAAGAGTGAGACCCCTGACTAGAGATAAGAAATAGTACAGTAGACATTGAGGACACAATAAAAGAGAGACACGCTTGCTGGAACTAACAAAGGGACGGAAGAAGCAGAGGAGCAAACCAGTGACATCGAAGACTGAGTAATGGAAATGAATCACATTGAACCAAAGAGAGAGAACAGAATTCTGCAACGTAACAAGAGACAGAGGAGGACGTTATATAACAGTAAAGGGTACAGTCCAAAAGGAGATATAACAACTATAAATATATCCCACAATTAAGTGGGATTTATTCCCAAGCTGCAAGGGTGGTTCAGTATTTGCCAATCAATCAATGTGATACAATATAACAACAGGAGAAAGGACAAGAACCATATGATCGGGGCACCTGGGTGGCTCAATCCTTTAGCAGTCCGACATCAGCTCAGGACATGACCCCATGCCTCGTGAGTTCAAGTCCCACATCGGACTCTGTGCTGAAAGCTCAGAGCCAAGAGCCTCCATCGAACTCTGTGTCTCCCACTCTCTTTCTGCCCCTTCCCTGCTCACACTCTGTCTCTCTCAAAATTAATAAACGTTAAAAGAAAAGAACCATACGGTCATTTCAATACATGAAGAAAAAGCACTTGACATACTACAACATCCATTCATGATTATAACCCCCCAAAGTAGGTTTACAGGGAACATACATCAATGCAATAAATGTTTTCTATGAAAACCCTGCAGCTATAATCAACCTTAATGGAGAAAATCTGAGAGCTTTTCCTATAAGGTCAGGGAAAACACAAGGATGTTTACTCTTACCACTTTTAATAAACATAGCATTGGAAGCCCAAGGTACAGCCGGCAGATAAATCAAACAAAACGAAACGAAAGAAAACAACATAAAGTAAATTAAAGTAAAAGAAAAGAAAAGAAAAAAAAGAAAAGAGAAAAGAAAAGAAAAGAAAAGAAAAACTAATCCAAATCTGGAAGTAGTGAATCTTTCACACTTTGCAGATTACATGACATTATATATAGAAAACCCTAAAGAGTCCACCCAATAACTGCTAGAAGTGATAAATGAATACAGCAATGTCACCGGATACAAAATCATTGTACAGAAATCTGTTGCCTTTCTAGACAATAACGAAGCAGTAGAGAGAGAAATTAAGAAAACAGTCCCATTTACAGTTGTACACCAAATAATAAGGTATCTATGAATAAATCTATCCAAGCTGGTGAGCGACCTATACTCTGAAAATTATAAAACAGTGATGAAAGAAATACAAGATGACACAAAAAAATGGAAGGATATTCCATACTCATGGATCGGAAGTACAAATTTCATGGAAATGTCTATACTTCCCACAGCAACTGACACAACTAATGCCATCGCCATCAAAATAGCAACAACATTTTTCATAGAACTAGAACGGTCCTAAAATTTGTACAGAACCACAAAAGACCCAAATCTTCAGAGTAAACAACCTTTATGTGAAGTGATAATTATGGATGGAACTATGCCTCTGGATCTTCTGCTCCAAAACACAGTAGTCAGCCTAAGCATTTGTACAAACGTTAGACATATCCCACCCAAGGATCATTCTACAAAATACATTCTACAAACGTACCCTCAAAACTTTGCAGATTATGAAAAATAAGGAAAAATCTAAAAATCGCCATGGCCAAGTGAAGCCGAAGGAGACAGGATGACTGTCATGTGCCAGCTGGGATGAGTCTGGGACAGAAGAGGTTAAAACTGAAGCAATCTGAATACAAATACAAAGTTAGTTAATAGTACCATATCTCTTTGGGATATTGATTGTGATCATGTATCAACTTAGAGGACATCAATAGTCAGAAAACACTCTGATGTATGTGGAGACTCAATAATATCTTCCCAATTTTTCTGGTAACTAGAAACCCACCACGATTGAAAAGATGATTAGTAATCATGGTTTTATGTTTTCAACACCTAATATTATATGACTAGTTCTAGTATTAGTTACTAGTGATGGCCATGTACCTATTCTTGTTGTTCTTACTATTGTGTAATTTAAATAATAGCATTCATGGTACAGAAAACTCAATGCACGATATACACTTCATAGAAACATCCACTTTACATATTTTAAGGTAATAACATATGTAGACACCACTGTATTATGTGGTATGTAAATTAAGTGTTTTTCGGATCTGGAATGAACATGTCATTAAATGGCTTTCCATAAAGGCGGTTATCCTAGATAATGAATGATACTCAGATTTTACAGGATGTACTTCACATCATGCCTGAACAGTGTCCAAAAAAGAAAACATACGTACACACGGCCAGATGGATCATTGTGACTGGCTCACTTATTGTAAAGAATCCTTGCTTTAATATTTTCACGCATATTTTTTTTAGCAGGAATACAAGAGACTGAAATATTTTCAAATCGAAGAGATGTTCAAAGGCTGGAAGAATGATAGGGTGTTCAAGGGGTTTCAGAAGGAAAAGATGTGACCATGAAGTGGCAGTCACAGGCAAGCAGGTTTCTCTCGTCCACTTTGACAGGTTTTCATGAGGGGTTGTCCATCACAGCATGTGATATGCAAAAGGGTAAGACCCAGAAGTACCAGAAGGAAAGACACGCTTTAGGAAGAGGTGACTTGGAAAGGGTGCTTCTGTGCCTAAGTGATGGCTCAGAAACCTGGCTGGGTGTCCCTCGGTCAAGATTTCAGGAGGCCAGCAGTAACCTAGACTCACAAAGATCTTAGTAACATACATCAATATAATTTAGAGTCACAAAAATCTTAGAGCCACAGAGTTGATCTCCATCTATGATTAGGAGATGGTCACAGATTTACAGGATATGATCATTGGGCCAGCAGTAGATGGCTAAAATATTACTTAGGGTTATGTTTTTAATAAAAAAATTGATGTGAAAAAATATGGGTTTGGAACGTAAAGAAAACTCACAGGACCATCATGGAGTTCCTTACGTTAAGGCCTCATGTCACTAACCCTAAACTCATTCCTGTAGGAATGTAACCTTTACCCAGTCAGCAATGAAATTCCTAGTCATTGCTGGAAATTTAACTGATAGACCCCTGCCATTCCCTCAAGGAGGAAATCTCGCCTAAATAAGGTATTCCATGCCACTAAATTTGTTTTAAGTTTATTTATTTTGAGAGAGAGAGAGAGAGAAAGAGAGCACATGCAAGGGAGGGGCAGGAATAGAGGGAGAGAGAGAAGCCCATGACCACGAGGTCATGATCTGAGCCAAGATCAAGACTCGGACACTTAACCAAGCGATCCAGACCCCGAGAATGTGGAGTTTCAAAGGTTAGCAGGCTTGGCTGGGATACAGCCCTGAGGGCACTGGTCTAATCCTTGAGAGAAGGCAGCAAACTACTTACAGGCAGATGGCATGGAAACAGTGACCTGTACACCACCTGGTGCAAACAGTGGGGCAATTATACACTCATCATGGAGAGTATCCCTGAGAGGCAGTGTTCAGAACAAGGGGACAAAGGAGGTAGGACAGAGGAGGTGTGCGGGGCCATTTTCCTCCTCTTCCCCACAGCATAGACACAGAGCCATCTGCTGGAAACAATGTCATCCCCACACTGGCTGCCTAAGATGCTTACACCAACCCCACATTCCTGTGCTCTGGTGAGACTGGCCTTCTAGGTCAATCAGGCTTGCCTAAGTCCCAATGGAGTGTCCCCTTCCCCAGGAGACCAGCGGAAGCTCATGACCACACCACCTCTCTTGACCAGACAGTTCTGCAGAGCTTCACTTCGAGTGGCAGTCATTTCAAGTCTCATTTAAGAAGCAGATCGGAGCTGACCTAGATAAAACTCAGCACATTCTGGCCAAGGACCATACATTGTCCATACAACTGGCCTGAAGGAAAGTGCAGCCAGAACACAAAACAGTGTACGCGACACACACCACAGACACTCCCTGATGTGTCAGGCCCTGGACACTAGATGACCTCCATTTCATAAAGCCATTCATCTCACAGGCAGCTAACATAATGAACTTTTGTAACACAGAGAAGGTAAAAACTCAGCCAAAATGCCAAGACAAGAGGAATGCATCCCAAATGAAAGAACAAGATAAGGTCATGGCCAGAGACATGGAAGGAACACTTCCAAACTCATTCTATGAGGCCAGCTTGGCCTTGAGTCCAAACTGGACAAAGATCCCACCAAAAAGGAAACTACAGACCAATTTCCCTGATGAACCTGGATGCAAAAATTCTCAACAAAAAGTAGCGAACCGGATCCAAGAATACATACAAATAATTATTCACCACAATGAATTGAATTTATTCCTGGGATGCACCACCAATTCAATATCTGCAAATCAACTGATGTGATACATCACATTGAGAAAAGAAAGGATAACAACCATATGATCCTCTCAATAGATGCAGAAAGAGCATTTGACACAATGCAGCATCCTTTCTTGATGAAAAAAAAAAGCACGCATGAAAGGAAGGATAGAAAGATCTTGTCTGAATATCAGTATGTCCAGATATGAAAGTCTCACAACTAATATCATCTTCAATGAGAAAAACTGAGAGCTTTCCCCCTAAGGTCAGGAACACGACTGGGATGTCCACTCTCACCACTGTTATTCCACAAACTGTTGGAAGTTCTAACCTCAGCAAGCAGACAACAAAAGGAAATACAAGGCATCCAAATTGGCAAGGAGGGTCAAACTTTCCCTCTTCGCAGACGTGATACTTTCCAAGGAAATCCCAAAGACTCCATGGAAAAACCGTTAGGACTGATACTGGAATTCAGGAAAGTCTCAGGATATAAAATCAATATACAGAAGTTGATTGCATTTCTATACTCCAATAATGAGTCAGCAGAGAGAAATCAAGGATTGATGTACTTTACAACTGCACTGAAAACCATCAAACACCCAGGGGTAAACATAACCAAAGAGGTAAAAGATCAGTACACTTAAAACAATAGAGGAGCGACTGGGTGGCTCAGTCGGTTAGTGCCAACTTCGGTTCAGGACATGATCCCGCATTTGTGGGTCTGAGTCCCGTGATGGGCACTGTGCTGATAGCTCGGAGCCTGGAGCCTGCTTCAGAGTCTGTGCCTCCCTCTCTTTCTCTTTCTGCCCCTCCCCTGCTCATGTGCTCTCTCTTTCTCTCTCTCAAAAATGAACAAAGATTAAAAAAATAAAGGAACAAACCATACAACATCTATGAAAGAAATGGAAGAAACACAAAGAAACGGAAAAACATTCCATGCTCATGGATGAGAAGAATAAATATTATTAAAATGTCAATACTACCCAAAGCAATTGACACATTCAATGCAATCCCTATCAAAACAACACCAGCATTCCTCACAGAACTAGAACAAACAACCCTAAAATTTGTAGGGAGCCAGAAAAGACCCCAAATTAGCCAAAGTCATGTTGAAAAAGAAAACAAAGCTGGAGACATTAAAATCTGGACTTTATGGTGTATTAGAAAACCGCAATCATCAAGACAGTATGGTACGGGCACAAAAACGGACACAGACATCAATGGAACAGAATGGGGAACCCATAAATGGACCCTCAAACATATGGCTGAGTAATCTTTGATAACACTGGAAAGAATATCCAATGGAAAAACAAAAGTCTCTTCAGCAAATGGTACCGGGAAAACTGGACAGTGAGAAGATTGGACCTGGACTATGTTCTTAAACCACACACACAGACACACACACAGACACAGACACACACACACACACACACACACACACACACACACACACACACCTCAAAATGGATGAAAGATATAAATGTAAGAAAGGGACCATCAAAATCCTAGCGGAGAAAACAGATAATCTACCTCCTTGATCCTGGCCACAACAACTTCTTGCTTGTCATGTCTCCAAAGCAAGGGCAATAAAAACCAAAATGAACTATTAGGACCTCAAGATAAAAAGCTTCTGAACAGCAGAGGACAGAATCAGCAAAACTGAAAGGCCACTGAATGAAATGGGAGAAGATATTTGCAGGTGACATATCAGATAAAGGGTTAGTATCCAAAATCTATAAACAATTATCACACTCAACACCCAAAAACCAAATAATCCGGTGAAGAAATGGGCAAAAGACATGAACAGACACTTTAAGAAAGATGACATCCAGATTGGTCACACATGAAAAGATGCTCCATCTCACTTGTCATCACTGAAATACAAATCAAAACCACAATGAGATATCCCCACACACCTATCAGAATGGCTAAAATTAACATCTCCGAAAAAGACAGATGTTGGCAAGGATGCAGAGAAATAAACGCTTTTGAAGTGCTGGTGGGAATGCAAAGTGATGTAGACACTCTGGAAATAGTATGGAGATTTGTCAGAAAAACTAAAAATAGAACTACACTAGGACCCAGCAATTGCACTACTACGTATTTATCCAAAGGATACACTAACGCTGAGTCCAAGTGGAACATGCACTGCAATGTTTATAGCAACATGATCAACAATAACTAAATTATGCAAAGAGCCCAAATGACCATTGACAGATGAATGGATAAAGAAGATGTGGTATAGTCATACAATGGAATATTACTCCGCGGTAAAAAGAATTAAATCTTGCTATTTGAAACAACATGGATGGAACCAGACTTGATTATGCTAAGCAAAATATGTTAGAGAAAGACACACATCATATGATTTCTCTCATCTGTGGAATTTAATACAACTGATGAACGTAGTGAAAGGAAAGCAAAAATAAGATACAAACAGAGAGGGAGTCAAACGATAAGAGACTCTGAAATACAGAGAAGAAACTCAGGATTCCAGGAAGGTTACTGAATAGGGGTATGGGCTAAATGGGTGATGGGCATTACGGGCGCACTTGGGATGAGTATTGGGTATATTTTGTACTTGATGGATCTCTAAATTCTACTGCTGAAACTTTATTCCACTATAAAGTAACTAACGTGGGCTTAAATTAAAAAAAAAGAAATATTAAAAAGAAGTAAATAAATGTACTACCAGTCAAAAGAAAAGAATATTTAAATCGGGCTCTTTGAGTGGAAATCTAGGACTAAAAGTGTTAGAGACAAGAAAGGATCAGAGAAAACATCAAGAAACAATGGCAAAACAACTAGTAGAATGGCACTCAATATATACCTATTAATAATCACTCTAAATGTACATGGACTAAATGCTCCAATCATAAGACATTGGATAGGGAGTCAGAATGGACAAAACAAACAAACAAACAAACAAACAAACAAACAAACAAAAACAACACCTATCTAGATGCTGCCTACAAAGCTTTATTTGGACTTAAGTCACCTTCAGATTTAAAGTGAGAGGATGAAGAAACATTTATTATGCCAATAATGTCAAAAGAAAGCCAGTAGCAATACTGATATCAGGCAAAATAACCTTTAAAACCGAGACTCTATTTTGGCACACTTTGGGTAAATACCTAATAATGACATTTCATGAAGCCAGTATTTATAGCAGCATTATCAACAGTAGCCAAACTATAGAGAAAGCCCAAGTATCCATCAACTGATGAAGGTATATAGAAGTTGTGGTGTGTGTGTGTATGTATGTATACGGATATATACATATGTACATATGTGTACGTTCATATATACAAACATGTGTATATACAAAGAAATATAACTCAACTTCAAGAAGAATGAAATCTTGCCATTTGCAATGATGTGGATGGAGCTAGCATGTATTATGCTAAGTGAAATATGTCAATCAGAGAAAGACAAATACATGATTTCACTCATGTGGAATTGAAGAAAGAAAACAGATGAAAACATGGGAAGGGGGCAGGAAACGAGAAGAGTGGTAACAAACTACATGACTCTCTTAATGTTAGAGAAAAAAAAAAAACGAAGGCTCATGGAGGGAAATGGGTCAGTGCTGGGCTAGATGTGGGATGAGTATTAAGGAGAGCACTTGTTGGGATGAGCACTGGGTATTGTATGTAAGGGATGAATCACCAAATTCTGCTCCCAAATCCGAGAGTGCACTGTATGTCAACTATGACTTAAATTAAAATAAATAAATAAATAAATAAATACAGCTTTAACAAGAGATGAAAACGGATGCTATCTCATACTAAAGGGGACAATGAAACAAGAAGATCCAATGATTGTAAATTTTGATGCACCCAACATGCGATCACCAAGTATATAAAATATTTAACAACAACCATAAAGGAACTGATTATTTATAATATAATGATAGTAGAGGACTTTAACACATCGCTCACATGAAAGGACAGAAGCTGTAAACAGAAAATCAACAAGGAAACAATGGCTTTGAATGACACACTGGACCAGATGGGTTTAACAGATATATTTAGAACACTCCATACTAAAATGGCAGAGTACATATTCTTTTCAAGCGCACATGGTACATTCTCCAGAATTGATCATATTCTAGGTCACATATCAGAAGAAGAACAGCAGAAGAAAGGAAGTAATAGAGATTCAGACAGAAATAAGGGATATTCAAACCAAAAAGACACTAGACAAAATCAATGAAACCAGGGGCTGGTTCTTTGAAAACAGTAATCAACATGAAAACTTCTAGGCAGACTTTTCAGTAAGAAGAGAGAAAGGACTCCAATAAATAAAATCACAAATAAGAAAGGAGAAATAACAGTCCACACCACAAAAATACAGTTAGAAGTTAATATTATGAACAACTATATGCAACAAATTGCACACTGAGAAAAATGGACAAATTCCTAGAAACACACAAACTACCAAAACTGAAACAGGAAGATACATAAAATCTGAAAACAGAAAGAAATCAAATCAGTAATAAAAAAAAAATCTCCCCCCAACACAAAAGTTCTGGGCCAGATGGTTTAACTGATGAATTCTACCACCCATTTAAGAAAGAGGTAATATGTATTCTCCTCAAATTATTCCGAAAAATAAAAAAGAAGGAAAACTTATAAATTCATCTTATGAGGCCATCATTACCCTGATACCAAAACGAGATGAAGCTTCCACTAAAACCGAAAAATGGCGGGGTGCCTGTGTGACTCGGGGTGTTTACTGTCCAACTCTTAATTTCGGACTAGGACATTATCTTGCGGTGCGTGGGTTCGAGTCCCATGTTGGACCCTGCCATGACAGTGTGGTGCATGGCCAGGATTCTCTCTCTCCCTGTCTCTCTGCCCCTCCCTCACTATATGTACTCTATCTAAGGAAAGAAATAAGCATTTAAAAAGATGTTTAAAAATTTTTTAAATAACACTGCAGCCCAATCGCCTGATGGGTATGTATGCCGAAATTCTTATTAAAATACCTTCAAATTAAAGTCAACAATACATTAATAGAATCATTTGCCATAATCAAGTGGGATATATTCCTAGGCTGCAAGGGTGGTTCCACATTCACAGATCAATCAACATGATGCACCACAGTAATAGAAGAAAGGATAAGAACAATACGATGCTTTCAACAGATGCAGGAAAACTATTTGACAAAATGTCACATCCATTCATGATAAAACCCCTCAGCAAAGTACATTGAGAGTCAACCTACCTGCACATAATAAAGGTCATCTAGGAAAAACCCACAGCTCATCTCATCCTCAATGGGGAAAAATTGAAAATTTTTCCTCTAAGGTCAGGGACAAAACAGGGATGACACGTCTCACAACTGTTTTTCCACACAGTACGGGAAACCCTAACCACAGCACTCAGACAACAAAAAGAAATAAGAGGCATCCAAATCGGCAAGGAAGAAGTAGCACACTCACTATTTGGAACTGACATGATGTGTTCTATAAAAAAACATGAAAGATTCCCTTAAAAATTGCTAGAATTGATATATGAATTCCACAAGTCACAATATACAGAAATCAAGCAACATAGATGTATTGCATTTCTAACACAAATCATGAATTAACACAGAGAGAAAGTAAGGGATCAATCCCATTGACAGGCTCACAAATACCACAAGAAACCAGGAATAAACCTAACCAAAGAGGTGAAACACCTGTACTCTAAAGGCTATGAAACACTGATGAAATAAATGGAAGAGGACACAAAGAAATGGACATACGTTTCATGTTCATGGATGGGAAGCACAAAATACTGTTAAAATGTCTACACTCCTCAAAACAATCTACACATATAATGAAATCCCTATCACACTAACAAAAACATTTGTGACAGAACAAGAACAAATCATCTCAAAATTTGTATGGAATAACAAAAGTCCCCAAACAGCCAAAACAAACTTGAAGAAGAAAAGCAAAGCTGGAGACATCACAATTCCAGACTTCAGGTAATATTACAAAGCTGTACTGATCAGAACAGTATGGTACTGACAAAACAACAACAAAAAAACACAGAGGCATAGATCAATAGAATAGAAACGCAGAAATGAACTCACACCTATATGGTCAATTAATTCTCAACAAAGCAGGAAAGAACATCCAATGGAAAACAAGATAGTCTTGGGACACAGGGGTGGTTCAGTCAACAAAGGGTGTGATTGTTAATTCAGCTCAGGTTATGATCTCAGGGCAGTGCAGAGCATGCGTAGGATTCTCTGTCTCCATTTCTCTCTGCCCTTCTTCTGCATGCTCTCTCTCAAAAATAAGTATATAAACTTTGAAAAGGGCTCCTCAACATATGGTTTTGGAAAAACTGGACAGCATCCTGCAAAACAAAACAAAAACAACAATGGACCACTTTCTTTTTTTTTTAAATTTTTTAACCTTTATTTATTTTTGAGACAGGGAGAGACAGAGCATGAAGGGGGGAGGGGCAGAGAGAGAGGGAGACACAGAATCGGAAGCAGGCTCCAGGCTCCGAGCCGTCAGCACAGAGCCCGACGCGGGGCTCGAACTCGCGGACCGCGAGATCGTGACCTGAGCCGAAGTCGGCCGCTCAACCGACTGAGCCACCCAGGCGCCCCAAGGACCACTTTCTTACAACATACACAAAAATAAATCCAACATGGACAAAGACCTATATGTGAAACCGGAAACCATAAAAATCCCAGAGGATAACACGGGTAGTATCTTATTTGACATTGCCTGTGCAAATGTCTTTATAGATATATCTCTAGAGGTAAGGGAAACACAAGCAAAAATAATGAGGCTTCATAAAAATTCAAACCTTCCGTCACCTAGGAAATAATCAACAAAACTAAAACACCTACAGAATGATATTTGCAAACGACATCAGATAAAGGGTTAGTGCCCAAAATATACAGTTATACAGCACCCAAACAATGAGAAATCTGATTAAAAATGGGCAGAAGACACGAATGGACATTTCCCGAAAGAAGACATATACCTGGCCAAGAGACACATGAAAAAATACTCAACAATACGGATCTTCAGGGAAATACAATTCAAAAGTACAATGAGATAACACAGCACATCTGTCACAATGACGAAAATCAATGAAGGATGAAACAGCAGGTGTTGCCAAGGAAGTGGGGAAAGAATAACCCTCTTGCACTGTGGGTAAGAATGCAAACTGGGGCAGCCAGTCTGGAAAACATTATGGAGATTTCTCAAAAAAAAAACACAACTGGAAATAGAAGTACCTTATGATCCAGCAATTTCACTACAAGGTATTTCCACAAAGAATACAAAATCTTCAAAGGGATACATGCACCATGATGTTTACACCAGTATTTTCTACAACAGCCAAATTACAGAAACTATCCAAGCATCCATCAACTGATGAATAAATTGAGATGTAGTCTATGGAATGTAATATTATTAGGCCGTAAAAACATGAAATCTTGTCATTTGCCATGAGCTGGATGGAGTGAGAGAATGTTATTCTGGGTGAAATAAGCCTTTCAGACAAAGACAAATACCCAATGATTTCACTAACACATGGAAATAAAACAAAACAAAGCGGGGGGTGGGCAGTGACAAACAGACTCTAACTGGGAAACAAACCGAGGGCTTCCAGAGCAAGGTGGGGAATGGGTGAAACAGCTGCTGGGGATTAAGAAGTGCACCTGGGATGAGCACCGGATGACGTGTGGAAGGGTTGCTCTATATTTTACACCTGAAACTAATACTACACTGTATCTTCACTCACTGCAATTTAAATTAAAGATAACGTACGTTAATGACAGGTATCTACCAGGTTTTCTGTAATTTGCAATCACTTAATTAGGTTGGAAAAATAACCATGCAACTTTTTAAAAAGCATGTATGATGTGGGGGACAGTTTGTGCCCTTACCTTGGTCTCTGGTTCTAGCAGGACTCGGAAAATGGGTCCCAGCTCATTCTTCTAGGAGTTCCCAAGACGAGCATTTCATGTATTCATGTCCTAACGGAATTCAGCTCCTGTTCTTCTGAATTTCTGTCAGGGTTTCTTCCCGGAAACAAGCCTGAATCTGGAACAAACCATCGACTGCATCGATGAGGTGATGTCGTGGGACTCCGCAATCCACAAGACCTTTAGTAAAATATGTCTTGTTCAAATACTGTCCAGGAAGGGCAGGAATGAAACACGGGAACAGCCCAGAAAATGCAAGGGTCTGTGCAGCTCAGCAACCAGCTTGCCCAGGGAAGCCACCCAGCGCCCATTCCTCAGCACTCAGTACAATAAGACAAATTCTCTCTGGCGACTCAGGAGATGCCAAGTTGCTACAAAGCTCCCAAGATCTCCCCTGGGGCGGGCGGCAAAACCTGCTGGAAATGCAGCTCTGCTCTCTGTACTCAGGCAGCTGAAGAGGCTCTGAGTACTCTGGGAGCAATCAAAGCCCTTCCTGCTCTCAGGTGCCCTGGGTCAGAAAAGCCGATGGTACACCTTCTGCTGGCCATCACTGCCTGGGCAGAGGAACCTGCCTCTCCGGGTCTGTGGTGCTCGAGCTCTCTCTGTTGGCCATCATGGGAATTTTTGAAATGTGCAAGGCCCTGGTCACTCAGCTGAGACACTGAAGGTGCCTGGGCAACTAAACCTGTTGTCCACATTGGGAAAGGTTTTAATGACAGGGCCTGGGACACAAAGAAATATTTTCCTCCTCCTTTCTTGTGAGTGAAGAAAGAAACCGAATTTATTAACGTAATGACATCATTTGTAATGGTTTAAGCAATGTTCACAGAAAAATAGACCGCCAATTTACACTTGCTGAGCAAGTGGTAATTGCGTTTACCACCAAAATACTTAGGTTAGATAAAGAATGAACCCCTTTGAGAGAGATACCGGCAGCAGCTATGGAATGAATGAGTCCTAGGGATACAAGGGACAGCCAATGTAATGGAGTCAATCCTGTAATAATACTGTTGCATGCTTTCACAGGATAGCTACACTTGTGCTTAAGTACAATATAATTCATAGACATATGGAATGACTACAATGTATGCCGAAAACTCA
The DNA here is from genome assembly GCF_022837055.1 of Prionailurus viverrinus. Lineage (NCBI taxonomy): Eukaryota > Metazoa > Chordata > Mammalia > Carnivora > Felidae > Prionailurus > Prionailurus viverrinus. The sequence goes on from NW_025927615.1 coordinate 654,923, forward strand.
TACAACAAATGTGTGAACAATATCTCAATTAAAAATAGACATCCTTTACACTATCTTTAATTTCTCCTTCTTTGCCAATAAACTATCATTCCTGGGGCGCTTGGGTGGCTTCGTCGGTTAAGCGTCCAACTTTGACACAAGTCGTGATCTTGCAGTCCATGAGTTTGAGCCCCGCGTCAGGCTCTTTCCTGAGAGCTTAGAGCCTTGAGCCTGCCTCAGATTCAGTATCTCCCACTCTCTCCCCCCTCCCCAGCTTGGGCTCTCTCAAAAAAAGAAAAAAGAAACATTAAAAATGAAAATAATTCCTAATTTGGAATCTGTGAAATTCCATTTATACCAGATTCTCTAACATCACCATCTTGATGTGGGGAGCTTATCTGAAAAGTCACTAATAATATCTTTGATGACATATGTGACAAGGTCAGAATGAAACTTGCAGGGAGCTATGAATCAGTTGTGAATTTACAGTATGTATCCTTGGCTAATATTTCCAATAAAATGTGCTTTAGGGACACGGATGGATGAAATAATGTCCACCAGTCATAGGGGTAAATATCCTATAGGACCATTATGCCTTCAATTACTAATTGCCATCTCTTCAGAATTAAAAGAAAGCTTGGACAAGAAAATGTCTTTGAATTTCATGTAAGAGAAGACTAGAGTGTTTTATAGTGTTCACCTACCTTCTGGAATCCTCAGATTAGTTGTGGACAGGAGGATAGCAACCCACGATTGGGATGCACATCGCTGGTCCCAGAGGGAGGATATGGACCTTATTGTCAATTTTTTTTAATCAATATCAGCAGTCCACCTATGCCAGGTACAGACTTCCGGACCTGGGGACAACATGATGCCTGGGTTCAGAACTTGAGGAAGGCCAGCTGGTGGGGGAGGGGGGAAATCCAACAGGGCCTGGGGCAGTGAGAGAGATGGCCCCAGGACACCTCCCCACAGGGCAGACTTGGAGTATACCTGCCAAAGAGCAGCACAATCTCCCTCAAGACATCCCTCTCCATGACAGATCATGAGGCTGAGCCTCACAATTCCAGAAGAAATGAGGGATACCCATCTGTTCAATTCCAATGGCTTCTGCAGAGCTTGAACCCAGGGATGTTGGAGTCTTGGGGTCATGGAACTCTGGTGACCATGATACAAGCCCTTTTTTCCCCAGCACTCAGAGCCACCTCATACATCCCCTCTCCCCTGATGCATCTAACGCCATCCACATACCTCGAGCAGGTGTCTACCTTCCTCTTTGTCACTGTTTCTCTATAACCACATCTCTCTATGTTTCTTCCTTTCAGTCTTTAGAAGTGGTGTAACATACGGTGCTAACCTTTATTCTTATACACATGAATATCCAATTTTCCCAGCACCAGTTATTCAAGAGACTATCACTACGTCATTTCCAAAGCACGACTGCAGCTGCACGAGAGGATTCCTGAGGCATATCCGAAGTGTCCCCCATACATTTGTCTGGAATTGGAACCCAAAGACTTATCCTGACTGACATCCTCCCTGGGGGCACCACTCAGCCCCTCAGGGAGACAATGGCACTCTTGTGGAATCAGTGCTTGGAGCCTCCTGGGACCTAACACTACCCGAAACCGTAACCCAAACCATATCCCTCAATCTACACTTAACCCTATCTCTAACCCTAACGCTGTACTTCTCCTGAAACTTCGCATGGCCCTCAATCAGCCTTCTAGGAAGATCATGAAACTGGAGTCGCTTCAGCCCTGGTGACTTCCCAGGACAGAACCCTAACCCTAGCTAAGGCTCTCTCCCCATGTGGAATAAATTTCAAGTCTGACAACAGCACACACATGAGATCGACAATCAGTGCAAAAATACTCGGCATGGAACATGGAAATTCACCATGTCATTTGCAAAGCGCGACTGCAGCTGCATGAGGATTCCTGAGGCCTACGTGTAGGGTGGCCAAAACATTTTTCTGGCCTTGGAACCCAAAGCCTAATGCTGACCGGCACCCTCCTTTGTGTAGTGCGCTCAACCCTTCAGGGAGACAACTGTGGGTTCAGTGCCTGGAGTCTCCTGGGACCTAACACAAACCCTATCCATGACCCAAACCATAACCCTCACCCTACACCTAACCCTATCTAGCACACTAACTCTATAGTGGACTCACAGCCACACATTTTCCCTCACTTCATCTTCCATGGAGTTAACAACACTGGTGTCGCTTCAGCCCTGGCAACTTTGCTGGACCCAATCCTAAACCCAGCTACGCTTCTCTTCCCATGGGGTCCCAATTCCAAAGTCTGACAATGCCACGCAGACGGGTTCAAGAATCGGTGCAGAAATACTCGGTATGGAGCGTGTAACATCACCATGTCGTTTCCAAAGCGCGACTGCATCTGCACAAGAGGATTCCTGAGGCCTACCCGAAGGATGGCCCATACATTCATCTGGCCTTGGAACCCAAAGACTAATCCTGACCAGCACCCTCCCTCATGTCCCTCACTCAGCCCTTTGGGGAGACGAAGGCTCTGCTGTGGTGTCAGTGCCTGGAGCCTCCTGGGACCTAACACTAACCCTAAACATAACCCTAATTGTAACACTCACCCTACACTTAACCCATTCTCTAACACTAACCATACACTTGATGCGCACCCTCCCATGTGCCCTCATTTCAGCCCTTGAGGGAGATCACAAAACTGGAGTCGCTTGAGCCGGGTCTATTTCACTGGACCGAATCCTAACCCTAGCTAAGAATCTGTCACCATGGGGACCCAATTCAAAAGTCTGACAACAGCCCGCTCAAGGGTTCAAACATCGGTGCAGAAATATTCGGCATGGAACGTGGAACATCAGTATGTCATTTTCTAAGGGTGACTGCAGCTGCAAGAGAGGTTTACTGAGGCCTACCCGAAGGGTGGCCCATATATATGTGTGGCCTAGAATCCAAAGGCTAAGCATGACCGGCACCCTCCCTTGTGTCTTCCACTCAGCCATTTGGGGAAACATCTGCACTACCTTGGGTTCAGTGTCTAGAGGCTCCTGAGACCTAAACCTAACAGAAACTCTAACCAGAACCCTCAGGCGAACCCAAACCCTATACGAACTCTAAGCATACACTTGAAGTGCACCGTCACATGGGCCCTCACTTAAGCCCTCCAGGAAGGTCACGAGACTGGTCTCGTCAACACTGGCGATGTCCCTGGATCGAACCCTAACCCTAGCTACGGCTCTCTCCCCATGGGTACCCAATATCAAAGTCTGACAACCCCACGTGCCTGGGGTCCTGAAGCAGTGCAAGATCACCTGGCATAGAACCTGGAACATCACTATGTTGTTTCCAAGCGCCACTGTAGCTGCCCCTGAGAATTCCTGAGGCCTACCCGACCAGTGGCCCATACAGTTGTCTGGCCTTTGAAACCAAAAATTAATCCTGACAAGCACTATCCACTGTGCCCTCACTCAGCCCTTCAGGGAGAGAACTGCAGTGCTGTGGGGTCAGCGCTTGGATCTCCCTGGGAACTAACCCTAACCCTAACACTAGCCACGATTTCAACAGATCCCTAACCCTATCTCAATTCAAAGCCTACTCATGACCTGCACCTTCGCATGGGCCCTCAATACAACCCTCTATGGAGATCACAAGACTGGATTCACGTTGGCACTGGTGATGTCACTCAATCGAACCCCAAATTTAGCTAAGGTCTCTCCCCATGGGGACCCAATACCAAAGTCTGAAAACGCCACGTGTCTGGGTGCATGAAGCGGTACAGAATCCCTCGGCAAAAAACCTGGAACATCACCATGTCCTTTCAAAGGCCTGGCTGCAGCTGCCCAAGGGGATTCCTGAGGCCTCCCTGAAGGGTGACCGATACATTTGTCTGGCCTTGGAACTCAAAGACTAATCCTGACCGGCATCCTCCCTTGTGTACTCCACTCAGCCCTCCGGGGAGACAGTTGCTCTGATGTGGGGTCAGTCCTGGAGTCTCCTGGGACACACCCTAACCCTAACCATAATCCTAACCCTAGCCCTCAACCTACTCCTAACCCTATCTATCACACTAACTCTACAGCAGGCCCACAGCTGTGCATGTGCCGTCACCTCAGTCCTCCATGGAATTCATGATACTGGTGTCGCCTCAGCCCTGTCGATGTCCCTGGTCCGAACCCTAACCGTAGCTATGGCTCTCTCCCCATGGGACCCAACTCCAAAGTCTGACTACAACACGCACACGGGTTCGAAAATAGGTGCAGAAACACTTGGCATGGAACCTGAAACATCACCATGTGATTTCCAAAGCACGAGTGTGTCTACAAGAGAGTATTTCTGAGGCCTACCTGAAGAACGTCCCATACATTTGTCTGGTCTTGGAACCCAAAGACTAATCCTGACTGGTACCCTCCCTTGTATACTCCACTCAGCCCTTCGTGGAGACACGTGCACTGTTGGGGTTTCAGTGGCTGGAGCATCCTGGGTCCTAAGTCTAACCCTAACCTTAACCCTAACCATAACCCTCAACCTACACCTAACCCTGTCTCATTAAAAAGGACACATCAGAATCAGAGGGCTCCCAGAAGATGAAGAGAGAGACAAAGGGGTAGAAGTGTTAAGTCAGCAAATCATAGCGGATATATATATTTTTTTTACCTAGGAAAAGGCACAGACATTAATGTCCAGGAAGCACAGAGGACTCTCATAAGATTCCACAAAAATCCACCAGTAAAAGGAATATCATATTCAAATTCACAAAATACTCAGGCAAGGAAAGAATCATGAATGCAGCAAGGGAAAAAAGTCCTTGACCAACAAGGGAAGACAACAAAGATCAGGTTTGCAGCAGACCTACCCACAGAGGCTTGGCAGGCCAGAAAGGAGTGGCAAGATATACTCAATGTGCTGAATCAGAAAACTATGCAGCCAAGAGTTCCTTATCCAGCAAATCTGTCATTCAAAATAGAAGGACAGATTAAAAGTTTCCCAGACAAATAAAACTTAAAGGAGTTCGTGACCACTAAGCAATTCCTCAAGGAATATTCAGGGGGGCTCCCTGAGGGGAGAAAAGATAAAAATAAAAATAAAAAAACACCAAAAGTACCAAAGACTGGATAGCACAAACAAATACCACAAAATCCAGCGCTACAAGACACATAATGGCAATAATCTCATATCTGTGAGTACTCACTCTAAACATCAATGGCATAGATGCTCCAATCAAAAGACACAAGGTAACAGGGTGGGGAAAAAGCAAGGTCCATCTATATGCTGTTTACAAGAGACCCATATTATACCTAAACACACCTTCAGATTGAAAGTAAGGGGCTGCAGAACCTTGTATCATGTTAATGATAGCCAAAGAAAGACAGAGTAGCCTTACTCATATCAGACAATCTAGACTTCAAAATAAAGACTGTAACAAGAGATGAATAAGTGTGTTGTATCTTAATTGAGGGGGTCTACCCACCAAGAAGAATTAACAATTGTAAACATTTATGCTCCCAATGTGAGAGCACCCAAAGATATAAATCAATTAGTCACAAATATAAAGAAGCTCATTGATAATAAAACCATAATAGTATGGGACTTCAACACCCCATTATGACAACAGAAAGATCATTTAAACAGAAAATCAACAAACAAACAATGGATTTGAGTGAGACACTGGACCAGATGGATTTAGCAGTTATATTCAGAACATTTCATCCTAAAGCAGCAGAATGTACATTCTTCTCCAGGACACATGGAACGTCTGCAGAATAGATATCATACTGGAAAACAAATCAGCCCTCAACAAGTACAAAAAGTTCGAGATCATACCGTGCATATTATCAGACCACAATGCTATAAAACTCAAATTCAACCACAAGAAACAATTTGGAAAGATAACAAACACTTGGAGACTAAAGAACATACTACTATAGAATGAATGGTGCAATACAAGCTGGTGCAGCCACTCTGTAAACAGTATGGAGTTTCCTCAAAAAACTAAAAACAAAACTACCCTACGACCCAACAATTGCACTGCTAGGCATTTATTGAAGGGATACAGGTGTGCTGTTTTGAAGGGACACATGCACCACCCCCATGATTATAGCAGCACTGTCAACAATAGCCAATGTATGGAAAGAGCCCAAATGTCCACCAATGGAAGAATGGATAAAGAAGTGATATATATATATATATATATATATATATATATATATATATATATATATACACACACACACACACACACACACACACATATATACACACACACACACACATATATTGATATGTATAGGTGATATATATATATATCACATATATATGAGTGATATATATGTATATGTGTGTGTGTGTATATATATATATATATATATATATATATATATATATATATGACTGAAATCTTGCCATTTGTAACTACGTGGTTAGAACTGTAGGGTATTATGTTAAGTGAAATTAGAGAAAGACAAAAATCATATTACTTCACTCACATGAGGACTTTAAGAGACAAAACATGTGAACATATGGGAAGGGAAACAAAAATAAAATAAAAACAGTGAGGGGGACAAAACAGAATGGACTCATAACTATGTAGGACAGACAGAGTGTTACTGGACGGGATGTGGGAGGGGGTTGGGCTAAATGGGTGAGGGGCATTAAGGAATATTCTCATGAAATCATTGTTGCACTATATGCTAACTAATTTGGATGTAAATTTTAAAACATAAAAAATAAAATTAAAAAAAAGGAATGAATGGGTGAACCAAGAAGTTAAAGAGAAAATTAAAAAATACATGGAAGCCAACGAAACGGATAACACCGCACCCCTAAGCCTCTGGGATTCAGCAAAGATAGTCTTAAGAGGAAGTTTATAGCAATCCAGGCCTTCCAAAAGAGGTAAAAAGGTCTCAGATACACAGCCCAACGTTATACCTTAAAGAGCTGGAAAGAGAACAACAAATAAAACCAAAACCAGCAGAAGACAAGAAATGATAAAGATTACAGCAAAAATCAATGCTATCGAAACTGAAGACAAAAACAAAAACACACACAGAAAAAACAACAACAAATAACCACCCTCCACCCACACACAAAAGAGTAGAACAGATCAATGAAACCAGAAGCTTGTTCTTTGAAATAATTAATAACATTGATAAACCACTCGCCAGTTGGATCAAAAAGAAAAAGGAAAGGACCCAAAGAAATAAAATCACGAATGAAAGAGGAGAGGTCACAACCAACACAGCAGAAATACAAAT